>NC_042988.1:11867107-12194607 GCF_901001165.1 Salmo trutta
CAGGTTTGTAGGCCTCCTTGCTCGCACACGCTTTTTCCGTTCTGCCCACATATTTTCTATAGGATTGAGGTCAGGGCTTTGTGGCCACTCCAATACCTTGACATTTTTGTCCTTAAGCCATTTTTCCACAACTTTGGAAGTATGCTTGGGGTAATTGTCCATTTGGAAGATCCATTTGCGACCAAGCTTTAACTTCCTGACTGATGTCTTGAGATGTTGCTTCAATATATCCACAAAATATCCTTTCTCATGATGCCATCTATTTTGTGAAGTACACCAGTCCCTCCTGCAGCAAATCACCCCCACAACATGATGCTGCCACCCCCGTGCTTCACGGTTGGGATGGTGTTCTTCGGCTTGCAAGCCTCCCGCTTTTTCCTCCAAACATAACAATGGTCATTATGGCCAAATAGTTCTATTTTTGTTTCATCAGACCAGAGGACATTTCTCCAAAAGTACGATCTTTGTCCCCATGTGCAGTTGCAAACCGTTGTCTGACTTTTTTATGGCAGTTTTGGAGCAGTGGCTTCTTCCTTGCTGAGCGGCCTTTCAGGTTATGTCAATATAGGACTCGTTTTACTGTGGATATAGATACTTTTGCACCTGTTTCCTCCAGCATCTTCACAAGGTCCTTTGCTGTTGTTCTGGGATTGATTTGCACTTTTCGCACCAAAGTACGTTCATCTCTAGGAGACAGAACGCGTCTCCTTCCTGAGCAGTATGACGGCTGCGAGGTCCCTTGGTGTTTAAACTTGCATACTATTGTTTGTACAGATGAACGTGGTACCTTCAGGCATTTGAAAATTGCTCCAAAGGATGAACCAGACTCGTGGAGGTATACATTTTTTAACTGACTTGCCTAGTTAAATAAAACACATATATAACATGCTTTAAACTACTTAAAGGAGCAATTAGCGTTAAGTACCCTGCTCAAGGGGACATTGACAAATATTTCACATAGTCAGCTCAGTGATTCAAACCAGCAACCTTTCAGGTACTGGCCCAGTGCTCTTACCCGCTTGGCTACCTGCCGCTCATATGATGGAATATGTGAGAACATCAAGCACTATAAATAATGCAATCTGTTGCGTGGAGAGCATGTTGAACACACAATAAGGGAGCATTGTGTAATAGTTCTTACCTAGTTCTTCCACCTTCTGAATTTCATCCCTGCAGATTCGGGCACAGCTTTTCTCCTCAAAGAGACGGCCTCTCTTAAAGTGCTTACATTCAACACATTCCCTGCAGATACAACACAATGTTAATACATCATCATCACCACCAACCTCTTCATCATAATCATCCTCCTTTTCCTCCTCTTCCTTATTGCATCACCATTTCATCATCACCCCTATCACATGTACTCATACAGTATCTGTGTGTAGGCAGTTATACTGCCCCCTGTACAGTATTTACTCACTTCTTGATGCTGCAGGCATCAGGGCAGGTTGGACACCTCTCACAAGTGGCCCCGTAGGCCCCTGGCTGGGTGCACTCACAGGCCCCACACACACACTGGCCCCGGCCGCTGCACAGCAGGCCCATACTGGACATGCAGGTGTCTGTCCGGGTGGAACAGTTACAGTTCTCCCCCGTCCAGTCAGAGCCACACTTGCAGAAGCCACAGTCACATTTCCCATGGCCTGGCAGAGACACAAAGAGTGAGAATGGGCCATTTTTTATGGACATTTTATGTCTAACTTAGAGACACTAATAATGTATCTTTTGTACATTAGGTTAATATTTCTCTTATACATCACGTTATCAGTACTGGACAAACCCATGAGTGCAATTACAACGCTGGCCTGGAATGTTTTGAATTTCAAAGCAATGTGTAGGTGAGTGGTTTGTGCGTGTGTTTTTGCCAGATCATACCTATACTGAACAACAATATAAACACAACATGTAAAGTGTTAGTCTCATGTTTCATGAGCTGAAATAAAAGATCCCAGAAATGTTCCATACGCACACAAAGCTTATTTCTCTCAAATGTTGTGCCCAAATTTGTTAACATCCCTGTAAGTGAGCATTTCTCCATTGCCAAGATAATCAATCCACCTGACAGGTGTGGCATATCAAGAAGCTGATTAAACAGCATGATGATTAGACAGGTGCACCTTGTGCTCGGGACAATAAAAGGCCACTCTAAAATGTGCAGTTTTTCACACAACACAATGCCACGGGTATTTCAAGTTTTGAGGGAGCGTGCAATTGGAATGCTTACGACAGGAATGTCCACCAGAGCTGTTGCCGGAATTTAAAGTTCATTTCTCTACCATAAGCCATCTCCAATGCCGTTTTAGAGAATTTGGCAGTACGTCCAGCCGCAGACTACGTGTATGACGTTGTGTGGATGAGCGGTTTGCTGATGTCAACGTTGTGAACAGACTGCCCCATGGTGGCGATGGGATTATGTTATGGGCAGGCATAAACTACTGACAACGAACACAATTGCATTTTATCAATGCCAATTTTAATGCACAGAAATAACGTGATGAGATCCTGAGACCCATTGTGAGGCCCATTTTTTTTAAAGTTATCTGTGACCAACAGATGCATATCTGTATTCCCAGTCATGTGAAATCCATAGATTAGGGCCTAATAAATTCATTTCAATTGACTGATTTCCTCATATGAACTGTAACTCAGTAAAATCTTTGAAATTGTTGCATGTTGTGCTTCTATTTTTGTTCAGTATAATTATCAGCAATTCTGCATGTGTTTGTCTCTGTATTAATGAGTGTATTGAGAGCATGGGCAGGCAGGCATATGTGTGAGTAATAATTGAATAATAATTTCCAAAACATGAAGTCATCAATTCATGACCAGACAGTGCAGACAATGACAGGAAGCAAACTGGTCATCCATCTCACTCTTCCCTTCCCAACACTGGGACAATCCCTGGCTGTAATGACCACTCCCTGAATCCTCCACAATATTTCTCAGCCCAGCCAGCAAAGTTGTGAAATTATTGTTTGATTGCCCTCAGACAGACATACTAGAGCAACTGGCTGTTTCTCACAGGATGAAGGTTAATGCAACAGGGCTGGGCAATGAATGACGAAGAGCAGAGACAAAGTGAGTCACTGTCTCAGAGCTCAACTGGGTTAGAGTGACCGATGGAAACTGAACAGAGGTCTGTAAACTGTAAAAACAGGCCCTCAGAGACATGGGAATGGTTGTTTTCAGGTGAAACCACCTCCTTCAGCTGAATTCCCCAGTTCCCACGCCCTATCTGACTCTGTCATCACTATGAGATAAGTGTGTGTGTGTGTGTGTGTGTGTGTGTGTGTGTGTGTGTGTGTTTGTAATGAAAGAGGCAGCTATAGTTATAAAAGGTTGCTTTACTGTCTTGCAGGCACATAAGCTGTCTGAGTTGAGCTGGTTAATGTTTTACAGTGTGTATCCCACAAACAGAGCACGAACTCAACTGAATGCTGTTGACACAATCAGTACATAGTAAAGAAAGTCCTGGTTTTCCTCTCTTAATAACGTTCTTGTGTTTGGCAAATGTTCCTTATACTCTACCTCATCCGTACAGTGAGTTCATGCTTGTGCCTTGTTCTCTCTACTGCACTTGTTGTATGGTCGAGTCAGAGAAATGAGAAGGAGTTTCTATGCATACATCCCAAATGGCACCCTATTCCCTACATAGTGCACTACTTTTGACATGAGCCCTATGGGCCCTGGTAGTGCACTATATAGGGAACAGGGTGCCATTTGGCATGCATATCTAAATAATCTGCCTCGGTCTGAGACGGCACTCTAATCCTCCAATTTATCAAGTCGTAAACATGAACTACAGAGACACATAAACATGGAGTCCAGGAGGGAGGACAGAGAGCATGAGAGCAAAGAGGTTGAGGGAGTCATAGACATAGAGTGAAAGAGAGAGAGAGAGAGAACTGTAAACACAGCGATGAGAGAATAAGAAAAAAAAGAGAGAGGAGATGAGTGGGAGTATTGGTGATGGAGATGAACTTTAAAAGAGGGAGATAGAGAGGAGAGAAGGATAGGAAGAGAGAGGGTAGAGTGCCAGAGGAATGCTAACTTTCATGTTCTCTCTTGCCTGTTTGTGTGCCCTGTGGATGTGCTTGCTGACTCCTGCTCCACTGCCCTAGCTCCATAGCAGAGGGAGAAATACACACCATCGGGGGATGTGGGAGGGCCTGGGGTTAGGAGGACGGGATGGGATGGGCCTTGGGGGAGACCCAGATTGAGCTGGAGCCCAGGGACTCTGATACTTTACTGTTCTTCACACAGTAATGACATCATGCCAACAAGACTCCAGAGACACAGGCTGACAAAGTTGAGTCTCCTTCAGCGTGCTCCACCGGCTCTACTCACTAAATATGGAGTTCTGGACTGTTGCATTTCTGTGTTATTCATTCCAACCCTAGACACTTCATAAAAGAGTAGATCTCAATGACTAAGACCACAATCCCACAAACAACATATTTTCCACTGACAAAAACATAGCTAATGTTGAGTTAAGACATAAATGACTGTTTTAACCAAATATGTCCCATTCCCAAGTCCTGACTTCACCCTAACCACCATACATAGCATTTCACACATAGCACACACCGTAAAAAAGCCAACTTAACCAATTACTTAATCAGCATTATTCTATGAATTGAAGGAAAATAAATTTAGCTAATGTGGGACGGTTTGTTCATTCGACAGACTTTGCTCACATTGAGCTGAATGTACATGAACTTGTTGAGACGAATTACAAATTCATGTTGGCCTTTGGAGGAAAATCACAAATATGTTTGCTCAAAACTACACCCATCATTATCATATTTCCCAGCATGCTCTATTGCAGGTTGATTTTCAGCATTGTTTGTTTCAATACCTGTGTTTTTGCATGTACATTGATTGGTTGATTAATCTTATGCTACACAAACATAAAAAAGAAACATTTTTCAAACCTAATCCAATCTGGTAATAGTTGGACTTTTTGCACCCGTTACTGTAATGGCTGTTGCAGTTTATGATTTAGGTAGTCTCAATAACTCATGTTCTCTATCCTGTCAGTCATTGTCAATGCAGGTTGCAGTTTATTAAAAATTCTAATTGTTGGATATCCTAACTCTGGGTGGATTCCAATAGGAATTATACATCATAATGTGACTTGCAGGCATGATGTGGCCTGTAAACCAGCCGTTTCAGAACACTGCCCCCAAAAGAAAGACCTGATGATATACAGTACCACTCAAAAGTTTGGACACACCTACTCATTCAAGGGTTTTTCTTTATTTTACTATTTACTACGTTGTAGAATAATAGCGAAGACATCAAAACTATGAAATAACAGATATGGAATCATGTAGTAACCAAAAAAGTGTTAAACAAATCAAAATTATATTTGAGATTCTTCAAAGTAGCCACCCCTTTGACATGAGGACAGCTTTGCACACACTTGGCATTCTCTCAACCATGAGTTTGAGCCAATCAGTTGTGTTGTGACAAGGTAGGGGTGGTATACAGAAGATAGCCCTATTTGGTAAAAGACCAAGTCCATATTATGGCAAGAACAGCTCAAATAAGAAAAGAGAAATGACAGTCCATCATTACTTTAGGACATGAAGGTCAGTCAATACGGAACATTTCAAGAACTTTGAAAGTTTCTTCAAGTGCAGTCGCAAAACCCATCAAGCGCTATGATGAAACTGGCTCTCATGAGGACAGCCACAGGAAAGGAAGACCCAGAGTTACATCTGCTGCAGAGAATAAGTTCATTAGTGTTACCAGCCTCAGAAATTGCAGTCCAAATAAATGCTTCACAGAGCTCAAGTAACAGACACATATCAACATCAACTGTTCAGAGGAGACTGCGTGATTCAGGCCTTCGTGGTCGAATTGCTGCAAAGAAACCACTACTAAAGGACATCAATAATAAGAAGAGACTTGCTTGGGCCAATAAACACGAGCAATGGACATTAGACCGGTGGAAATCTGTCCTTTGGTCTGATGAGTCAAAATGTGAGATTTTTTATTCCAACCGCCGTGTCTTTGTGAGACGCAGAGTAGGTGAACGGATGATCTCCGCATGTGTGGTTCCCACCGTGAAGCATGGAGGAGGATGTGGGGGTGTGGGGGGTGCTTTGCTGGTGACTGTCTGTGATTTATTTAGAGTTCAAAGCACACTTAACCAGCCTGGCTACCACAGTATTCTGCAGTGATACCTCATCCCATCTGGTTTGCGCTTAGTGGAACTATCATTTGTTATTGACAATGACCCAACACACCTCCAGGATTTGTAAGGTCTATTTGACCAAGAAGGAGAGTGATGGAGTGCTGCATCAGATGACCTGGCCTCCACAATCACCCGACCTCAACCCAATTGAGATGGTTTGGGATGATTTGGATGGCAGAGTGAAGGAAAAGCAGCCAACAAGTGCTCAGCATATGTGGGAACTCCTTCAAGACTGTTGGAAAAGCATTCCAGGTGAAGCTGGTTGAGAGAATGCCAAGATTGTGCAAAGCTGTCATCAAGGCAAAGGGTGGCTTCTTTGAAGAATCTCAAATATAAATTATATTTTGATTTGTTTAACACTTTTTTGGTTACTTTATAATTCCATATGTGTTATTTCATAGTTTTGATGTCTTCACGATTATTCTACAATGTAGAAAATAGTCAAAATAAAGAAAAACCCTTGAATGAGTAGGTGTTCAAACTTGTGACTGGCACTGTATGTAATATACTGTCATGAAGAGTTTCATTTTACACTGGGAAATATGCAAATAAGGTAGAATAGAATGTATGTTGGTTCAGGTATATGCCCAACTATTGAGCAAACGCCCAATCCTATTGCAATTGGTTGCCTTACAATTGTACATTGAATCAACTTGAATGCTATTTTGTTGAGCAAACTCACAGTCCTATTGCAGCTGGTTGCCTTACATACATTGAATCAATAAATACAATTCCGGTGCACATGATACCACTCTTGTTCAGCCCAGGGGCCCTTTCTATGATGCCTTTCCAAAGGACCAGACTGTTTGGGTTAAGAGATGCTGTCTCACGCGACTCAGACCCCACCCCCCTGCCTTCCCGTCTAAATCCATGTGGAGGCATGCTACGGCTGGGTGAGGGGAGAGAGGGATGAGGAAAAGTCTGGACAACGTGAAAACAAACAGAACAATTGAAGCGGTTGACCATGGGAACATCCTCATTCCTAGGACGACAGACTCAGGGCTACACTGGGAACTAATGGGAACCATCTATTTGACAACAAAGGATGTCTTATGGAGGGAATCAAACAGTGTATTTTCAGTAAAGAGACTATAATAGACTACGTAGCTCTTTCCCTGGAAACATCAAGAAGATACAGATATAACTTCTCTACAGGTATCCAGTGCATCTCATTCTTTCAGTGAGTACAACAGCGACTGGCCAATCGGACTTTAACCTCTGTTGCCATAAGGAAAGTCCTGGTTGTCTAATAAAGCTCAGTCCATCCCTAAGGGAACGGTTGTGGTTAAAGCACAGAGTTATAGCCAACACATATATAAATGTAGCAACAGCACCATGACTCATCTGCTATGCAGCAACATTGAATTATCCAATGACAGGACCTATTAAAATGTTGTTACTTTGATTGAGCAACGTGCGTGCTGTGCAGGCATGCAGTAGGGAGAGATGATCAGTGATGACATCTCATACTTCATTCCCAAGAGTGGTTAGAAGATTGATGGAGTCAGTGAGCTCTGTGAGCTTGTTTACTCCGCTAAAAGGATCATGGAAGAAGACGTGGTTTTGATTTGAATAATCTGAATAACTTCTTGTGAAGTTGATGGAAAAGATGTTGTTTTTTATTTGTATTATCTTTTACCAGATCTAATGTTTATATTCTCTGACATTCCTTTCACATTTCCACAAACTTCAAAGTGTTTCCTTTCAAATGGTATCAAGAATATGCATATCCTTGCTTCAGGTCCTGAGCTACAGGCAGTTAGATTTGGGTATGTCATTTTAGGCTACAATTGAAAAAAGGGTCCCATCCTTAACAGTAAAGAGAGAGAGAGGTCTGGATCAGGGGCGGTTCTGGGGGGGGGGGGGGGGGGGGGGGCAGGGGGGGCCAGTGCCCCTGTGACAACAATTTTGGACCCCCTTGTGGCCCCCCTAAATGTGGAGTATGAAATAATTTTTACAAAACTAATTTTTGCTATCGTTCTTTTTTTTTACATCCGTTATTAGACAGTGGCAACGCGGAACACTAATGATTATGAACATGGTCTTTTGCCTGCTAATGCCTGCAATGCAGTGAAGAAAACGATATGGCAACAATAACGTCTAATGTAACTGGCCCCTCTAACAGTACAACTGGCCCCAGCTTGGCCCCCCCCAGTTGAAATGGTCTAGAACCGCCACTGGTCTGGATAAGGGTCAACGGAGGCATTGCGGACATGTTGTAAGGAAATGGAAATCTCATTTTTCCTGCTAAAACCATAAGCCTGCCAAAACCCCTAACCCTAAAACAAACAGAGAGAAGAAATGTTACAAAAACAACTTGTCGACTTGTGTAGATGAGTAAAGCTTCAAAACTCAGCAGAAAATAACATGTAGTAAAAGAAACCAACATGGCTGTCTCCTTGACAGACACAACAGTGTATCTATCCACTCACCTGAGCAGATCTCTCCTTTGAAGCGAAGGCAGTTGAAGTCGTCACACTCGCAGTACTTGCCCCACACCTTTCCAAAGCCACTAGTGTGGCAGGAGCACTGGCCACACACACAGTTGCCTCTCCCACTGCAGATGGGGTCCTCAGCTTTGGGGCTGCAGTTGCCCTGGTCTGAGGGCCTGTAGTCCCCGTCAGCACATTCACAGCGGTCTCCCAGGCGCCCCGGGTGACACTGGCACACACCACACTCGTAAGTCCCATTTCCCTGGTTACAGAGAGGACTTTCGGGCTGGGCTGTGGCCTCACAGTCACACCCGCAGGCGAAGTGGACCGTAACCTCCAGGGCGTCTTTGAAGCCCACAGGTTTAATGGTGAAGGTACGGTTCTTCTCCTTAGGGCAGCCGCGTAACCTGGCCTCCACACTGAACGACACCTGGGGGGAAAGGTGTGTGTGATACAGCAGGTTACATTTGAACTGTGCTGTAAGAACAGAGCATTATTTATATACCTAAGATCTGATACCAGGGCAGGGATTTATCATCCAGATGGTGAGTGGTACAGGTACTGACCGTGTCTCCGATCTTAAGTCCGGAGCAGGACTTGAGTCCCTGGATGAGCTCTCCGTTGAGGCAGGTGGCGTTGAAGGACAGAGCCAGCTCCTCTGGAACACCCAGCAACTCCAGCTCCACCTTGGAACGGATCCTCTACTCCACAGGTCAGGGGTCAATGGGCAGAGGTCAGAATGAACTCAATCAGAAAACATAAACGATTCAGAAAACCTCTACTCTTAGTCTCTGTGGAAATGGAAACAGTGTGTATATACAGTGTTCTATCGGTCACACATGGGCTCGTGGGAAGTCAAATAGACTGTTTGAGAATGAAAGGGGAGCTGAACTCACTCCTTTAGCCTCGCTTTTCCACGTCCTCATTAAGAAATGCTAGAAGCAATGAGAGTTTGAAGTGGGAGCTGTATGTTCGCTAATGTTGTGTGTTCCTCTTGAAATATCTCAAACAGCCAATGTGCGAGACGAATGACTTAGCAACCGCGTGACGCAGCATGACAAGCTCAAAGCATTTCTTACTTTCTAGAGTTTCAGTATTTTTTTTATGACAGTTGTGTTCATGATGTTAACGTTAGCTCCTGTTCTTTCAACATAAGTGTCATTCTTTCAACATAACATTGGCTACGATGTCTATGTTTTGTTGTCTCATGTGTAAACATGTCCGAGGCGCTGCATGTTAATGGGTAGTTCTGTTGTCCGTAAATGGCCGGGCTGTATGTTGATTCTGCTGCTATGATTGGATAGAGTGCACTCGGCGCAGCTGTTTCTCAGTGCAAGACAATTCTCCCTAGGTGTTACCAACTCATGTTAATGGTAAAGTGGGCATGACTGGGCATGATAGAAATCAAAACCCAACTCTCATATATACGGCTGTCTCTTACCTCGTAAGCATCCAGGATGAGTTGGATCACATTCCCAGAGTCATCCGACAGCGTTCCAACTGTGGTGCCGGGAATGAGCTGGCTGTAGTTCTGAGGAAAGAGGGTCCAAGGGGACATAGGAGGTAATGTACCATATCCCTCCACCTAGAAACCACGGTGACCCTGATAACAGTCATGTGTACTCACCTGGTAGAGGGGCACCACATTGTTGGTCACAGCGAAAATGAGGTTGATGTTGTTCTCGGACATCTTCTCTGTGATCAGAGCCAGAGAGGGGTAGTCCTGAAGGAGGAGACCATCGTTATCGTAACGTTTCTCTTGTGATAACAGAAGAATAGAACTCAAACACAAACTCCCTGACACACACCACTCACCAGGCTTGACGACTTGTCATAGTTGTTGTCTCTGTTGATGTGACACTGTCCATCATTGGGCTGCACTAGACCAGCAAGCCGGCCGTCCAGGGCTATGTGTGTCGTAGCATCGGTAGTGAACACCAACAGGTGGGAGGCATCCGCACGCCAGCCTATCTTGTCCTAGTGACAGACGGAGGGAGAGAGAGGGAAAGAAGAGGAGAGGAGAGAAACGGTATGTATTCAAGTTTGTGTGCTGTTTCGAAACCACTGATTGTGTGTGTGTGCGTGTGCGCGTGCGTGTGTGTGTGTGCCTGTATGTCTCTAGGTGTGTGCGTACATGCGTGTGTGTGTATCACCTTGCACACCACCGCCTGTATGACCGCGTCGAAGCCTCCCTCTGGAGAGTCTCTGTTACGAGACACCTGCTGCTTCGCCACCTCCTCGGTGAAGCGCTCCACCTGCTTGGTCAGAGACAGCACGTGCTTGTAGCCAAACTGAGGCAGGCACCGCGTCTGGATCCTACACATCACACCCCAAGGTGGAGAGAGAAATACATCGCTGTTAGACACAATTTGACAGCTATTAACGAAGCCAAATCCTGAGAGGATTTGAGCTTCAACACAGAATATCAACCTTTTCAAATCTTCCCCTCTGCAAAATCTCCTCCTCCTCTCCTTCCTTCTCCTCCTCCTCCTCCTCCTCCACCTCTCTGTCCCCTCCACCCCCCACTCACCCATAGCAAGGGTTACTGACGGCTTCCTCAGGGTAGGTGTACATATATGGGGACAGGGGCTTGTCCACAAAGGCCCCAAAGCCCATACGCAGGTTGCTGGTGGTGCGGCCCATGGCTGCAGCCAGCTGGTTGCCCAGGGAGCGCAGGCGGGCCAAGTCGTCCTTCATGGAGTAGGAGAGGTCCATCAGATAGTACAGGTCAACTGGATAGTCCTCCACCTGCTTCACTGTCACTGTGAAACGCCTGGCATCATCTGAAGAGAGAGAGAGAGAGAGAGAGAGAGAGAGAGAGAGAGAGAGAGTATGTAACAATTCCTCTGTTCAATGAGCTTTAGACGAGTTGTGAACCCGGTGTACAGTATATGGGTGTTTGTGTGTACGCCTATGCTGTGTTAGAGTACCTGGTCTCAGAGTGAGGCGGAGTTTCTGGGGTCTGATCTGGGTGACGTCGTCAGCCGCTCCCGATGCCTTGTCACTGAGGGGCGTGTCTTTCTGCACACTGAGGGTACTGAAGGGGAACTCTAGCCCCTCCTCCGTACACCCCCCATCCAACAGGTTCTGCTTCAGATCACAACGGGACACACTGGACCCCCCTTGGCCAAACTCCTGAACCCAGGAAAACAACACACACTGGTAAGAGTAACACTTTCCAATGAGACAACCAGTAAAGGAAACAGTGATCAATTTAAAAAGAGCATCTAAATGCAGTACAATGGAAGGGGAGCTCAGTAGATGAATACAGTATTTGGACAGTGACACGTTTTTTGTTGTTGTTTTGGCTCTGTACTCCAGAACTATGGATTTGAAATGATGCAATGACTATGATGTTAAAGTGCAGCAGGTCAGCTTTAATTTGAGGGTATTTTCACCCATATAAGAGTGAACAGTTTAGAAATGACAGCACTTTTTGTACATAGTCCCCCAGAGGATATACTCACTTCCTTAAAGCACCAAGCACAGCTAGGGTGGACAGCCAAACACTGTCTGCAGGTGCTCACCCCTCGAGATGTGCAGATGTTTGAGCCTGAAGTACACACCAACATAAACATGAGTGAATAGGTAGGAGGTCCAGTAGTGGGAATCAAATAAGCCGTATATGGACACTTGAAAGGAATCATATAGGCTATTTGCTGTATGGACACTTTTAGATTGATTCTTTATTAGCTTTGAGTGTTTCTGACAATGTTATTCCACTTGCAGTCTTGCCAAGTAATTGTGTCTCATGACCGTTTCTCCACACTGACTCTGCATTTAAACTACACTTCTTCTTCTTTTCTCACTACTTTAGTACTTAGTTGGGCCACAGACGGTTCCGTTTCTCTACCACACACTCTCTTTTCTCTTTCTGCTGGTCTCTCCTCCTCTGCTTCCTCTCTGCCCCAGGCTCTACTTCTTCTCCTCGTCTGTTACACCATACTGCTTGTTACCCAAGCCTGTTCTGTCACGCACATTGTTCTGTAAAACAGCTGTTATTGCAGGCAATTCGATGCTAGAGGAAGAGACGCACACTGCAGGAATTTACATCACTGTATGACTCTAAAACGTGTAATGTTGACGCTGGTCAGTAAGTCGCGGATGTTACACATTATGTCTTGCAACAGTTGGTTAAAACCTGATTGCAGTCATATGAATAGAAAATGCTATCACATATCATTTTTTTCAATGAGATGTATACGCTTTGTCTATTAGATGTATTGAGGTTTAATTATGTGTTAGAAATCCTTTCTTTTATTGTTATTATTAGGCTATTCGCTATTGTGCATGTTGAAGTGATTGCTTGTCTATTTAGCACTGTTTCTATAAAAACAGGAGGCCAAAACAAATACTATGTGAAACGCAAAGGTGTGGCCTGTACAAATATGAGCGCACTCTGGCACAACGTCTCGCGAATTAGCGCTCCCTTTTAAGGACTCAACATGCCCAATGTTCCGTTCCAAGTAGCGCAATACAGTGCCATACAGTTTATTGTTTTAACAAATGAAATCCTCAAAAACTATAGTTTTGGGAGTTTTTCTGGAACTTAAGACGTATTACTTATTAAAAACACACGATACAACATAGGTATAATTAATATTCAGTCGGCATACGCACCCTAGAATAGAAAATGTCTTATAGAATGGCGGAGGAAACGTAAAATACTTACCAAGAACTTCAGAAGAAGCTAATAATAAACCCGAAAATATCCATAGGCGGTCAAAAAAAGTTCCCATGTTGGAGAGACCGGTTAGGACTGACTGCTTGACTTTCTCTGCCTGCTCCACCTCTGTAGTAGTATCAGTAGCCTGCTCTCAAACCAGTGGACCACCAATTAGAATGCTTTTCCTCATTCTTGCAAAATGCAATGTTGATTATGATTCAGAGCGGCTCTGACATACACGTTTAAGCTACTTTATAGAAACGTAACTGTACGACATAATATATAGACTAGAGTATGGATATGCATTATATTTAAGAATATGCCGTTGGCCTATTCTCCACATGTCAATGGCACAGATGTGTCTGTCGCTGTAATGGTAGCAAGCATCTGTGTGATTCAAGACATTCAAATTGCCTGCTAATCTTTTGAAATCTATTCGACAATATCCCCGCCACCCCAAAAACATAAATAAATGAATACATTTATATATAAACTAAACAAATGTATGAATACAAATAGAAGACACAAGAAATAGAAAATGTATAGAAATAAAAACGTATTGTCAAAAACAATACATTGTTATAACAATGCAGAGAAAAGTCTTTGTTGTTGTTTACGTCTTTGTTAAGTTTTCAGCAAACGGCATGTCCGTTCATTGATAGTTACAAGCAACCCACGTAACAAAGGCGAGAAAGTTTCCAAATCAGTGACATGTGCTTGAAAGCCCCCTAGCGGTTGAAACTGATATTCATTTTCAACCAGATGACTGTGGTACGAGTTTAGAATTATCTGATTATAATCCTAATTAAACTGATGTATTCATACTTGATCTTGTATATCGTATTATCTGAGGAGATATGAGGAGGTTTGTGCTGTTCTTCACAAGAGGGTTTACAGGGCTTTGAGCATAGTTTGCTTGTTGTTTATGTGAGCATGTAGGCTGGACTATTTACATCCATTCTCTCCCATCTCTTCTTTAGAGAAGGATGCAGTAGTCCTGTTTGATCCATTCTTCCTTTATCTGAATCTGACCTGCCTAGTGGCCCTCCCAGGCCTGTCCATTATGGAGTGATGGAGCATGAGAGAAATTGTGTACCTCTAAAATTGCAGGAGGGGGATAAAAACAAGATTAGATCAATGCCCTGGCTGTCTCCAGCCCCGCCGCCACTGCTGCCTACCTGTCACCATCACCGCCACCCCTGTAGAAATTGACTTGGGGGGGCGGAAGTGGGATCCAGACAATGCCTGTCTCTCTCTCTCTCTCTCTCTCTCTCTCTCTCTCTCTCTCTGCCTCTAAGCTTGTCCATTTATTGAATCACTGTCCCTCTCCCTCTATACCCGTTATTCTCTCTGTCTCGCTGGTTGCTAAGCTACTGCCACTAGCCAGTGTTCTGGAATTGCGGAGAGGTGGGGTGATAGAAAAAGAGAAATAGATAAGCTGTAATACCTAGGAAGGCAGGCAGTGTGCTTGCATTAGGCGCTGATTGCTCCTGGCTATGTGTGGGGGATAATGCTCCATGGCTCACATTGTGCTGGGTAAAGAGCTAAAGAGGGGGTCAGATGGCACCCAATTAAAACAGTGAGCCGGACCATTGGGAGGAGGGGGGTTGGGGGGGGGGGGGCAGGAGATTGGTCTTGACCTCTGTCTCCGCTCCACAGAACACTGGTCAAGCTTTTCACTGAGTCTGAGAATGCAATCACTCTGCCAATATCAGTGTTTGGATAACCAGCCGCCACCACGTCACCCCTTTCCTTTTCACTGGGTCTGGACATAATGAAGACCACCTCATCACGTAAGAGAGGATCCACCTGGGATTTGTTTGAACTCAGGTAGTCTATATATCAGCGGGGTTTACCTTCTGCGATGTGCCCTAGCTCTTCTCATGGCGGACATGTTGTTTGTGTTGTGACGCTGTACCTCCTGACCCGCTGGCCCCCTGCCTCTCTGGCTCGGAGAGCACTGCTCCTCTCCTCAACAGGTGTCCCTAGGTAAAAGAGCAACTCAAATGAGAACACATAGAGAAAGAAAGTCTCTTAACTGGCATTTAACGGAGGGGAGAAAGGGATATAGAGATAAAGAGAGGGTGAGCATTTTTCTTCCTCAGACTCTTTTTAAAAGCACATCCACTCTTTGGCACAATGGGGTTGTTTCATAGCCTGCTGTGTAACATAGAAAGATGGAGACAAAGAGAGAGAGGGAGGGAGAGAGGGGGCGAGAGAAAGAGGGGGCGAAAGAAGGAGAGGAATCAAGTTAGAAAGTTTAATGAGAGATGTGTAGATCTGCCAAAATGTTTAGGCCAGGAGATTCTTCAATGAGGGAAGTGTGGGAGACATTGTCCCTGGAGATAGGAGGCAGAAAAAGCAAGTTAATTCAATTAAGGCCAAGCAATTCAAATTCACTGCCCTCAAACACACAAACAGATACACTCATTCAAACAAATGGATGCGCACGCACGCACGCACACACACACACACACACACACACACACACACACACACACACACACACACACACACACACACACACACACACACACACACACACACACACAAACACACACACACAGGACAACGCTACAACAAATGAAGGCAATGAAGCCATTATCTCCCTGAAACAAGTTGAATCACTAATGGATGCAGCCCGTTAAGGGGTTGTTGAGCGGAGCGGTCAGAAACACTCTGCTGCTGTGTACCTGGAGTCTCTGTCAGGAGGGAACTAATGACTACATTTAGCTCTATGTGATTAACTGTCCCACAGGTGACAGTGCCCACAACCCCAGACATGGCCTTTCTCTCTCTCTGTTTCTCTCTGTTTCTCTCTGTTTCTCTCTCTGTTTCTCTCTCTGTTTCTCTCTCTGTTTCTCTCTCTGTTTCTCTCTCTCTCTCTCTCTCTGTTTTTCTGTTTCTCTCTTCAATACTCCCTAACCTTCTCTCTGTTTATCGGTGTTTCCTGTTGGTTAATCCCCTCTCTCTCTCATTTAATCTAGACCCCCACTCACACTCACTCACACACAAGCCCGTCGCACACACACACACACACTTTGTTCATCTAATGAAAACTTGGCTGTAGGTAATCTATTAGACTAATTGAACTGGATCAACATCCTAAGAAGTCTGCCCCCAGCTGCACCTCTGGAGAAGGGATGTGGAGATGAAGGGTTTGGGGTGGGGGATGTGGGAGTGTATGGAGGGTGGGGACTTATACTCTGCTGTGTTCAGGTGCTGCCATGCCCTGTGTGAAGGCCTCTAAAGACATGGGTGGAGGTGGAGTGGGGAGGTGGAGTGGGGAGGTGGAAGGTATGGGCTAAACCCCTCCCTGTTGCTAAGGGATGTCTTCACTTAGTTTGTGTTGCTAGGCTGCCAATTCCCCCGTGCTAAGTGGAAGCGTTTTCCCTTCTCCTTCTTCCAGGCACCCCATCTCTCTCTCCCTCTCTTCTTCCCTCCCTCCTTTTCTCAACCAAAATAACTTTACCAACCATCCATCACTACGCTCACAGGGCTACTGTTGCTAAGGAACACGTCTGAGACACACATACATGTCTATATGTACTTCCCATATCTATTTATATCTTTATACACAGGCCTACATGCTGTGTGTCATGATATGAAATAATAATGAGCTCATGCCACCTGTGACCTGTGTTGAGTTCTGTGTTGCATCTAGTGTCACTAATGATGCAGATAATTGACCAAACAGAACGTGCTGCTTCTCAGAAAATATAACTTCAGCATTCCACATATGAGCCTCAGTTTTACCAACAGGTTGTATGCAGCAAATGTCCGAAAAATATAATTCATTGACTTCAAAGTCTGCGGAAATGTTGTGAACAAGTCTTTGTGAGCAGTTTCATATCGAAATGTTTGAAAGTAACAGAATTTTCATTCAAGAACTTCCTCTTCACTTTGATTCAGGAATTAAAGTCCCTGGCTGTACTTTCTGCTGCAACCGTATTTGACTTTGCGTGGGCTGCAGTTTAATGTTTCATAAATAGACGACTGTGTGCTTTATCGTTAACGGGGAGGCAGGCTGTATTTACAAAGGAATCGACATTTAAATCCATGTCTGTTTCTATAATTACAACACACTATTAAATGAATGAACAGAATGACATCTACACGGCATTAGTTGATGATACCGCCAACTGTTGTCATTTACAAGTCGCTGATCCAAATGAGAAGAGCTAATAGGATTATTCCAGCTTGGTGGACACAAAACACTTTGTTTGATCTCCAGTTATTATACAGTGATAAATCAACTGTAATTGACCCCCTAGAAGTGTAATTAAATATATTTGTGTAAAGAGCTAATCGTTGTTTGTCCACACGCTTCTCAGTTCGCAGCCTAAAGCCGCTTATAGCCAGACATAACGTGAGCATCCTAAATTGGTTTTCACAGGCTTTGTTTAGAGGATAAACTCAATATTAGGTCTGGGGGGGGGGCTTACATATTCTCTCACATTATCTGAGGGAGTATTTTGAAAGCATCATCATAGCCTACACCTGCTCACCATAACTTCGGTGTCATTGCTTCTTCATATAATAGCCTCCTTTACAATTCCCAGGGACAGGACAAGCATAAATGACTGTAAGGTTATTATAATACTCCTGTTCAAACATAATAAATACTGAACCGTGGAGGTTCTATGGGAATAATAGCAGTGGTCTGGTCTATGATGAGAAATACTGTTTACTACTCAGGATGATATCACTGCTGTTCCAAGTCAATGTTCTCTACCCTCAAAGTCATTGTGGATGCCAGAGATAATGACCTATGAGAATACAGTCCCCCGTTTGGCCATTAAAGAGGGCTTGATGGTACTAAAGATAACAGATGGTAATGGAAGCAGGAGAATAATATTACTGTAGCAGGTGATCATCACGAGAAGAAGAATAAGAACAGTTGGATACAATTTGCCTCTTAAGGCTCCTTGTGAGGTCCTCTATCTTGACACAAGCTCAACACCAAAAGCCAAACTGGGAAGGGAAAAAGTCCTTACAAACCATTGACAATATGCATAATATGAGCCTTGGAGACTCTTTCAGTGACTAGAATGTGTATAGCCAATCCTATAGCCTATCACTTGGGCGCATGTAAGTTTTTCAATACAAAGGCATGGTTGGTAAGGTTGACTTCATAGGGTGCAAAGACAATAAGCTCTCATACCCAATCTTCAATCTGCATGTAGTTGATGGTGATTATGGTTGCTTTCCGTTTGTCAGAGCATCTAAACCTGCATCTCGTTGACGATACTGCAGAGATCTTAATGTTTGTCGAGGGAGTTGCCTCCTCGGCAGCTGAACTAGCTTGACTCTGCACTTGAGAGAGAAACTGATATTTGAATAAGGCATGCTAATAAAACAGAGAGAGGCTGTTAATCTCAGCGAAAATAGCTCTGGCGTCCACACACACAAAGTATGGAGAGAGAGGAGGAATGGAAATAGACTTCTCCGCTGAAAAGTTTGCCCAGATTGATCAACTTGATTACATTTCTCCATCTCTCAATTTCAAGAAGTCTGTCTCTGAATGTGTCTCTCTCTGACTGTGCTTAAGGTTGTACTGTCACGGTGGCATTTGGAGGATGAGTGCAGAACTTAACTGTACAGTACATCAGGTTATTTTCAGATCCCTCCTTTGTTTGAATGCCTCCTGTTTTATTATGCAGTGAATATTAGAACGGTGGCACTTCAGGGAGAAATGCAGCTTGAGCAAAGTGTTGTAGAGATTGATACACATATCTCCCATCATTAAGGTTGTAAAGAATTGTCATACTCTCCATCCATCAGAAATCATCTCATGGGAGTTCTTCAGTGTTGGTGGTGACAGACCAATACCAATCCTTATGCCATTGATTACATATTCTAATAATAACACCCTATATGCCTGCTGTCACCAGTGGCGGTTCTAGACAATTTCAACTGGGGGGGCCAAGCTGGGGCCAGTTGTACTGTTAGAGGGGCCAGTTACATTAGACGTTATTGTTGTCATATCGTTTTCTTCACTGCATTGCAGGCATTAGCAGGCAAAAGACCATGTTCATAATCATTAGTGTTCCGCGTTGCCTCTGTCTAATAACGATGTAAAAAAAAATAATGATAGCAAAAATTAGTTATGTAAAAATTATTTCATACTCCACATTTAGGGGGGCCACAAGGGGGTCCAAAATTGTTGTCACAGGGGCACTGGCCCCACATGCCCCCCCCCCCCCCCCCCCCCCCCAGAACCGCCCCTGGCTGTCACTGACAGTCGATGAGGGCTGCATAAATCGTTAAATTGTCAACTGTCCTCACCCACCCACCCTCCTCCCCTCACCGAGAGCGATGTGGTCCACCAGAAACTCATCAGCCCTTTAAAATGCACGAGAGACACACACGCGGGCACACACACGCGGGCACAGGTGCGCATGCAGGGCAGTCTTACATACAGACGTACACCTCCTTCGAGATGTCCAAAGGGACCCGCTTAAGAGGTTTGAGCTACGTAGAAGTTGTGTTCAGTTTATTACTTTGACTTGCAAGTATGATGCTTAATACGGCATCTGGTTAGGGTTGTGATAGTTTCTCTCCGCTGATACGCACCGACATATCAGCTTTTGGTAGTGCTGCTATTACCGAATTTAAAAGAAGATTATATATTTGTCATTTGATTTTTACTCTGGTTTGTTTTCACAGTCACATGACGCAAAGTGCAACTGCGAGACAGGGTTTAGCCGTGAGTGTGTGTCTGTGGAACCGCGTGCGCCCATAGCTGCCATAGCGCTGTCAGACTGACATCCACGGAGACATGAACGGCTCCTTCTTCGACCAAGCCCAGGGCGCACTATTCAACAGGAGCCAAGTCCTCGCCGGTACTCTGGTGAACTGCTGCAACGGGACGGACGTGGCAACCAGTGACGGCGGTTCGCTGGCGCTACCTCCAGACGAGCGGAAACTCTTTATCAGTCGCGTCGTACAGATCGCGGTCCTGTGCGTACTGTCGCTCACCGTCATGTTTGGCATCTTTTTCCTCGGCTGCAACCTCATGATCAAATCGGAGAGTATGATTAACTTTATGGTGAAGGACCGGAGACCTTCCAAAGACGTAGAGGCGCCGGTGATGATAGGACTCAGCTAGTCTATGGCGCCGGGATGGAGAATGTTGTGTAGCCGCGCGCCACGGACCCATAGCCTCAACACGCTGTCTTTGGGGCGGCACGATGATATGCAATGCGCTTGAATTCCTTACGAAATATGTTTGCCAATATAGACTGCAATTGCGGTCAAGCGCGGCCAATTCCTCATATCAAACGTTTAAGGAGAACCAGGAATGCATCGTTGTTTACGCATAGGCTGTTGGATATTGTTTTGTTTTTGACTGTCAACTTGAAAAAAGTAATGGACTCTTGTGATAAAAATGTTTACACGTTGTTACCTCAAATTATATTTGCAAAAGTCGATATTTCCATGATTGTTTAACAACTTTACGCATGCATATTGTATGTTTTTTTCCATTTCCGTTCTGACAGTAGGCTATACATTTTGGACGTGGGAATTCTCTGAAAATATATTTTTCTTGGTCCCGTTTCTTAGTAGCATGTCTGGCAAACACTCAAGGTGCTGTGATCTTGCATGTTTAATAACTAACCCCATTACTGCTTCAACGAGTGTTTCAATGTCCAGTTCAGCATGCACGAGGCTTGGTCTGTAGCCTACAGTACAAGGTGGTATTTGGACCTACTGTTTTTGCACTTTTTTGAAAGCACCTGATGCTGCATGATTTTTGTACCAAGATGAAACTTGAATGAAAAGTGCAGCATGCTACGAATAAACGTGACGTTGTCGTATCTCTTCATTGATATCTATTGTACATGTTACAGGCTACATGTTGCAGTAGATTAGATTTATTCATGTATGGCATAGGCCTATCGCACAAAGCAGCATAAATAAGCAGTATATATTAAACAAATGAGTTACATTTAAATGTGATCGAGGACCTTGTGCATGTTATTAAACTGTACTGTAATAGGAATAACAATAACAGCAACAATAATAATAATAATAACGTAATGACAGTAATAATAACAACGATGGTAATGATAACAATAATAATGTTATTAGTCTATTATAATTATAATAATATATTATAAGGAAATGGTTTTTAGACACAAGTCTAAACTTTTCCTCCATTTGCACACAATTACGTACATAAATAACTGTGTAAAATCTAATATTGTTCAAATGCATAGATTTGAATTGGCTGTAAGACTGGTCCGTTTTAATGCACAGGTGAACGATTACTCAAGACTATTACATGTAGTGCACTCATGCCTTGACTGTTATAAAAATGAATTTGTGAATTTCTTATCTGACGATAAAGTGGAGATAATCCACAGAGGGTATGTTTCACAGATGCCTTCTCTCTATAAAATCCATGCAGTCAAATCAAGTCTAGGTTGAGTAGAGACATACCCCACTGGGCAGAAACTGGTTCAATCAACGTTGTTTCAATGTAAATTGTCGATTTATTGTGACGTGGATCTACGTGCAAAATACATTGTATTTGAAAAAGTAATCAACGTTAACTTGTTTTGAGAATGGAATTTCATCCACAGGATTATGTCATAATTGTAACCAATGTTAAACATATACAAACTTTGTATAAAATATGTTGCATTTGTACCTTTGAAACAATGTCAGATCTTCAATGTTATATACACTATCAGAAAAAATACATATAGGCTGGGCAGCAACTCCTACTGGTCTCCCATCCAGAGATTTACCCTAGCTATGATGGCTTTGATATTTGTCACTGACCACTACCAATGGTCTAACGCGTGAATGATTGATTATCGATAGATCTCTAAATAACTAAATATATCCCCTGTTCCTATCGAAGTCATTCTAAAGGGTAGGTTTAAACAGAGCAAATAAAATGTTACAATACATTATAAGTCATATCATCAATATTATACTATTTAGGCCTATATAGCATTTGCGAAGTCATCAACAACTACCCATGGTTCAACTAAAAATAGACAATATATACAGTAAAGGCCTATGGTTTCAAGTTTGAATTGATTTCAATGTAATCTTCAAGTGGATTCTCATCTTCATCTCAACCAAACATTTAAGTTAAAGCATATAACTAAATAAAACCAAACTTTATTTAAAGTGCATTCAAAAAGTTTGATTAGATTAGATTTAGTCTTATTCTTTAACTTTGATTTTTGGTTGAGATGGAGATGTGAATCCAACATACCAATTATTCATTTGTAGACAAACTGGATATTGAATTGTGTTTGGTTGTCAACGCAACCAGATATAAACATTTGAAGGAGAGGTATTTTCAGCTTGCATAGTTATGCACAATTCAGACGCCGAATTTATGGCGAGTTGAAGTGAATAGAAATTATGAGCGGGCTGGCACGGTTAAGAGCTTTGCTTGACGTCAGTGGCGGTTCTAGACCATTTCAACTGGGGGGGCCAAGCTGGGGCCAGTTGTACTGTTAGAGGGGCCAGTTACATTAGACGTTATTGTTGTCATATCGTTTTCTTCACTGTATTGTAGGCATTAGCAGGCAAAAGACCATGTTCATAATCATCATTGTTGCCACTGTCTAACGGGTGTAAAAACAGAACGATAGCAAAAATTAGTTATGTAAAAATGATTTCATACTCCACATTTAAGGGGGCCACAAGGGGTCCAAAATTGTTGTCACAGGGGCACTGGCCCCCCTCAGAACCGCTAGTGCTTGACGTACGGATTGGTTTCATACAAGACCATGTATGAGACCATGACTGTGCTTCCGTTGTGGGTGTGGTAGCGAAGCAACCTTTATTTGCATGCAATTAACATGTGTTAACACGCATTGCCATGTCTCCCGACAGTGGAAGAACTGCTCTGGTGCGCCACATGAAACACCCGCACCGCGCCGAAAGAGCGGCAGAGGCTGCCGAACTATTATCAAAAGTCCGACGAGGCGCACCTAATCGTTTCAGGCGGCACTCTATCTCCGCTCTTCCAATGAGAAAGTGAAGTGTTTTTGTTAGGTGCGGTGATAAAGCGCTGTTTGCACAAGGGCTAAGTCTGGCTTTAATTCCACTTGGGCTTTAATTCCAGTTTGTCTAAACATTTATAATTGATATGTTGGATTCATGTCTCCATCTCAACCAAAAATCTAAGTAAAAGAATAGGACTAAATCAAATCAAACTTTATATAAAGTCCATTTAAAGTTTGATTTGATTTAGTCCTCTTTTTTAACTTAGATTTTTGGTTGAGATGGAGACATGAAATCATGAAATGAAATTAAAGCCAGACTAAGTCCGTGGCACTGCTTTTAAAACGGATTGAAAGTAACACATTTAGATGACAACTAAACCAAACATCGGATATTGTTTTCCCATTGGAATTTGGTTGTGCTTTTAGATGGTTGAAAGCATAATGATAACACATTGGGAATTCAACACACTTCTGGCTATGGTTCAGACTTCAGAGTCAGACTGAGGTATGCCTGCAAGTCTGCTCAAATACTCTTAGCACTCAGCAAGGCGCTAAGTCTTCTCTATTATTCACTATGTTTGTTTTACTCCATGTGTAAGTCTGTTGTTGTATGTGTCGAACTGCTTTGCTTTATCTTGGCCAGGTAGCAGTTGTAAATGACAACTTGTTCTCAACTTGCCTACCTGGTTAAATAAAGGTGAAATAAAAAGAAAAGAAATAAAAAATGCAGACTCCAGTCCATGAGACTCTTTGGTTGACACACACACACACACACACACACACACACAACCATATACTCCCGGTCCAAGGTCTACAAGATAAACTTCAACACTTTTATCCAGTACACTGAGTAAGGGCGTGTAAACCTAATAATAAAACCATTTACACTGTCTACCTTGAGATGAAAGCCCAGCCTCAGTTAAAACGCATAGGACTGAACTCACAGCATATTGGGTTCACAGGATCTGACCACTTGTCTCTAGTCAAATCCTGCAATTGACTGACCGCACCAGTTGACCGCAATTAGGAACCTTTTCACCCCTCTACACCTCCTCACACCTCTGGGGCATCTATCTACTGGACCCTAAGGGCTTTGGTCCAGGCACACTGTCTGTCCTCAAGACATCCACATTAATCTCTTTCCCTCAGGATCTAAACAATTCTGGGGCAGAGAGGAGAGAGAGAGAGAGGAGAGAGAGAGAGGAAAGACACACAGAGATAGAGAGCGAGAGAGCGAGAGAGAGAGAGAGATAGAGAAAGATAGAGCGTTTGTAGCTGAATGCAGTCTCCCTATAGTTGACATCTCTGGGCATTGTACAGCCAAGAAACAGCTAAAAGCACCTTCAGACATCTATCCTTCCCTTTCTCTTTTTCTCCCTTCCTCTCTCCATCTCTACCTGCTGTCACCCACAGCCTGTGAATTACGTCTCTTAAAGCAGACCGCACTCTGTTCATCACCAACATTTTTGACCCATCATCCTTTTCACCACTTTCCCCGTCTTCCTTGAAGTTTCTTTGCATTTCAAGGAAATCATATCGAGTAGAGTCTACGTCAAAATCTATCCCCCATCTTCCTCTCTTTCTCTGCCTCTCTTTCCCTCACCCATATATTCCTATCTCTGCTCTCCTCTCTGCTTTCCCCTACCCCTCTACTCTTGTCACTCCCTCTCCCTCTCTGACTCCCTACTCAGAAGCAACAAATGTTCTCATGATTATTTTATCACTTGTCAGGAGAGCTGAGTCTCTAAGAGGCGGATGAGTACATCCACACACACGCACACACACACACACACACACACGCACACGCACACGCACACACACGCACACGCACACGCACATGCACGCACACGCACACGCACATGCACACACACACACTAGCTCCTCGTCCACTGAGGCATCCACATCCCCTCAGATTGAAATCCATTTAATCAAAAGAAGTGAAAAAAATAACACTCCACAATGTTCTGAGAATGTGGGCCCGTTGACATGGAGACCACAAAACCCTTGTACTTAGATTTGAAGCCCATGAAACTTGAAGCCCTTTGATGTAGATAGGACCATTATTTGATCATTGGGCTAACTACTGCTTATAAGGCACATTATAAGGCATGTGCCACTTCAAAGCTACTCTGTGATCTGGAGAACAAACACACTGTTGTGTTCTGAGATACAGTCATGATCTGCAGGTGAATGCTGATTGAGAGAGAACAACGTGCTGCTCAATATTTAGAAGAAAAGGCGGTTCACTTCTCAACTCATTACATGAGACCCCAGACTGCCTGGGTGAGGGAGGTAGGGAGGGAGGGAGGGGTTGAGGGAGGGATGGAAGAGAGCGAGAGAGAGGGGGAGGAAGAGAGTCCAGCACACTGTTGTGTCGTGGGAAAAACTAAATTACATGAGACCCCAGACTGCCTGGGTGAGGGAGGAAGGGAGGGAGGCGGAGGGGGTGAGGGGGCGAGGAAGGGATGGAGGAGAAGGAGAGAGGGCGGGAGAGAGTCCAGCACACTGTTGTGTCAGAGGAAAAACAACATCTATCATGAACCACTAGTTACAGCAGGGAAGATGACAATAACAGGAAAACCCTCTTAGATGTGAAAGAAGGAAAACGGTTAGCTACAACACTCACTGATGGATCATGGAAACAATGGGGCCTAATTGGAACTGTCATATCTGAAGTCCCTTAACGAAGATGAAAGATTAAAAGGAATGGCATGCTTAATTATGCAAATTCCACTTTGAAGGATTGATTGATTATGTGACAAGGATAAATTGAAATGCAAATGATATGGCGAGGACTGGTGTGGGAGAGATAGGGATGATTGTTTCAAAACGGTTGACGGGGAAGATTGAGAGGCATCAAGACCATTGGATCGCTCTGCTGTGTGAACACACAGTAAGTGCACAGTACTGTTGCAGGAGCTGTTTCTCATGCAGTCATTCAGTGCTAGACTGACGGACGTTAACCCTTCCCCTTTGTGGAGAATGTGGCCCTTTATTGCTCTGGTACACTGCTCGGTGCGCTCCATAGAGCTCTATTAGCTTGTCAGGCAACGTCAGGGGTGACCTTTTACAACAGAAACAGCAGTGGATATAATGAACACTACACTAGGACTGGAAACATGACAGAAATAACGGTGATTAAGCCACGGTTGGTATTTAACACTTAGTGGAATAATCCATTAAATGATTTACCAGCATAGAAACTTTGTCTGGAATGAAACGTTCACATATTACATTGGTTTCTAGTGTTGCCTAATATGTTCTGTCTGGGAATGGTTTTGAGAATTTAAGAAATATCCAAAATACAAATTTGCCAGGGTGAGATGATGCCAACCTTTTACAAAAACAAGTAGCTATTCTCCTCGTGTCTTGGGGGAGAGCAATCCACAATAAACACATTTTCTGTGCCGGTACCAGGCTCACTAGAATTGAAGTGGCCTTTCTCAGCCCAATTCAAGTCATTTCTAATGGGACGTGCTGTAGAGAACAGCAGAGGCAGTGACACTAGGCAATAGCGACATGGAATAGTAAAACCCCTCTTCTATCTCTCCCCCCCTGCATCCCCCTTTCCGATTCTTCTCAGATAGATGGAGATGCATTCCTATTTAGCCATTTTGTGAGGCTGGTAGCCATATTGTGAGGCTGGTAGCCATTTCGCCATCTTCCTCTTGAGAAACACCCACACGCCAAATACATATTCAGCCAATAAAACAGTCAATAAACTAACACCTGTACTCTTCCATTGTGTCATATTTTCACGAACATAAATATTCTTACTATAGTACAGAGAGAGGTGAAGGTTTGGCCTACTGAATGCAAGTCACTGGTGATTATAGTTAATTGTATGTGCAGTATAATGGCATGCTGTTAGATGTGAGCGATGTGGATTCTTCAGCTCCAGGGTGAAGGGCATGTACCTGCACAGTCCTGAAGCTACTTAGCTGTCAGCATGTCCTGCTGTTCTCCTCTTTCCTCCTCCTCACCATCCTCTGTTCTGCTTCTTTCTTCCTCAGCTTTCCATCTGCTGTTCTTCTCTCCATCACAAAGGTAGAAGACTGATATCATTTAGCAGCATACACCAGGTGTACCAGGTAACAACTGATGAGACAGATGCTTTAGGTGGATTTGAAGAGACTTCAAACCACAAGATATGAAAGGAATTATTATGGATATTCAGCCAGCTAACTCAGCCTTCAGTTTGCCATTCGTCTCCACTATTACACCTAAACCGACGTGGAATACAGGTCCTCTAAAATAAGATTCTTATGAAGTAATTGGTGATATTGACGCCTGTAGTGAAGTTCAACATCGTTATAAAAAACGGAATAATGGGCAGACTATGTCTATGAATCCCTCTCATATATTGACATTCAGACCTCTTGACTTCATTCACCAAACATATAGGATTCTGAAATGAATAGATCTAATGATACTTTAACCATATGAACGCTTGAGACTGAGCATTATATTACTGCGGCGCTCGTTGTCTGCAGAGGCAGCCCTTTGGCAGTGTGGCCAAATCAAATTCCCATGAAGAGGAATGGGCAATCAGAGACTGTATTGACCCATCTTTTATCTCTGTTTCTGTATTTAGCTGAGGAGCATGTCCAGGTCAGCCCTATGCTGCAGGATAGAAATAAACAGATGCACAAACACACTAACAAGCTAAAAGGGTTATAGCGCGGGTGTGAAACATACGGTGCGCGGGCCGGAGGGGGTCCAATCTGGCCCGCGGGTGGTTAGAGTTACTTAAAATGACTAACGGTGCATGTACACTAGATAGCGGTAAATTGCCGCGTGCCGCTTAGGCCGTCCATTGTGACTTGCTTGTGGGCGTGCTGGCAGCATAGGCAGTATATAGCAGCACGTTCGATTATGCGTCAAGAATTCAGCATAGCAAGTTTGTATGAAGGTCTGGTTATTAAATGGGTAGATAGTTCAATAGTAATATCCTCTTAAAGGCTATGGTGACAAACAAACTTGCTGCCCTGTTTCCAATTGTCCACATGGCTGGGAGAACCTATTCAAGTAAATAAATACATTTTGAAATTTTGTAAAAAAAATGATGTATTATTAGCTAATTGGCTATAGTGCAGGCTAACTCAAATGAGCTGCTAAATTAGCTAGCTAGTTGGCTAGCTAGCTATCTAGCCAACTTCACATACTGTACAGATAGCTAGCTAAGTGAATTAAATATCACCAGTTACCTACCTTCATATTATGTAGCTATCTTTATGTCTTTATCTCTGTAAAAAACAAACTCCAAATGCATTTGTAGGTAGCTAGCTAACAGCCATGGAGGAAGGTGAAAGGATAGCAGCCCCAACTGTCAAAGTGAGAGAGTAGGCTATTCTGGATAGGGCAGGAACTTTTGTGTAGTTCCTGTCCCTAGAAGTGAGGACGGAGATAATAGTAACATAATATTCAGTGTGGTGTAATTTGACTATAATGAGGTCTGTTTCTTGTGAGGTTTTCTGTCCTCAGATAAAGAGAGCTATGAAGCCTGTTTACATATGAAGAGGTCCCATTGAAGAGCAGTGATTCTCAGTCCTGGTCCTGGGGACTCAAATTGGTGCACATTTTTGTTTTTGCCTTACCACTGCACAGCTGATAGAAATTATCAACTCATCATCAAGCTTCAAGTGGTATTTATGTATTCATTTGTGATGCTATCCTTGATATGATCCTGTTATTGTCACATGATATACATGCACATATGTGTGCCCATGCATCTATCAATCCAATGTTATCAAATCAAATCAAATTTTATTAGTCACATGCACCGAATACAACAGGTGTAGATATACAGTGAAATGCTTACTAACGAGCCCCTAACCAACAATGCAGTTAAAAAAAGTACGGATAAGAATTTGTATTTATTTATTTTTATTTCACCTTTATTTAACCAGGTAGGCAAGTTGAGAACAAGTTCTCATTTACAATTGTGACCTGGCCAAGATAAAGCAAGCAGTTTGACACATACAACACAGAGTTACACATGGAGTAAAACAAACATACAGTCAATAATATAGTAGAAAAATAAGTCTATATACAAAGTGAGCAAATGAGGTGAGATAAGGGAGGTAAAGGCAAAAAAGGCCATGGTGGCGAAGTAAATACAATATAGCAAGTAAAACACTGGAATGGTAGATTTGCAGTGGAAGAAAGTGCAAAGTAGAAGTAGAAATAATGGGGTGCAAAGGAGCAAAATAAATAAATAAATACAGTAGGGGAGGAGGTAGTTGTTTGGGCTAAATTATAGATGGGCTATGTACAGGTGCAGTAATCTGTGAGCTGCTCTGACAGCTGGTGCTTAAAGCTAGTGAGGGAGATAAGTGTTTCCAGTTTTAGAGATTTTTGTAGTTCGTTCCAATCATTGGCAGCAGAGAACTGGAAGGAGAGGCGGCCGAAGGAGGAATTGGCTTTGGGGGTGACCAGAGAGATATACCTGCTGGAGCGCGTGCTGCTATGGTGACCAGCGAGCTGAGATAAGGGGGAACTTTACCTAGCAGGGTCTTGTAGATGACCTGGAGCCAGTGGGTTTGGCGACGAGTATGAAGCGAGGGCCAGCCAACGAGAGCGTACAGGTCGCAGTGGTGGGTAGTATATGGAGCTTTGGTGACAAAACGGATGGCACTGTGATAGACTGCATCCAATTTATTGAGTAGGGTATTGGAGGCTATTTTGTAAGTTACATTGCCGAAGTCGAGGATCGGTAGGATGGTCAGTTTTACGAGGGTATGTTTGGCAGCATGAGTGAAAGATGCTTTGTTGCGAAATAGGAAGCCAATTCTAGATTTAACTTTGGATTGGAGATGTTTGATGTGAGTCTGGAAGGAGAGTTTACAGTCTAACCAGACACCTAGGTATTTGTAGTTGTCCACATATTCTAAGTCAGAACCGTTCAGAGTAGTGATGCTGAACGGGCGGGCAGGTGCAGGCAGTTATCGGTTGAAGAGCATGCATTTAGTTTTACTTGTATTTAAGAGCAGTTGGAGGCCACGGAAGGAGAGTTGTATGGCACTGAAGCTCGTCTGGAGGGTAGTTAACAACACAGTGTCCAAAGAAGGGCCAGAAGTATACAGAATGTTGTCGTCTGCGTAGAGGTGGATCAGAGACTCACCAGCAGCAAGAGCGACATCATTGATGTATACAGAGGAAAGAGTCGGCCCAAGAATTGAACCCTGTGGCACCCCCATAGAGACTGCCAGAGGCCCGGACAACAGGCCCTCCGATTTGACACACTGAACTCTATCGGAGAAGTAGTGGGTGAACCAGGCGAGGCAATCATAATAAGAAATTAAAGTAACAAGTAATTAAAGAGCAGCAGTAAAATAACATTAGCGAGACTATATACAGAGGGGTACCTGTACAGAGTCAATGTGCGGGGGCAACGGTTAGTTGAGGTAATATGTACATATAGGTAGAGCTATTAAAGTGACTATGCATAGATGATAACAACAGAGAGTAGCAGCGGTGTAAATAGGGAGAGGGGGCAATGCAAATAGTCTGGGTAGCCATTTGATTAGGTGTTCAAGAGTCTTATGGCTTGGGGGTAGAAGCTGTTTAGAAGCCTCTAGAACCTAGACTTGGCGCTCCGGTACCGCTTGCCATGTGGTAGCAGAGAGAACAGTCTATGACTAGGGTGGCTGGAGTCTATGACAATTTTTAGAGCGTTCCTCTGACACCGCCTGGTATAGAGGTCCTTGATGGCAGGAAGCTTGGCTGCGGTGATGTACTGGGCCGTACACACTGCCCTCTGTAGTGCCTTGCGGTCAGAGGCGGAGCAGTTGCCAAACCAGGCAGTGATGCAACCCATCAGGATGCTCTCGATGGTGCAGCTGTAGAACCTTTTGAGGATCTGAGGACCCATGCCAAATCTTTTCAGTTTCCTGAGGGGGAATAGGTTTTATCGTGCCCTCTTCACAACTGTCTTGGTGTGTTTGGACCATGTTAGTTTGTTGGTGATGTGGACACCAAGGAACTTGAAGCTCTCAACCTGCTCCACTGCAGCCCCGTTGATGAGAATGGGGGCGTGCTTGGTCCTCTTTTTCCTGTAGTCCACAATCATCTCCTTAGTCTTGATTGCGTTGAGGGAGAGGTTGTTGTCCTAGCACCACACAGCCAGGTCTCTGACCTCCTCCCTATAGGCTGTCTCGTCATTGTTGGTGATCAGGCCTACCACTGTTGTGTCATCGCCAAACGTAATGATGGTGCTGGAGTCGTGCCTGGCCGTGCAGTCATGAGTAAACAGGGAGTACAGGAGGGGACTGAGCACGCACCCCTGAGGGGCCCCTGTGTTGAGGATCAGCGTAGCAGATGTGTTGTTACCTACCCTTACCACCTGGCGGTGGCCCGTAGGAAGTCCAGGATCCAGTTGCAGAGGGAGGTGTTTAGTCCCAGGGTCCTTAGCTTATTGATGAGCTTTGAGGGCACTATGGTGTTGAATGCTGAGCTGTAGTCAATAAATAGCATTCTCACATAGGTGTTCCTTTTGAACAGGTGGGAAAGGGCAGTGTTGTGGAGTGCATCATCTGTTGATCTGTTGGGGCGGTATGCAAATTGGAGTGGGTCTAGGGTTTCTGGGATAATGGTGTTGATGTGAGCCATGACCAGCATTTCAAAGCACTTCATGGGTACAGACGTGAGTGCTACGGGTCGTTTAGACAGATTACCTTAGTGTTCTTGGGCACAGGCACTATGGTGGTCTGCTTAAAACATGTTGGTATTACAGACTCGGACAGGGAGAGGTTGAAAATGTCAGTGAAAACACTTGCCAGTTGGTCAGCGAATGCTCGCAGTACACATGCTAGTAATCCGTCTGGCCCTGCGGCCTTGTGAATGTTGACCTGTTTAAAGGTCTTACTCACATCGGCTGTGGAGAGCGTGATCACACAGTCTTCCAGAACAGTTGGTGCTCTCATGCATGTTTTAGTGTTACTTGCCTTGAAGCGAGCATAGAAGTAGTTTAGCTCATCTGGTAGGCTCGTGTCACTGGGTAGCTCTAAAATGTGTTTCCCTTTGTAGTCTGTAATGGTTTGCAAGCCCTGACACATCTGATGAGCGTCAGAGACGGTGTAGTATGATTCGATCTTAGTCCTGTATTGACACTTTGCCTGTTTGATGGTTCGCCGTAGGGCATAGCGGGATTTCTTATAAGCTTCCGGGTTAGAGTCCCACTCCTTGAAAGCGGCAGCTCTAGCCTTTAGCTCAGTGCGGATGTTGCCTGTAATCCATGGCTTCTGGTTGGGGTATGTCACTGTGGGGACGCCGTCATCGATGCACTTATTGATGAAGCCAGTGACTGATGTGGTGTACTCCTAAATGCCATCGAAAGAATCCCGGAACATATTCCAGTCTGCACTAGCAAAACAGTCCAGTAGCTTAGCATTTGTTTCATCTGACCACTTTTTTATTGATCTAGTCACTGGTGCTTCCTGCTTTAATTTTAGCTCTTAAGCAGGTATCAGGAGGATAGAGTTATGGTCAGATTTGCCAAATGGAGGGTGAGGGAGAGCTTTGTATGCGTCTCTGTGTGTGGCGTAAAGGTGGTCCAGAGTTTTTTTCCTCTGGTTGCACATTTAACATGCTGATAGAAATTTGGTAAAACGGATTTAAGTTTCCCTGCGTTAAAGTCCCCGGCTACTAGCAGCGCCGCCTCTGGGTGAGTGTTTTCTTGTTTGCTTATGGAGGAATACAGCTCATTCAATGCTGTCTTAGTGCCAGCCCCTGACTGTGGTGGTATGTAAACAGCTACGAAAAATACAGATGAATACTCTCTAGGTAGGTAGTGTGGTCTACAGTTTATCATGAGATACTCTACCTCAGGCGAGCAATAGCTTGAGACTTCCTCGTGCACCAGCTGCACCAGCTGTTATTTACAAAAATACATAGTCCGCCGCCCCTTGTCTTACCAAATGCCACTGTTCTATCGTGCCGATGCAGTGTATAACCAGCCAGCTGTATGTTGATAGTATCGTCGTTCAGCCACGTCTCCGTGAAGCATAAGATATTACAGTTTTGAATGTCCCGTTGGTAGTTTAATCTTCCGCATAGGTCATCTATTTTATTGCACATTTTCCAGCAGAATGGAAGGAAGTGGGGGTTTATTTGATCGCCTACGAATTCTCAGAAGGCAGCCTGCCCTCAGGCCCCTTTTTCTCCCCCTCCTCTTCACGCAAATCACAGGGATCTGGGCCTGTTCTCGAGAAAGCAGTATACCGTTCGCGTCAGCCTCTTCAGACTCATTAAAGGAAAAAAAGGATTCTGCCAGTCCGTGATGAGGGATCGCAGTCCTGATGTCCAGAAGTTATTTTCGATCATAAAAGATGGTAGCGGCAACATTATGCACAAAATAAGTACAAAAATGAATGACAAACAACGTAAATAAACAAGCAATCAGTTGGGGGCACATTAACTATCTGCCTTCTTCTCCGGCGTCATCTTACATCCTGATTTATTATCAGGGATATTATACTTTAATAATCCACAATGACCTGGTGATGTAAAAGTCTAATAATTTCATTGTCTTCCATATTCCTACAGATACCTGGAGATTCCTTCAAAACGATTGCCTACAGTTAACATGTAGGTTACTGCAAGGTTGGGTGACCAGGGCCATCTGGGACTGCCTCCTGGAGGATTTCAGGTGTGTGAAGGCTACTTGTGTCATGCATAACTTCATGAGGATGGACACGAGGACCAGGAGGGGATCTGCAGCTCGCTGCCATGTGCCAGAGGAAAAGTCTGCTGCTCTGCAGGATGTTTCAGTGATGGGGTCCATCAACGCAGCAAGGCAATCCATGTGCGGGAGAGATCTTCATCTCCTACTTCTTTGAAGAGGGTGCTGTTCCCTGGAAACACCATAGACTACACTGTGCACAACCAAAGGCTCTTTTAAGAGCTATTCAGATTGCAATAAGAGTATTCTTCCATTTACTTAGCTATCAACTGCAGTTATTCAATTCCCAGTTTCTTTCAAATCAAATCAAATCAAATCAAATTTATTTATATAGCCCTTCGTACATCAGCTGAAATCTCAAAGTGCTGTACAGAAACCCAGCCTAAAACCCCAAACAGCAAGCAATGCATGTGAAAGAAGCACGGTGGCTGGGAAAAACTCCCTAGGAAAAACTCCTGAGAAAGGCCAAAAACCTAGGAAGAAACCTAGAGAGGAACCAGGCTATGAGGGGTGGCCAGTCCTCTTCTGGCTGTGCCGGGTGGATATTATAACAGAACATGGTCAAGATGTTAAAATGTTCGTAAATGACCAGCATGGTCAAATAATAATAATCATAGTAGTTGTCGAGGGTGCAACAAGCACGTCCGGTGAACAGGTCAGGGTTCCGTAGCCGCAGGCAGAACAGTTGAAACTGGAGCAGCAGCATGGCCAGGTGGACTGGGGACAGCAAGGAGTCATCATGCCAGGTAGTCCTGAGGCATGGTCCTAGGGCTCAGGTCCTCCGAGAGAAAGAAAGAAAGAGAGAAAGAGAGAATTAGAGAGAGCATATTTACATTCACACAGGACACCGGATAAGACAAGAGAATACTCCAGATGTAACAGACTGACCCTAGCCCCCCGACACATAAACTACTGCAGCATAAATACTGGAGGCTGAGACAGGAGGGATCAGAAGACACTGTGGCCCCATCCGATGATACCCCCGGACAGGGCCAAACAGACAGGATATAACCCCACCCACTTTGCCAAAGCACAGCCCCCACACCACTAGAGGGATATCTACAACCACCAATTTACCGTCCGAAGACAAGGCCGAGTATAGCCCACAAAGATCTCCGCCACGGCACAACCCAAGGGGGGGGCGCCAACCCAGACAGGAAGACCACGTCAGTGGCTCAACCTACTCAAGTGACGCACCCCTCCCATGGACGGCATGGAAGAACACCAGTAAGTCAGTGACTCAGCCCCTGTAAAAGGGTTAGAGGCAGAGAATCCCAGTGGGAAGAGGGGAACCGACAAGGCAGAGACAGCAAGGGCGGTTCGTTGCTCCAGCCTTTCCGTTCACCTTCACACTCCTGGGCCAGACTATACTTAATCATAGGACCTACTGAAGAGATAAGTCTTCAGTAAAGACTTAAAGGTTGAGACTGAGTCTGCGTCTCTCACATGGGTAGGCAGACCATTCCATAAAAATGGAGCTCTATAGGAGAAAGCCCTACCTCCAGCCGTTTGCTTAGAAATTCTAGGGACAATTAGGAGGCCTGCGTCTTGTGACCGTAGCGTACGTGTAGGTATGTACGGCAGGACCAAATCGGAAAGATAGGTAGGAGCAAGCCCATGTAATGCTTTGTAGGTTAGCAGTAAAACCTTGAAATCAGCCCTTGCCTTAACAGGAAGCCAGTGTAGGGAGGCTAGCACTGGAGTAATATGATCAAATTTTTTGGTTCTAGTCAGGATTCTAGCAGCCGTATTTAGCACTAACTGAAGTTTGTTTAGTGCTTTATCCGGGTAGCCGGAAAGTAGAGCATTGCAGTAGTCGAGCCTAGAAGTAACAAAAGCATGAATTAATTTTTCTGCGTCATTTTTGGACAGAAAGTTTCTGATTTTTGCAATGTTACGTAGATGGAAAAAAGCTGTCCTTGAAGCAGTCTTGATATGTTCTTCAAAAGAGAGATCAGGGTCCAGAGTAACGCCGAGGTCCTTCACAGTTTTATTTGAGACGACTGTACAACCATCCAGATTAATTGTCAGATTCAACAGAAGATCTCTTTGTTTCTTGGGACCTAGGACAAGCATCTCTGTTTTGTCCGAGTTTAAAAGTAGAAAATTTGCAGCCATCCACTTCCTTATGTCTGAAACACAGGCTTCTAGCGAGGGCAATTTTGGGGCTTCACCATGTTTCATTGAAATGTACAGCTGTGTGTCGTCCGCATAGCAGTGAAATTTAACATTATGTTTTCGAATGACATCCCCAAGAGGTAAAATATATAGTGAAAACAATAGTGGTCCTAGAATGGAACCTTGAGGAACACCGAAATTTACAATTGATTTGTCAATCTTTCCCTTTGATTTCTACTTCCTAGGTGAGGGCACTGTTTAGGTAAGGGTGTGATGTCTGTACAAATACAAAACAAGCTATTCTAAATCACCCATATTGAAAAAATGTAGGACAATTAGACACCCTATAACCCACACCTACACACTTATGTATCAATCTGATTGATGGATTGTGTTGTGCAGTAAGTAGGCTCAGGTGTATAACTGTAGCTCCTTCCATCTTCAAAGAATAGGCAAGAGGGCCAACCATGGAGAATAGTAAGACACTTCATTATTTCTATACCTACGCTATATTGTTTGTCCTTGTGTGTCTGTTCATGTTTTTCAGTATAAAGTACTTTGCAGCCACTTACTGTGGTGTAGACACCAGGTGAGGCCACACACACAGATTCCTGTTGAACACTGTCTCTTAAACTACCTTATTTTCTCAATAATAGTCTCTCTCCTTCACTTCCTCCCTCTCTCCTCTTCTCCCTAAATCCTTTAGCTTATATCAGCTGTGTCGGTGAACCCCTCCCACATCTGAACTGGCTACATAGAGGGCACAGCATGATCAGAGGTGAGAGGTCACTTGGTCAGGTCAACAGGATGTATTAGTAAAGAGGTGCTTTACACTGAAATACTTTATAGAAATGCACTAGTCCCAGAGTTAATGATCCAAGGTCAGTTTTGCATTTCACCTCCTGATTATTATGATGACTAACAATATTAGAATAAAAAATAAAAACACAAGGCTTAAACATGCTATCTCTCTCTCTCTCTCTCTCCATCTGTCTCTCGTCTGCAGGTATGTTTGATGTGAGAGAGGATGCCAACCCCCAGTCCCATCATTGCCACCCGCTTTTAAGATAACCTTCGGGCCGAATAAAGACACTATTATGTAATTATGATGAACTGAGAGAATATGTGGGTAGCACTGTGATTCATTAATCATATGCTGCCTTCCCTGCTCCTAAGTTCTTACCTCTTTCCCTTTCTGTCTTTTACACCTTTCTCGCCACCTCCTCTTTCTTCCTCTGTTTTTATAATGCACAATAGATGTGCATTGAAGTACAGATTGAACTTGTATTTTTAATATTACAATTATAATATTTATAATGCATGTATTTATAACATTTGGATAATGAACTTCTTTCAATAAAGCATTTCACATTCTCTACTGGTTGAAATTAAGTCTCTCATTTGATGAAATACTACACCTATCCTGTGTTTATCAGATCAATGCAGATGAAGGGCATTAGATATTGAGATGAACTGGTTTTAGAGTATTTACATGATGCATAGGAAGTGTAGTGTACTCTTTTTAAATTCTATTTCTGTATATATGAATTACAAATCAGCCTTTAACTAGTTAAATCCTGTTTCTAGTCTATTAGTTACAATGTGTAACCATTGATGTCCCAGGACCAGGATTGGTAAACACTGTTGAAGTGTATAATTGTAATACATACATGCAGACACAGCATCATTCTAAGACTGGAATTTGATACTCCTGGTATTGGATATGACTGAAAAATAATCTCAAAGGCATTCATAACTGAACTGCACCTTTATTTGCCAAGGTAGAGTACATGATCAGTGAATATATTAAATGTACAGGCTACAATATGGGGGATCTCGTGTATGGTAATAACTACATGTATATATGACTTGCATTCTTGGCACAAAGTTATATTATATTCTACTCAATCCATAGGCTTCATTAATGTCATTAAGACTGTTTTGGAGTTGATACAACTGGCTATGATAGCTGAGGTTCATAGCTAGGCTCTGAACTAATATGTATACCAAACGTTTGGGTTGATACACAGATCGGCTAGATAGCTCGCTACACATCCATAGGCATAGAGGTATTTTTATCCTCCACTGCACAATAAGCAAGAACTGTCACGGTTGTCGTAAGGATTGGACCAAGGTGCAGCGGGAATGTGTATACTCATCTTCTTTTTTATTGGCAGAAAAGAAGGAAAAAACAAAACAAAACACAGGTATACAAAAACCAACGACGACAAACAGTTCTGTAAGGCATACAGCTATACATGAAACAACTACCCACAAAATCCCACAGAAAAACACCCCTTTTAAATAGGACCTTCAATTAGAAGCAACGAGGAGCAGATGCTTCCAATTGAAGGTCAACCCCATTAACTAAACATAGAAATAGAAAGACTAGAACAAACATAGAAATATACTAACATAGAGCATTAACCACAAACCCCGAAACACATAAAACAAACACCCCTCTTACATAAGAACATAGCCCAACAAACCCCGAAACACTCTAAACAAACACCCCCTGCCACGTCCTGACCAAACTACAATAACAAATAACCCCTTTACTGGTCAGGACGTGACAAGAACATAGCTAGCTATGTTATTTCATCTATCTGCATTGTATGGCAAATATCAGCAAGGCAAGCTTACAAAATTATACATTAAATGCTTTAGCTAGCTAGATTCTTTACATCCACTGTTTCACAAGACGACAACCTGGTTTGCTGGTTGTTTCAGGAGTCCCTAAAACATTAAACAACCAGAATTACAATTTCATACTCATGTCACAACACCCATAAAGCTAGCCAGCTAGCTGGCTAATGTTAGCTAGTCAGCTAGCTTGCTAAATCACGATTTTCGTAAATTAACTTTATGAGAAATAAATATGCATAATCGTTTGTTTCTACATTAACTAACATATTCCTGTCAACTGTACATTTTTTGCATGATTCATTATGACGTTATAATCACTTAGTATTTTTGTATTTTTGTCAGCCATTTTTGCTGAAGAAAGTCTCCAGCATTGTGTCGCAGAGCATTAAATTCGTCATGGGAACCACTCGATATGATTGGTCATCACCCAGCGGTCGCCGCTGGTGATTTGCATAAAGTTGAGAAAAGTTGATATTTTTCACCACCTCCCACACCACCTTCACACCACCCAAAGCTCCCCCGCCCTCTCTGCTTCTCACAGCTTTCCTTCCATTGAAATGAATGGGAAGCGGTGTTTCACCGCCTGGCATCCTGTGATAGTGAGAGTAAAACTGTGTAGAAATTATAATGGACCTACATTTATACAGTTTCTTGACTGTGTCTAGCGTGCTAATAATCACCGGAATTAAAGCTAGACAGGGAATACGGATAGAGGATGATTTTTTTGCAAATGTTGAAATAACACATTTTTTGTGCGGTCCCTGGACCTCATTGAAGACTGAATGCGGCCCCTGGGGCAAAATGAGTTTGACACCCCTGGGTTATAGGGGGGATTTATGTGTTTACATACGGACTGGAATCTTTCTTTCAGTAAAATGAATCACAACAGTCTTGGGGGGGGTTCTTTCCATAAGGTATCCCCCCAATCCATTAGCACCTAAAGCAACTCATGAGCAGTTCTGAGATCAGTAATGACAAAAAAATGTACTACATAACATTTCTTTAAGTGTCCCTTCTGGATGAGAGTAGCATAAGGACGGGCATGACAGCTCTGCTACATTCACTGCAGACAGAGGCAGGTATTTTTCAGTATTAATGGGACTCAATTTCTGTGCCTGCCGTAAAAAAACATTAAACAAACAAGAATGGGTTCTGGAGAGCTTAGAATTGCCTGAGACAATGAAAGTGTCTCTCACTGACCCCTCTATCCCAGGAGGACTCTGGGTATTGTACCATTGATTTCCACTGAAAATCACCTGTATTGAGCTTGCGTAACCACACCAGGGATGTTGGGTAAACAGTGGGAGGAAACGTTCCCCAACTCCCAAGCTCCCTCAAAGACTAAATGAGATTGGAGTCTGTTACTAACTGGGTAATGCAGTATTCACGAGCTGAGTGTGTGTACAGAGACGTGTTAATTAGAAGCAGTCGGTGGTGGGGTAGACCACACACATGCTGCCTGCTACCACACAGAGTGTGTGTGTATGTGTATGTGTGTGTGTGTCTGTCTGTCTGTGTGTGCCTGTCATTCAACATTTCTCCTCAGGGTACTGACAAGAAAAAGGGAGGACAGACATGCATTCATGGCCTTATCTCCCTCCCTCCATCCTTCCCTCTCTCTCTCTTTCAAAAGGTATATGTCAGATACGGGACCTACAAAGAAAGAATAACATTTACTTAGTCTCTCTCTCTCTCTCTCTCTCTCTCTCTGAGGCTCTCTCTCTCTTCATCCCTAGTTGGGTGATTTAGTGTTTTAAAGAATTATGAAGAGATGTGTTAGTGTGTGTGTGGGTGTGTGTGTGTGTGCGTGCGTGCGTGCGTGTGTTTGTGCGTGTGTGAAACCAAGCAAGTGCGATAAAGAGGGAGAGAGAGAGAGCGAGAGATAGAGATGAAGACTGAGAAGAAGAGATTGATTGAGTGTATGTTCCAAAATAGGACATATCTATCCTAACTGTAAACATACATTTTTGTTATACCAACAAAACCCACTGAGCACACATACTGTCACTGCTACCACCATTATCTATGGGCTGCAAGAGCAGGGTAGGGTTGCCATAGGAACCGAGAAAGGTAATGGCCATGTTCTTGAGCACATGCCGCAGGGGGTGAGGGGGGCAAAGGAGGGGAGGGGACGTGGGGGGTGCAAGTGAGTCAGAATAAAGACCGGTGATGAGGGGTTGAAGTTAAAAAAGCAAAACCTTCTCTCGTCTACCCATTCATAACCGCACCCTCAACATTACTAGCCATCTATTCATAGTGACAACACCAGCACACAAAATGAACTCACTAATAGCATAACATTTACAGTAATGTGGTAACATTTGCAGCGTTGTCACTCTATTTTCTATAATGTATTCAGTGGAGGATTGAGTTAATGCTGAGTTAATGTTAATGATGTTATCTGTGATGAGAAGGGGAACTCATCAGGGGCTTACAGCATTAATAGATGATCCCTAATGGGGTGGAGCTAACCCTTACCCCACACTGTCCAGTGTGTGTGTATGTGTGTGTGTGTGTGTGTTTTCATGAAATATTATTGAAGATAATTTAAGCATAATTCAGATTCAGGCAGCACACAACAAGCAGTGGATATTTATTTAGGATAGCCTACCTGTATTAATGCAGCTGGTGTATATTCACTTAATTGAGCACTCAGGTTTAACTGTATAGAATAGAATTACTTGATTTTTCTAGATGGATCTTCAGTTTTGGCAAGTCAGATAAGACAGCAACATTCACACATGACTACAAATGCTTACTCGCTGCACATTGTAAAGATGATATGTGAACGTTTCCATACAGCCGTTACACCTTAGCTAGTGGAAAGCCACGGCAGCAATTTTCAACTCTTGACTTGGAAGAAACAAAGCCTATGTCACAAAGTCTACCGAAGGTGGCTCCTCTCCCTGTTCGAGCGGCGCTCGGCGGTCGTCGTCGCCGGCCTACTAGCTGCCACCGATCCTCTTTTCCTTTTCGTTTGGTTTTGTCTGGTTTTGTTTTACACCTGTTTTGAGTTAGGTAATTAGTGGGGTATTTAGTCTTGCTGTCTGGGTTTAGGTTTTTGTGCGGGATTGTTCATTGTTTGCCTGTCGTGGGGTTTATGTGGGGTGTTTTTGTTTTCTACAGTCTTTTTGTGGAATATTTTTATTTTTGTTGCTGGACTGTGTTCCAACCCTGTTGAGGTGGACATTGTTATTTTTGTCTGGTTCATTTTTCCTTGTTCATTTCCTATTTGGATTTGTTGGAATTAGGAAAATAAACACCCTACTCCGTATTTGTGGTCTCCTGCGCCTGACTTCACCCCATCACTCTAGTAAGCCGTGACAGCCTATTATAAACTTCTGTATCCAGTTGCAGGTGGAACACCAAAAACCAGAAAATATTCAGAAATGTATTAAAAACACTTTTTGTATCGAGTGAGAAAAGCCTCTTGCATGTGTGTAGATCTTTGTTTTGGTTGCACCGTGCTTAGAAACGACTAGTTCCTGCAAAGATGTTGGGAAATGCAAAATGTCTGGCAGCTAAAATGGCGAGGGGAACGTAGGTGGATGGATTATCTTGGCAAAGGAGAAATGCTCATAGGGATAGGGGGCAGTATTTTCACGTCCGGATGAAAACCGTGCCCAGAGTAAAATGCCTGGTACTCAGACCCAGAAGGTAGGATATGCATATTATTAGTAGATTTGGATAGAAAACACTCTGAAGTTTCTAAAACTGTTTGAAAGATGTCTGTGAGTATAACAGAACTCATATGGCAGGCAAAAACCTGAGAAAAATCCAACCAGGAAGTGGGAAATCTGAGGCTTGTAGTTTTTCAAGTGGATTTCTATTGAATTTGTAGTGTTTACGGGGTCATGTTGCACTTCCAAGGCTTCCACTAGATGTCAACAGTCTTTAGAACGTTGTTTCAGGCTTTTACTGTGAACAGATAGCCAACAAGAGCTTCTGAAAACAGGTGTCCCAGGATAAGGCACGAGTTCAGTCACGCGCTCGGCCTTGGGAGCGAGCTGAATTCATATTCATTCCTAAAAAGAACAGAATCGTCCGGTTGAAATTTTATTGAAGTTTTATGTTAAAAACATCCTAAAGATTGATGCTATACATCATTTGACATGATTCTACAAACTGTAGTATAACTTTTTGGACTTTTCGTCTGAAGTTAGCAAGCGCGCGCCTGGAGTAGTGAACCTAACACGCAAACAAAATGGAGGTATTTGGACATAAAGATGAAGTGTATCGAACAAAACAAACATTTTATTGTTGAACTGGGATTCCTGGGAGTGCATTCTGATGAAGATCATCAAAGGTAAGTGAATATTTATAATACTATTTCTGAGTTTTCTTGACTCCAAGATGGTGGGTTTCTGCTTGGCTTGTGGTTGTTTTCTGAGCGCCGTACTCAAATTATTGCAAACGTGTGCTTACGCCGTGAAGCTTTTTTGAAATCTGACACAGCGGTTGCATTAAGGAGACATTAATCTATAATTCTTTCATTAACTGTTGAATATTTTATCAACGTTTATGAGTATTTCTGTAAATTGATGTGGCTCTCTGCAAAATCACTGGAAGTTTTGGTGGCAAAACATTTTCTGAACATCATCTGCCAACGTAAAATGGGGTTTTTGGATATAAATATGAACTTTATCAAACAAAACATGCATGTATTGTGTAACATTGAGTCCTGGGAGTGTCATCTGATGAAGATCAAAGGTTAGTAATTAATTTTAGCTGTATTTCTGTTTTTTGTCATGCCTCTCCTTACTTGGAAAATGGCTGTTTGGCTTTTCTTGTTTAGGTGATGTGCTAACATAATATAATGTTTTGCTTTCGCCATAAAGCCTTTTTGAAATCGGACACGGTGGTTAGATTAACGAGAATCTTATCTTTAAAATGATGTATAATACTTGGATGTGTGAGAAATTTGAATTATGAGATTTTTGTTTTTTGAATTTGGCGCTGTGCTATTTCACTGGCTGTTGTGAAATCGATCCCGCTAACGGGATTCGCGTGTTAAGGGGTCACTAAGAGGTTTTAACAGGGATGTAAACAAATTTGTGCACAAGATTTGAGAGTAATAAACTTTTTGTGCATTGTAATGGTCGTCTGGAACACAGGACCAAAACGCAGCGGGAATATGAATGCTCATCTTTTTAATTTGAAGAAAAGTGAACACTTACAAAAACAAACAACAACGAATACACAGTTCCATAAGGCACATAAGCTAGACGGAAAACATTCACCCACAACCCCCAAAGGAAAAACAGGCTGCCTATGTATGACTCTCAATCAGCAACAACGATCTACAGCTGTTCCTGATTGAGAGCCATACACGGCCGAAACAAATTAAACCACCAACATAGAAAATGAACATAGAACGCCCACCCATGTCACACCCTGGCCTAACCAAAAACAGAGGAAAAAACCCTCTCTATGGCCAGGGCGTTACAGTACCCCCCCAAAGGTGCGGACTCCGGCCGCAAAACCTGACTCTAAAGGGGAGGGCGGGACGTGGACCCCGCTCCACCCTCGGCTTGGCCCACTTAGGTGGCGCCCCTGGCTGCGCCGGAGGACTGGCGGGCGACCCTGGCTATGCCCGGCTGGTGGGCGACCCTGGCTGCGCCCGGCTGGCGGGCTGGGAAGACATGCAGGAGGCCTGGTTCTGGGCGAAGGCACAGGATTCCCCCGGCTGGGGAGACATGCAGGAGGTCTGGCTCTGGGTGCAGGCCCAGGCCCAGGACTCACCAGGCTGGGGAGACCCACAGGAGGCCTGGTCCGAGGAGGAGGCACAGGCTGAGTTGGACTGGGCTGCCGCACTGGAAGCCTCATGCATGGTGCTGGTACTGGAAGTGCCAGTTTGGGGACACGCACCTCCGAGCTAGTGCGAGGAGCAGGACTAGGACGAGTAGGACTGGGCTGACGCACTGGAGGCCTGGTGCGTGGGCCTGGTACTGTCTTTACCAGATGGCTAGCACGCACCTCAGGACAAGTATGAAGTACTAACTCAGGTGACATTATTTCTAGGACACGCTCTGCAGGGCGAATGCCGTGCCTAATACACCAACACAATAGCTCTCTCATATTCTTCTCCTCCAATTTACCCATCAACTCCTTAACAGTCTCTGCTTCGCTTCCCTCCAATTTTATCCCGACTGGCTCTGGTTCCATCCTCGGCTCCGCCGATCTGTCCATGTGCCCCCCCCAAATTTTTTTATTGGGGCTGCCTCTCCGGTTTGAACGCTATCGACGTTCCACTGTAATCTTCCCGGTCCTCCTTTGCCTTCTTCCATGGGCCCACTCCGGCTCTGATCTCCTCCCAGGTCCACGACTCCCGATAGTCCATATTATTGTTCCGTCGCTCCTTACCCCGCTGCTTGGTCCTTGGTTGGTGGGTGAATCTGTAACAGTCGTCTGGAACACAGGACCAAAACGCAGCGGGAATATGAATGCTCATCTTTTTAATTTGAAGAAAAGTGAACACTTACAAAAACAAACAACACAACGACTACACAGTTCCATAAGGCACATAAGCTATACGGAAAACATTCACCCACAAACCCCAAAGAAAAAACAGGCTGCCTATGTATGACTCTCAATCAGCAACAACGATCTACAGCTGTTCCTGATTGAGAGCCATACACGGCCGAAACAAATTAAACCACCAACATAGAAAATGATCATAGAACGCCCACCCATGTCACACCCTGGCCTAACCAAAAACAGAGGAAAAAACCCTCTCTATGGCCAGGGCGTTACATGCATGTGGAACATTTCTGGGATCTTTTATTTCAGCTTATGAAACATGAAACCAACACTTGTGTTTATATTTTTGTTCAGTGTATAAATAAAGGGGCCAATGTGTGACAAGGGTCAACATTTCTAAATGGTTTGATATACATTTAAATATGATTTTCTTGTATCTCCACATGCGTAGTTACAGGAATAAGAGTCTAGATAGGCACAATGAGACCATAACTCCTAGCAACAACAAAACATCTACAAGTAATTTTAAAATGTCACTTGCTTTAGTAAGATTCTCTATCATTTATAGCCATGCTGAACCTTCCAGAAGAATGAAAAAGATAAACAGCCTTTCTATATATTTTTTAATAGTTTATATAATTATTTTATACAATAATATAATACAATGGGTTCTATCAACAAAATAATTGACAATAATAATAACCAATAATGAAATAATTATAATCAGTAAACCCTTCAAGCTGTGTGTGTGTGTTAAATCTTTACATCATATTCTTGCTTCCTCTATCCTTGTTTCCTCCATTCCTTGCCTCTGTGCATTAGAGCCCAAGGGGAGGAACCTGCCCTCCACTCCCCCAATGTGCTTTGAGAGGGAGGTGAGGAATGGAGGAAACAAGGGGAGAATCTCAATTGCATTTCCTTCATTCCGCACATCCTCTCTCCTCGCCTCCTTCTCAAAATCCATCAGATAAGAAGGTGAGAGGAGAGGGACCTCTGACCTTTTCATCCAATAGTTTTTGAGAAGGAGACGAGGTGAGAGGACGCAACGAATCAAGGAAATGCAACTGAGGACAAAGGAAGCAAGTATTTGACAGCTATACCTTTTTTTTGCAGTGCCAGACTGACTGAGCTACCCTAATACCCATGGCCTGTCCAGAAACAACCCCTAGCCCTTATTGCCCAGAGTCTAGACACTTGTGGAGATCTGAGAGGGATTGATGGGTGGTGACATGGTGAGAGCTCCATCTTACCCTCTGATAGGCTTTGTGGAATCTTGGCGGTATTGCTTAAACCTGTCCAATTCTCTCAGATCTCCACTAGGGGTAAGCTGTAGGGGCTAGGGGTTGTTTCTGGACAGGACCCCATAACCCTTCAGGTGTGTGGTGGACCTACAGTATGACACTTGAGGCATTGGTTGGATGTTTCATTCCATTGCTATACACACACAGATTTGCACTGGTGTAAACTGGACACACACGGCACCCTATCAGGCTGATCAGGCAGGTCTGGGTAGCTGGAGACCTGCTGTAAACAGTGAACTGAAGACCTGCTGCAAACAGTGAAAGGATATATTTACATTTCCACTATTCACTACTATTCCAGCTAGTTAGATGTGCAACCACTGACCAGTGGCAATTTCAGCATGTAAATCTTGGTGGGGCAAATTCCCAAAATGGTTTTTAGATGCATGCCAGCAAAGCCACTTCACTACACAACACAACACTAAACATTACATTAATTTCACTATAACGGTGACAAACGGTGCCCACAAACTGTTAGGGTCTACATAAAGCTGTCCCAACTGCAGAGCTTTCGTTTCAGCACCATGAAGTGAATCCTTATCACTGCTACACCTGGCTATCAGCTGAGCCTTGTCTGGCAGCGAAACAGTTCCTTCAGCCTCATTTACTGCCTTTTAAAAAACCATAGCTGATATGGCTGACTTGCTTAAGCAAATGTGGATTCTACTGATAATTGAGATGTACAAACTATGGCATAAGGGAACGGTGAGCGGATAAGAAGCAATCCATAATTTCGATTAAAACATTAATGAGTGAGCTAAAATGGACGTAGTCAATATAACTATTTGTTCAGCACTTTTGAAATGTACAGGAACAGAATTCGGAACATGAGCCGTTCTTACAGTATTTTCCCAGTACACCAAGATAAATGAAGGGGGCACATAAGCAGACAATGAAAGCTTTCACAATATTCGATGATTACATATCTCTAAAACAGGCTATAGGCTACACGTACAACCACCAAGTCAGAACAGTAGGCTAAGTTATGACGGAGAAAGGGACCAAATTATTAGGGTGAGGCACATGGGCTACTAACAGCTTACTGCACAACATACACTCAGCATTAATTTCTTAGCTACAGTATACATATCTCCCGGGCGTGTTACATCATATATGCAGCAGCATACAATACATCTTTGGACTCACCTTGTTGTGCTGTGCTCACTTGAACAGGAAGGTGGCGTGGCGGTCCTTCCAGTCAACAATCTTTGTCATCAAAGTCTGGCATTCTCTGGATTTATGGTGCTTTCAATTTTTGCCTAGCTCCCAGTTGTCTTGAATGCAGCAAAAGTCATGCTGGATTGACAGCATGGCCAATGTATTCAACCTTTTCTAGTACATGGTGTTTCATGTGAATGCTTATCCTTTTAAGCTTGGAAAAGAGACCCTTAAACCCAGACTTGGACTACACACCCACTCCACTGAATAGCAGGCTAGTGATTGCTTTTCAACGCTTGCAGTTAGCCACTGATTCCTTCCAAACCACTCATTGTTGAATTTGTGATTTCCAATATGTTGTGTAATGTTTATGTGCAATGAAGGATGAGCACTGATACGTTTTATCTATAATCTCTCTTCATATGACAAGGATTGAGAAGGATTTGCATATAGATTGTCGACTTGGTTCATGATGATGACTGCTTGTCTAGCTTACTAGCTAAGATTTTGAAAGTATGATCTTGACATGATCAGTCCAATCAAAGCTATGGTAGGTATAATGTCATTTGACGTCATTTTATCTGTGGCCAATGACCTTGAGCCTTCTTGGATGGGCACTTCTAATGTAAATCTATGGCAGCACCCAATGGGCTTGAATTTTCGAGCTCTCCCCATAGATTTTGCAGTGACGTAGTGTCCCCATGAGTGACAGAACACTGAGCCAATCACGGCAAAACTAGCGAACATTACCAACCCCTACGCTTCGTATTTTCCGCTGGCTGCCCCACCACCACAGAAAGCACTGAGCTAGAGTGAAACACATGCAACAACCAATAGATATATATTTTTTAATTGCTCAACAGTGGGGGCTCAAAACAGCTGGGGCTCGGCTCTGTATGCCATAATTTAATAAGATTACCAATGGTTAGTTAAGTAACTAGGATATATCAGTCAGCGAACCATTTACAGTAACAGCAGTTCATTAATAAGTCAATACACACTAAATCTTATGCAGAAATTGACCTTACCTTATCTTGGCACTGTTGCATAGTATGAGCAGCTATTAATCAATGAATTAATAGATTCATAGAATGAATTCAGAAGGGTGACTTCCAACTTTGAAAGGACAGGAAGTGTTGGCTGTGCACTTGACCAGGTATTCCATATTTAACCCCACCCACATTTTAGAATTGAGTTATCAAGTAATTTTTTGGTTTCATATGCAATTACATGCAATTTTTTCATGCTCTCCATTACTCCTCAGAAAACAAAGGATCAAAATGTACACAGACCTTAATCTTACCTCAGGAATCTTGATTTAATGTTGTCCATGAAATAGGCAAATTACCTTGACCGTTTAACAACATAGACACCAAAATGTTCTGTCAATCCTCAAGATCAATATTAATTCCTGCACTTTGGCTGTTTTTAAATTGAGTGTAGTATCACACAAGCTCTTTATCACTTGATGTCATTCAAAAATCAGACACAAACCTGGTGTCAGAGCATTTCGTATTATTCTGTACGTAAATCCAAGACAATCCATTTAGTATACGTTACGAATTACAATTTGTATTATATGTTATGAATTTGCAAAACGTCCAATATGTTATACATTTGTCCATGATGAGACTTGAACTCGCTACCTTTGGGCTACTAGACATTTGTGTTATACGCCTACCCATCCACCGCAACATAACCATACCAAACGTAACATAACATACACTACATGACCAAAAGTATATGGACACCTAATCGTCTAACTTCTCGTTCCAAAATAATGAGCATTAATATAGAGTTGGTCCCCCATTTTTCTGCTATAACAGCCTCCCCTCTTCTGGGAAGGTTTTCCACTAGATGCTGGAACATTGCTGCGGGGACATGCTTCCATTCAGCCACAAGAGCATTAGTGAGGTCAGGCACTGTTGGGTAATTAGGCCTGGCTCGCAGTCAGCGTTCCAATTCATCCCAAAGGAGTTTGATGGGGTTGAGGTCAGGGCCCTGTGCAGGCCAGTCAAGTTATTTCACACCGATCTCGACAAACCTGTATGGACCTCGCTTTGTAAACGGGAGCATTGTCATGCTGAAACAAGAAAGGGCCTCCCCCAAACTGTTGCCACAAAGTTGGAAGCACAGAATCGTCTAGAATGTAATTGTATGCTGTAGCGTTAATATTTCCCTTCACTGGAACTAAGGGGCCTAACCTGAACCTTGAAAAACAGCCCCAGACCATTAATCCTCCTTCACCAAACTTTACAGTTGGCACTGCATTGGGGCAGGTAGCGTTCTCCTGGCATCTGCCACATCCAGATTCGTCCGTCGGACTGCCAGATGGTGAAGTATGATTCATCACTCCACAGAGCGTGTTTCCACTGCTCCGGAGTCCAATGGTGGCGAGCTTTACACTGCTTCAGCCAACGTTTGGCATTGCGCATGGTGATCTTCGGCTTGTGTGCGGCTGCTCGGCCATGGAAACCCATTTCATGAAGCTTCCGATGAACAGTTATTGTGCTGACGTTGCTTCCAGAGGCAGTTTGGAACTTGGTAGCGAGTGTTGCAACCTAGACGTTTCCACTTCACAATAACTGCACTTATAGTTAACAGCATTTACAGCAATTACAGTTACAATTCCATGGCTGTGTGCTCGATTTTATACACATGTCAGCGACGGTTGTGGCTGAAATAGCCGAATCCACTAATTCCAAGGCGTGTCCACATACTTTTGGCCATGATGTGTATCATACTATTTTGAGTGTCTCGGATTTACATTTACTAGATTACGTCTAGTCTATGAGACCAGGCTGCAAAAGCACAGTAAAAAACTATTATGCATAATTATTAAAGAACCTCATTAATGACAGTATCTTTTTTTGTTTTATTAATCATATTAAAGCTGCTATTTCTGTTTGAAGCATTGAATTTTGCAATCACATACATTCTTTTGAATATGTGCTCATAAAAACTGTTTTCACACCATAAGATAGGGAGATACGAAATGTTAAAAGGCTACAGTACACTTTTGAGACATCCGTACAAAGAGTCTGACAGCAATATCCAGGAATTTCACAGGATCAATGGTTTTTTTTTCATGTCACACGATTTTTGCCAAATCTGTAAAGACTCCAAGCATGAGAAAGGGTTTAAAACATAGGTTTCCATTCAACTCATTAATTATGTTGAATGTATCTATGTTCCCCCTCTTAATGTAGTCACTTGAAAAAAATGTGAATTATTATGAATGAATTTGTAACAGCTCCAAACACTTGTCCACTACAAGAAATGTTAACTGGTACCCCAGTTTATAGAAAGACCCATCAGCAGTTTTCCTCTATGTCAGTCGTTGACAGTCACTCAATTAGCCCATGTCAGCTAACATTTTATAGGTTGCTAGGTACATTTCTAGCGATGTAATCATGGCCGAATCGCAAGGCATATGCCCAGCAGTCAATTTAGGAAGTAAACTAAAATCAAAATTCAATCATCTAAAAATAGATATTTTTTTCAACAACTTCTCAATAAACTGAAAAGTAGAAGCTATTTATTTCAAAAGTGTTTCAGAATTTTTTATTCAAATCACTTCCTGAATTGACTGCCTTCAATTTGAATTGAGCCCAACAGTGGTGTCCAGGGGCCCTGACCTCCAGGGGACCCCCGTTGATTTAATTAGTCTCTCTCACTCAGAATTACAGGAAATTAGCTTTAAAATGGCAACATTTTCTCTCCGTCCCATGACAAAATGTGTAGAACTGCAAGACATTTCTTTATGCCCCATGGCACATTTTTGGGGAATTGGAGGACATTCACTTTAAAGCTCTGATTATTCCTCTCCTCTGCCAAGAGCGGGGCCACTAAAATGGTTTGTCCATGAGGTGGTGGGGCCCCACAACCACATCTCGCATAGGGCCCCAAAAATGCTAGAAATGGCCCTGGTGAATGGGCTTTTTTAAAAATAGAGGCGATCATTTTGAGATGGCGCACACATTGATTAATTACACCGTTTGAAATGCTGCGGTGGGGGGCGGATGGGATCCGCGTGGGAGACAGTGACAGCATATAGGAGAAGGGAAGGAGTGGAGAGAGAGAGACACTGAGCAGGAGAACGGAGATAGCGGGAGTCGGAGTGGAAAACTCCTCAAATGGAAGCCGTAATTAGTGGTCTGTGAAGTGAAAGCGAGCTGGCCCAGGCCTATCCCAGGTGTCCATAACTTAGCCCACTCAATTTAGAGTGAGAGACCTATGTGGCGGCGGCCCACCTGTTCCCTGCCCCTTCCGTCAACGTTGATGCATGTGACCATATGGACTTGCCAGGCTCATTGTCTAGGGGCGGGAAATCCCAATTATAGGCTACTTTTAGGAATTCACTCACTTAGCTGCATGGTAGAAGACTACCTTTGTGCCACAGCTGTCAAAATCAATTCAAGTGTGACCACCTCATTTGCTCTTTTAGAAACTTTTAGAAAGTCAGTTACATCATATAGGCCTAAATGGTAAGAAAATACATGTGATAGAGAGAGTGACTAATTAGTCCTAGTTGAAATATCCCATAGCAGCATAATCATTACAGTGAGTGATCACCAGCTTATATGTGCTCAACAACCTGCACATATTTCTCGCAATTGTTGTTTGCGCTTTGACGCCTTGGCAACCCAACTAGTGTGTGTATACTTGCATCAAAACAAGGCTTATCTTCAGTTACTGTTTACAGCTCTATTTTTACCGACATATGAAACTCAATGGCATGGACAGATGATATGTACCCACAGTCTCAGCAGTGGAACAAGGACGCAAAGAATGTGCAGATAATTCAACAGCCTGTAAGTGCGGCCAACAGGGATTTTTTTTTATAGCAAAAAAATACAGTTGACCTGTTTACTTGGCATATCATAGAAACTGTATTCTATGTGATATTTTACACCCACACTCATTTACAGAGAAAGTTGGCTCGCTACATGCCATTGACATCATGCACAGCATCATCAAGGGAGGCATCTTTAGCCTATAACAGCTGTGATTTGAATATTATCTTTATAGCTTGATGAGTCATATCTTCTTGATGCGTATCTCAGGCTCACTACCTTATAGTTTTAATTGGATGTTTTATCACGCATTGCTACTGTTAACTATGTTGAGTGAGTGGGCTGATATTGCCTGCCTCTCAACAGTAGTTCATCCATGGCAGTAATAGATATGGGAGATAGATATTCTCCCTGGCTATATGCCTCCAGGAAGAGATCCTCATTACAGTCTCATGTCTCCTTCCCAGGCTTCCCAGCAGCCCACCACCATCCTACAGCAGCTCCCTGCTGCCATGTCATCTCCCACTCCTTCCATCCGGCCAGGACACGTCAAGCAGGGTGCGTATGTCAGGCAGGCTGTCAAGATCCCTTTTCAGACAGAGCCCGCCTCACTCGTTCTCTGTGTGGATTGATTTCTGTGTTTGTGAATGTCACTGCAGGTGCCAGTTGGACCTAAGGGCCAGAGCTCAACCATCTATAATTACAGTCATGTTCTTTATGGCACTCCTTCTCCACCTCTAGCCTCATCATTGTCTGTCTGTTGGTCACTCAGGCCAGGGCAGTGATTGTTTGCTCTGACTGACCTTTCTGCTCCTCTTACTTTCAACTTACTTATATTGATGTTCATTTCAGTATTGGCATTATTTCTGATGTTATTCAATTAGTAGTTCGGAATTCTCTCATTTTGACAGAGTTGTATAGTATAGTGTCGTTTTGCTAAATGTTGCATCAGGCTGTTGCCAGAGTACCCTGACAAGCAGCCAGCGGGCAAAATCTGTATTTTCCTATTGCTGGAAGGATGTCAGAAATTGAGGAATGGAGGGGATAAAACATTTAGGATGGTAGATCTAATTTATAACTCGTGATTGGACACCATGCAGGTTGAAACGGGTTGATTGTCACTATATAGTGCACTACTAGGGAATATGGTGCCATTTGACACATGCTGTGTCTGAATGGGCTGTTTTTATCCTCCCCTCCAGGCCAGCTTTTACAGCTCCCGAGTGGTGCAGCGCTCTAAGGCACAGCATCTCAGTGCTAGAGGCGTCAGACCCTGGTTTGATCCCGGGCTGTATCACAACCGGCCGTGATCGGAAGTCCCATAGGGCGGCGCACAATTGGCTCAGCGTCACCCAGGTTAGGGGAGGGTTTGGCTGGGGTAGGCCGTGATTGTAAATAAGAATTTGTTCTTAACTGCCATGCCTAGTTAAATAAGGGTTACATACTGCAGGAGGAGGAGGATCCAGAGGTGTACCACTACCATTACCAGCCTACCCCGGCCTACCTGCCCTACCCTACCTGGTTGCCTCTACCCTAGCCTGGTCTACCACAACACCCCTGAACCCCTGGAGCTAGCACCCTCCCCATACAGAGACACCATCAGGTGAATCCCAACACAACCCCATTCACAACCCCTACTGTACCCACACTTACATAGACTGATGTTGTGAAACAATGTGGGCCAGAGAGAACAATGATATGCATATGTGATGTCATCCAGGAGGGCGGTCCCACCTCCTCCCCCACCCAGTGCTACCAGGACTGTGGGGGCTGATGTCCCTCCAGCAACAGGTACACAACTGGGACACTCTGTACATCTCTGCTGTATATCTGTATAACACATATCGCTGCACTAACGTTAACACATGGGTGTCCATAGCAGAACACCAGATAAAACATTGGGAGGGAGTTACCATAGAAATAGAATGACTCACTGATCTGTGGTACTGTACATACATAACATTGTTCTGGGGGATGGGAAGTCTCAAAGCCCTTATTGGGCATGTAAGGGGCTGTGTAACATTCTTCTAACATGTAGGATCTAACCATAGATATCTTATTAAATTACTACTACTACTAATTCCTAATTCTATGGATCTAACATCCCATTAGCACCCTCTGTTAGATGATGTGAGAGTTCTGTGATGCTGGTTGGTGGAGGATCATAATGATGCTGATGAGGGTGCTGACAGTGCTGGTGAATACGATACTGTGAGTTATAATGAGGCTGATTATACTAAACACTTGTGAAGAATGTGTTCATCAGATGCTTTCCATGTCTCTCTTTGTCTCGTGAATTTGTAGATTACTACGAGGCTACGGAGAGAAGACAGTGACAACAACAGCAGAAATCTACAGCATCCATTCATCGTTAGCCATATTATTATAAGATAGAATCATTCTAAACTCATAGTAAACAGAAATACATTTCAGAGGCACTGCAGTTTTGTTCTTTATAATAGATATTCATAATATCATGTTTGTGTATCTTGCAGAAATCGTAGAATGCTCACTGCATTTCAGTTTTTTTTTTTACACATTTTAATGTGGGTCTTTTTAGATTGTTGTTCCTTTATATGTTATTTCAAGTAAAGAAAAGTATCATTGTTTAGCATTGTTCAATGTTTTTAAGCTCACTTCTGGACTTATACTGTAGCTCAGTTGGTAAAGCATGGCACTTTTAACACTAGGGTTGTGGGTTTGAATCCTGACACCACCCATATATAAAATGTATGACCGTAAGTCGCTTTGGATATGTCTGCTAAATGGCATATATTATCCAATATTATAGCAGTTTTTGGCCTTATTTCTACATGCATTACATAAAACACCCAGCAGGGAGCAGCATCATCTTTGTCATGACAAAGTCAGAGGGTGCTTTTCTGTGAATGTGCGAGTTAATTCACAGCAGGTTGGCATTTATTGTCATGAATCTTGACCTGGAGGCAGCTCTGCAGAGAGGTCACTAGCTAACACAGCCACAAAGTCATAACATTTGATTTTAAACCTAACCCTAACAATAACCTTAACATTAACCACACTGCTGACCCTAATGCCTAACCCTAACCTTAAATGAAGACCAAAAAACTCATTTTTGTTTTCATACTGTACATGTTAATGATATAGCCGATTTTTACTTTGCAACTGGCTCATCTAGCGGAAATCGCTCAGTTTTGCCTCCAGGGCAAGATTCATGACAATAAATGTCAAGCCGCTCGTTTATATCCATGTCTACCAGCATGTCTATCAGCATGTCACTTGTTATTTCAGTGAGTATCTGACAAGTTCATATATACACTACATGACTAAAAGTATGTGTACATCTGCTCGTCGAACATCTCATTCCAAAATCATGAGCATTAATATGAAGTTGGTCCCCCCCTTTGCTTCTATATCACCCTCCACTCTTCTGGGAAGGCTTTCCACTAGATGTTGGAACATTGCTGCAGGGACTTGCTTCCATTCAGCCACAAGAGCAATAGTGAAGTCGGGCACTGATGTCGGGCGATTAGGCCTGGCTAGCAGTCAGCGTTCCAATTCATCCCAAAGGTATTCAGTGGGGTTGAGGTCAGGGCTCTGTGCATGCCAGTCAAATTCTTCCACACCGATCTCAACAAACCATTTCTGTACGGACCTCGCTTTGTGCACGGGGGCATTGTCATGCTGAAACAGGAATGGCGGCGAGCTTTACACCACTCCAATAAACGCTTGGCATTGCGTATGGCGATCTTAGGCTTGTGTGCGGCTACTCGTCCATGGAAACCCATTTCATGAAGCTCTCAACGAACAGTTCTTGTGCTAACGTTGCTTCCAGAGGCAGTTTGGAACTCAGTAGTGAGTGTTGCAACTGAGGACAGACAATTTCTATGCTCTACACGCTTCAGTACCATGACCATGTCAGCTCTCAGCTCATTTGGCTATTCCCAGCCCCAGCTCCACCCTCAACCCTCAGTGGTCCCGTTCTGTGAGCTTGTGTGGCCTACCACTTTGCGGCTGAGCCGTTGTTGCTCCTAGATATTTCCACTTCACAATACCAGCACTTACAATTGACTGAGGTAACTCTAGCAGGGCCGAAATGTGCATACTGACTTGTTGGAAAGGTGGCATTCTACTACCAATGATTGTATATGGAGAATGCAATGGGTGTGGCTGAAATAGCAGAATCCACTCATTTGAAGGGGTGTCCACATACTTCTGTATATTTAGTGTATGTCAAAAATCTGTATATTTTTCTGCATATCTAAGCATACTCCTTGAGCTGTCTGTATCCTCCAGACTAGTTGTTATTCTTTTTAAAGAAACTAAATATGGTTCTCTGCATCTCTACTAAAATCTGGGTAAAAGATGGAAAGGAATGTGACTTATTCAGTACATTTCGTTATTGCTTGCTTTTCTAAAGTTTACCAACCTTACCAGCAGTCATGCCAACTGAGAGAGTTAGACAAGCTAGCAACTCTAACTTGATTGATAGCCTAAATTGCCTTTTTGGTAGTTAGTTATGAGGTTGGGAGATTAGGAACCTATCTGGGCTAGCTAAAGCAAACTTCATAAAATTGCTAGGGGGCACAGAGAAACAACAAAAAATGAACAACAAATTATTCATTTTTATTAAACAGGACAAATCTGAGGGGGCCCCTGTGCTTCCCCCAAAAATGTAACAAGAAAAAATGTGTAAGAGACAGAGGTGGCAGGTAGCCTAGTGATTAGAGTGTTGGGCCAGTAACTGAAATGTTGTTAGATTGAATCCCCGAAATGACAAGGTAAAAAGCTGTTGTTCTGCCCCTGAACTAGGCAGTTAACCCACTGTCCCTAAGCCGTCATTGTAAATAAGAATGTGTTCTTAACCTACTTGCCTAGTTAAATAAAAAAAAAATCTCACTGGAGAGAGCAAACTAAACAGCGCCCCTCTGTCTCAGTATGTGTAGCCCATCTATCTGATGCTGTCTGGTCAAAAAGAGTATGACATGGTTGTTGCCCGTAGCAAAGGAAGCTATAGAGCATTTTGCCTCCCTTGATATTTAAAAATAATAATAATAGACAATCAGTGTTGAACTAAACTGAGTGAGCTCAGCTCTCCTGACGCAACAGAGGCAATGTTGATAACATTAGCAAACATTTTGTAAGTCGCTCTGGATAAGAGCGTCTGCTAAATGACTTAAATGTAAATGTAATTTGTAAACCGTTGTAGGAGGAATCATGGCCCAGGAATTTTGGATCAGGGAGACATAAAGGTGAGTTTCTGAGGAGGAATGGAGGCGGAGAAAGAGGATGAAGAGGTTGAAGAGAATGAGGAAATCTGAGGAAGATGGCGATAAACATGGACATGGGGTTTCGAAGAAGATTGGTGTCAAGTGCAAACAGAGTGAGCCGTGAGCCAGACCGAGATCTGGAGGTAAAATGGAAGTGAATGAGGGCGAGTTAAGTGAGGTTGAAGGTGTGGTGAAGAGCTCGGAACCCAAGCCTGGCATCAATGCATAAAGAAGAATCTGGTCCAGTAGGAGTGACATTTTTGGAGAAAGTGGATCCTTGCCTTTTGGCGGTTCCATTTGTGGTTTCAGGGTGGTTGAGAAAGGAGTTGGGTGCAGTTGAATCAGTGAAGGTAATCTGTAGTGGACTTGAGATATTTGTTTGTGTTTCTTCTGACCAGAGGGAGCAGGCGCTCAGTGCCATGCAACTTGGGTACAGATCAGTGCTGGGGATCGAAAGTGTCCGGTGCGATAGAGGCAGAACTGTGTCAGTGAAGAATGTAGAGGAGGATGGGTCAAGGGTGAGGGAAGTAAATTACAGAAAATAGATGTTGTGGTGGCAGCTGCAGAGAAGTATTTGGGTATACGAGATCTGACGTCAGAAGAGTTACAGGGGGTGTTGAGTGGTGGTGTCCCATCCTCCCAGGCTGTTGGCATGGTTCAGGAGCAGATCGGGTCAAAGTAGTGGAATGAGGCAGTGGGTTTTTAATGAGTGTAGGTGGCAGCTGCAGAGAAGTACCTGGGTGTATGACATTTTACTGCAGAAGAGTTATAAGATGTTCTAAGGTTTTTAATTTGTATGAAATAGTGGTAAATGTGCATACATGCAATTTTATCTTTTTTACCCCTTCCTTTTTATTTTTGTATCACAAATGGAACGTGATTGAACACACAGTAGGTGGCGGCATGCACAAACAAAATGTGCAAATACCATGATACTAAAGAAGAAAAAGATGGTCCTGGCTCACCCCCAAAAAAGTGTCAAGGGAAGCCAGTTTGGATTTGGCTTCACACCAATCCCATCACATCAGAAACCAAACGTAATTGACAGAAAAAAACTTGATTTGTTGTTTCTCGCTAAGTCAATGTTTCTCGCTAAGTCAATGGTTAGTTAGCTAGCTAAAATTGTCCTTTCCTAAATCAGCCATGGATGGAGATAGGAATTTGGACTTGTGGTTTTACTTAATTCTCCGTACTGGCCAATGATTATAATGCCGATTCTGATCCAACCATAAATTCATACATTGTGCCCCTGGCCTGAGAGGATGGAAGTTCAACATGAAGCTAGATGTAGTTAATGTTAACTAGATGGCCAGGCGCATCGTTGTCTATGAAACGAAGTTAGGCTAGCAAGCATTTTAGACAGGTAGCCTATGACAATAAAAACTAAAAGTGTGTACTGTACGACAGTCAGACTATTTAGGCAACAAGAAAGAGGAGGATGGCATTGGCTGTTTCTCTACAAGTAGGGTCAGTCAACATGTGTTTTTCTACTTGCATGCACACACAGAAATCAGTGCCATGGACAGCCACATCATATTTTGCTTACGTTGATTGAACTAAATAGTTTTTTGGTATATTTTAGTTGTCACTGTATTAGACTAAGCAGAGGTGATTAGAAGATGAAGTTGAAATGGTGCTGCAATATTGGAGGCAGCTCCTGTTTTCTTTTCGACTTGTGGTATCTCTGTTGTTCTAAATCAATAGCTGTTTAGTAGTCCAAAAATGTTGGAAAAACCAGGAGGACTAGAAACAGCAACTATGGAAACTAAAAAATTGGGGAAAAAACACTGGTAGGACATGACTGGACAAGACGAACTGGCAAAAGACAAACAGAAAACGCAGGTATACAGTAAATACACAGGAGATATTAGGGACAAATGGGATAAACCTGGTGAGGGGGGTGAAGACAAGCACAAGACAGGTGAAATAGATCAGGGTGTGACATAAGTGCTTTTAAGAGCCTATTGATAGGTCACAAGAGAATAGAACACATGTTTTGACAGGCGTTCACAGTGACTCTTCCTTCTACCGTACTTCACCACAGTATGACCTCCCATGACCCCGTGAGGGTTTAAATGTACTGTGATGAGTACACAGAGGGGTTAGAAGGCAGGAGATCAAAAGCAAATTGACTCCATGAACCCTGAAGGTGATGGAAATCTGAGGTCAGTCTTGAAATGGGAGACAATACAGCACATACCGGTAATTCACAAAATGGATGGATGGATTAATTCAATCAAGCTAAAGTTACACACTATTAATATCTGTGCTAGAATGCATGTACAGTTAGTGGATGGAGTAGGAGAAATGGGATGAAGGCTATCTGATATACTGAGACTTGGGGGAGTCCGTGTTGTGTTGAGATTTTCCACATGAACTTCACTCTCCGTGTCAACTGACATTCCTTGGCTACTGGAGGGGAGTTTCATGACTTGGCAGCGTCTATGGTGGATTCTGTCTCGGTCTGTTTGGGGTGTGGCTGTGGCAGATAGGGTTTAGGGGGGTGGTAGAGGGGGGTAATATTCTAGATATGGGGGAAAGGAAGCAGACCAGATGAACCAAAGCTCTGATAAAACAGTGAGGGATTAAGAGCTCAGAGGAGAAGAACAGGCAGATACGGCTGTCTCTCTGGCTCTGTCTCTATAGTGATAGCAATGTTTACCCTGCTAATAATACCTAGACCCCTACACAGAGCCATACTAGACCCCATAACAGAGAGACAAGGGGTGGGTAGAGAAATGGATAGAGAGAGGGCGAGATGGAGAGAAAGAAAGGGAAGTGGGAGAAAATGAACAATCCCAGTTGGAGAAACTGTGAGTTGGAAGGAAAGAGTAAACATGAAGGGACAGGGGAGAGAAAGTAGAGGTCACAGTATGTGGGTTGAGACTGGAACAGTGTGTCCTGGGCAGAGAGCCGGTGGAGATATTAGCCTACTGGGGGAAAAGCAATAAAGAGAGATGACAGGGACAAATAAAAAACTGAAATACCTTCTTTACATAAGTATTCAGATCCTTTGCTATAAGACTCGAAATTGAGCTCAGGTGCATCCTGTTTCCGTTGAGCATCCTTGAGATGTTTCTACAACTTGATTGGAGTCCACCTGTGGTAAATTCAATTGATTGGACATGATTTGGAAAGGCACACACACCTGTCTATACAAAGTCCCACAGTTGACAGTGCATGTCAGAGTAAAAACCAAGCCATGAGGTTGAAGGAATTGTCCGTAAAGCGCCCGAGACAGGATTATGTTGAGGCACAGATCTGGGGAATGGTACCAAAAAGTTTCTGCAGCACTGAAGGTCCCCAAGAGGACAGTGGCCTCCATCATTCTTGAATGGAAAAAGTTTAGAGCCACCAAGACTCTTCCTAGAGCTGGCCACCCAGCCAAACTGAGCAATTGGGGGAGAAGAGCCTTAGTCAGGGAGGTGACCAAGAACCCAATGGTCACTCTGACAGAGCTAGAGAGTTCCTCTGTGGAGATGGGAGAACCTTTCAGAAGGACAACCATCTCTGCAGCACTCCACCAATCAGGCCTTTATGGTAGAGTGGCCAGACAGGAGCCACTCCTCAATAAAAGGCACATGACATCCCACTTGAAGTTTGCCAAAAGGTATCTAAAGGACTCTCAGACCATGAGAAACAAGATTCTCCGGTCTGATGAAACCAAGCTTGAACTCTTTGGCCTGAATGCCAAGCATCACGTCTGGAGGAAACCTGGCACCATCCCTACGGTAAAGCATGGTGGTGGCAGCATCATGCTGTGGGGATGTTTTTCAGCAGCAGGGACTGGGAGACTAGTCAGGATCGAGGGAAAGATGAACAGAGCAAAGTACAAAGAGATTCTTGATAAAAACCTGCTCCAGAGCTCTCAGGACCTTAGACTGGGGCGAAGGTTCACCTTCCAACAGTACAACGACTCTAAGCACACAGCCAAGACAATGCAGGAATGACTTCGGGACAAGTCTCTGAATGCAGGTGTGCTATGCTTGTAACATCATACCCAAGAAGACTCAAGGCTGTAATCGCTGCCAAAGGTGCTTCAACAAAGTACTGAGTAAAGGGTCTTAATACTTATGTAAATGTAATATTTCTGTTTTCATTTATTTTTTATAAATTTGCAAAAAGATTCTAAAAACCTGTTCTTGCTTTTTCATTATGGGCTATTGTGTGTAGATTGGTGAGGGGGAAAAAACTATTTAATCAATTTTATTATAAGGCTGTAACGTAACAGAATGTGGAAAAACTCAAGAGATAGAGATGAGAGATGTCCAGCTCAGTCAGTCTACAAGTTTCCATCCTTACGGTAAGATGTTAGGCACTAATTGAATCACCCTGTTGCAGGGGAACTTTCAGGAAATGTAAAATTTGTAGTGTATTTGAAGTTTGAGAAATCTTCTGAAGTTTTTAATTTCCACTTTGAAATTTCAGACTTGATTTTCCTTATGAAAAATATATAAGCCCCTACAAAAATGTCCATTAATTATAATTCACATTTCTTGTTACTGCAGGACTATTTTCCTGCTGTAGCAAACTTGCTAAATTTGAGATCCTACATCTGTACTCTCCTTAGTCCAGAGCTTGACCATATTTCTTCTAGCCCACTAATAAAGCTGTATGTTGAAGTGTCTAACCCAGTCCAGCTGTTGCTGCCTGAACAGATGTCTGCAGGTGCAAGATCATGAGTCAGCCATGTTGTTTACAGCTGATAATCAGTCAGGCGTAGATGCATCTATCATCTCCACTCCCCATTTACTGTGTGTGTGTGTGTGTGTGTGTGTGTGTGTGTGTGTGTGTGTGTGTGTGTGTGTGTGTGTGTGTGTGTGTGTGTGTGTGTGTGTGTGTGTGTGTGTGTGTGTGTGTGTGTGTGTGTGTGTGTGTGTGTGTGTGTGTGTGTGTGTGTGTGTGTGTGTGTGTGTGTGTGGTCTTTGTGATGGTTGTACTCAACTTTTTTTATTAAGACAGGTCAAGAGGTCAACACACAGAGAAAAAAAAAGTGAAAAGCACTTCAGATTTTATTATACAAAAATAATTCTAAAAACATTTTAAACACAACACATGAAAACAGATAAGGGAGAATGGGATAAGTTGAGCCTAAGGGGTTAGCTGTTTCTTGGAAACCATACACAAAATTAATAATTTGACTAAATATTTAGGAAGAGGTCATCATTTCATGGAGTCTGTGAAAAATTGTTCTATACATAATGCGGGGTCTCTATAAGCTACAATATGAGGTCCTAAACCTAGCATGAAAGTGCATCCTTGTAACTGTGTGGGTTGATATTGTCAAAATGTTTGCCTTGGGATAAGTTGAGCCAATGGCCATGGGGTAAGTTGAGCCAATGGCAAGTGTTAAAAGATGCTTAAAATTACTACAAGACAAAAAAGCAATTGTGATGGTGTTGAATTGTATTTGGGAAACAGGTAGTGGTAATATTTCATTCAGTACAGAAATTTGTAGACGGCTTAACTTACCCGGCCCCCAGCCCCCAGCCTCCGGCCCCCGGCCCCCGGCTCAACTAAGTTGTGCCAAGAGACCACTTTTTTTTGGGACAAACTATGCTTTCAAAACTATCATGTTAACATGAATTCTGTTTATTTCCAGGGATACACAACATCCTGAAATACATGTAGATATCTTTGTTAGAAAGAATACTATATTTCCCTTGACAGAGTGATGCTGAACGTAAGAAATGGCTCAACTTACCCCACTTTCCTCAACAACAGTAGAGACACATCATTCTGTATGATCTGTTCACTAACTCTACCAGATACATCAGATGCTGTACATCAGATGTCAACATTAAAACACAGCTAGGTGGGCAGAACAGCTCATACACAGTCAAATTACACGTTGTTAAAATATAGACAATAAGTCTTGATCATACTCAGTCAGTCTATATCAATGACTTGAGTCATGATGCGGGACACCTCCCACTGGGCACACACCGGTTGAATCAACGTCGTTTCCACATCATTTCAATGAAATGACATTGAACCAACGTGGAAGAGATGTTGAATTGACGTCTGTGCCCAGGGGGCTCCTTTGTCTGGGTTCCCAGTGTGGGATGGCGTTGTGCCGTTCTGTCCTCTCACCCAGGATTAGAGTGTGTCAAGGACTTCTGAAGGTCTGGAGGCTCACCAGCTCTCCATTGTTACAAAAGAAGAGCGATGGATGCCAAGGTATGTTAAGCCCACCCCTCTCTCCCTGCCCACTTTCTTGTTCATTTCCTCTCTACAGTTCCAATTCTCTTCTGCTATCTCCCACTCTGTCCCTTTTGAAGCATCTTTGATATCTTCATATTTCCCTTCCTTCACCTCCCTCATCTGTGCATGGTCATTCCACATGAATACATCAATAAATACATCCGCATACACACATTGGTTGAGCATATAAAACATCCTGCTGTCTCAATACCGTGAGGTGTCATTGCCATAATATGACAAGTGGGGTAGAATGTACCACTGCATACAATGCGGTCAGAATGCCATACTACGCTGTGTGGCTTATCCACAGCTGGCTTTAGCCAGGCAGGGGGGCAGAGGCAGTTTATTCAGTGTGTAGACGTGACAAGGACAGTCTGGTCTTTTCCAGTCAGCAGGGAGATGAGTTTATGGCACAGCTGAAAGAACAGAGCATTTGTCTGCCTTTCTGTCAGTCAAAAGATGCCATCAGATCTCTAAGCGAATAATACCTCGTATAACAAACAGTACGACATTGGACATGTAATACCTACAGTAATGAAACAGGAAAGGTATGCACTGTGTGACGGCTCTACCAGGGAATAGGGATGGAATAAATGTCACTAGGTATAAATCTATACACACCCCTCCATGCTGTTATCTGATGGGCTGAGCCCCACAATGAACCTTTCTCCCTAACATCCATTCTTCCTCTTCCTCTTCCTCTCCTCTTCCTTCACCCTCTCTGGACCTCCTGTGACATGGAGCGGCCCAGTGCTTTGGGCGCCTTGGCGAACTCCATCCTGAGTGGCTTGACGGGGGGCAGGTCCTGTGTGATCTCGACCACGGCCCTCTTGCCAGGGCAGGCACCGTCGGGGATGGGGAAGGGACGGAGGTCTTCCTGGGTGTGTGGTGCTCCGCGGCCCAGCCGGATGCCCAGCTGCGCAGGGGTGAAGATGGGCAGGGGCAGGGTGTTCCTCTTGGGCAGGAGCTGGTGCTCCCTCACACCCCTCTCCACGGTGCCCACTCTGTACACCCCCGAGGGACAGGCCTGGGCCAGAGAGCGAGCCTCCCACTGACGAGTGTAGGTCTCCCGACGAGAGTCATCGTTCATGTTCATCGTCTGCCTGTGGAGAGATGAGACCGATACAGTTAGGAATGACCAGTTGGACATTGCTCAGTGCTTTTCAAACTCTAATCTCTCTCAGTATCAAGCTGAGAATCCTACCAGCAAAATGAAAATCATGACATTTTACAGTCAGCTGATAGATTAGCCTGACAGTTATTATAACTAAGATAAATGATACAGTAGGCTAGTCTTGAGTATAATGACTCACAGGGTGATATAGGAGGACCTCTAGCTTTATTGATATCGAAGATTTTATATAAGAAGAAATGACTTAATGTTGTTCAATATGTTACATCTACCAGAAGTAATACATTTAGTTTGTCCAAAGGCTGGGACTCACCTGTCCATGGCTCGGGTCTTCATGTTAACACTTTTCCAGTCGGCTTTGTAGCTCTCCCTCTGAGCCTTGTTCTCCTCCCGTACGCTGCAGGCCAGCTCAGCCCCCACCACGGCCCCAGCACGCTTCTCAACAACGGTACACACCTGCATTATCACGGTTCCGTGTGGGTGAAGTTCTGTCCTTATATCGGTTTTATCACCTCCGGTAGTTTCTCCGACTCCTCTATCTGTCTGTCTTGGTATCTCTGCGTTCGGTGTTCTTCTCTCTGGACTATCTGTCTGTCTGTAGTTGCTAGCCAAGGTAATCTGTGACGGTTCAGGCAGCTCTCTCCTCTCTCTTGTCTCTGTGGTGGTGGTGATGGTGATGGTCTGGTGGTCTCTGCTGTCTGTGTCTGGGACCATGCCCGTCTATGTCTTTTATAGAAGCCCTGCTGCTATTTCTAAGCCATGTTGTCACTCCACAGCTAGTGTGTGCTGACACCTGACACCAAGAGCGGCCCGTCTCTGACTTTGTCCTGGGAGTTAGAACTGACTCACTCAGGGCAGCTGTTGAGAAAGAGAGACGGAGGTGGCTGGGGGAGAGAGAGAGAGAGAGTGGGAGGTGGCTGGGGGAGAGAGAGAGAGAGTGCGGTAAAGAAATGGGAGTGGGTGGGTTACCGGTAATTGTACTCAGAATCCCCTGATACCCAAATTATACCCCCAATCCCCTCTATAATCACCTCGGCCTAACATGCTAAATTGAGGGACATCTGGTTATCAAACGAAGTAGAACGTTTCCCTCATAAGAGCACTATCAGACCCAGTGTTCAGAGACATGTTAACACACACGAGCACGCAGGGGGGGGGGGGGACTTCTGAGAGCTGGCATCTGAATCGAGCCTAGGTCTTGATGTACATATAGCAACCAGTGGCAGAACACTGATGTGGAAAGAGATCAGCTCATGCTAATAATGCTGGGTGCTGAGGGGAAACTCTATTTGCCCCAAGAGAGAATACATAGATTGAGTATACAAAACATTAAGAACTCTTTCCATGACGCAGACTGACCACGTCAATCCAGGTGAAAGCTATGATCCCTTACTGATGCCACCTGTTAAATCACTTCAATCAGTGTAGATGAAGAGGGGAGACGGGTTAAAGAAGGATTTTTAAACCTTGAGACAATTGAGACATGGATTGTGTATGTGCCAGTCGGAGGGTGAATGTAAGTACCTTTGAAAGGGGGACAGTAGTAGGTGCCAGGTGCACCGGTTTGTGTCAAGAACTGCGACACTGCTTAGCTTTTCAAGCTCAACAGTTTCCCGTGTGTATCAAGAATGGTCCACCATACAAAGGACATCCAGCCAACTTGACACAACTGTGGGAAGCATTAGAGTCAACATGGGCCAGCATCCCTGTGGAACGCTTTCGACACCTTGTAGAGTCCATGCCCCGACGAATTGAGGCAGGCTGTTCTGAGGGCAAAAGGTCTACAACTCAATATTATAAAAGTGTTCCTAATGTTTGGTATACTCAGTGTACATGTACATATACTGTACATAAACATACATACAGATTTTGAAACTGACAGTTATCTTGATAGCTAGCAGTGTGAAATTGCTGAGTTTAAGGTTGTCTCGTTCAGTGACCCGGGAGAGCCCTGGCATGTACGGCCTGGCTATATTTGGGGTAACAGTTCCTTTTAGAGACTCAAGGTCAAAGGTGATGTTCTGTAGGCAGGTGGTCAGTCCGTTTTGGATAAAGCAAGGCTATACGTGCTACGGAACAGATATCAGGCCAAGGCATTGACCAAGGGACCAACTCTTTTTTCGTATGAACTACGGTCAGTAAAACACAAGTCTTTTTTATTTGACTGGAGAACAGTACCTTGTGAATCTGTTATCGGGCTTATTAGCTGTGTTGTAGCAGTGTTTCGTCTGTCTTTGACTGTAACTTCTAACTTTGATTTATTAGTCTGATGACAGAGACCCACTCCAGCCAAGAGCAACTCAGGTTACAGTCTTAAAGATTTTCTGTCTCTCACGCACACACACAAAACACACGTACGCACACACACAAGCACACATGTAATGTCGCCTCGGTGTCACTACCAGCCACTCTGTCAATGACTAACTCTTCCGCATCAGACACTGATGTCATCCAATATATAATACCTGCATAGCAAGAATACATTTAAAGATACACATGTCTCCGTTGCTTTCAAATTAATATTGAAACTAGATATGAATCTATTCTTCAATTTACAATATTTTACACAGCTGCATAGTTATCGGATAATACAAAAAATGATAAAGTATTAGATTCGTTCCTCTCGCTCAACTTTAGGTTATACATTAGCTATGACTTATTAGTTTCAGTTAATATTCTCATGTACTTCATTTAGATGAAATGTCCTCAAATAAAACCTCATAAAAATGTCCCCTAAGGACAGCAATGTATTTCTATTCTCACGTCTAAGACATGTACCGTAATGACACAACGCATGTAAGATATCGCAGACGCACGCACGCACACACACACGCACACGCACGCACACACGCACGCACACGCACGCACACGCACGCACACGCACGCACACGCACACACACACACACACACACGCACACACACACACACACACACACACACTATGTGTTATGCAGCCATGGTAACCATAAAATGTCACTTCAGTTCAGGATTCCAATTGCAGAAACCTAGTAAGTCTCGAGGCATACTTCTGCAGTGAGATCAACCTCCTTTTCAAAAAACAGAACTAAATACATTTTGACATTTGATAAGTCAATCAGTCTTTTTTTGACACTCATTCACCTTGCACATACAGTACATTAGTGACTGTCATATGAGTCAGTGTTACTGTTTTTTTATCACTTTGGTGCTATGTTCACAAATATGTGGTGAATTTGAAAAACTCCTTGCACAAAACTCCAAACTGGTAACATTTGTAATGCAAGTAAAGAACCAGAAGGCCCTCACACTGTTAAAGCTCCCAATTCACCGCTTTATTGACAACGTCTCCATCCGAAACGGATCTTCGTCAGGTCGAACAAACAAACTGATTCTAGATTATGTAACTTAATTACAGCTGTAAGTGTTTCCACTGGTGACTGATAGATTTACAGTTAATGTTACATTACAGACTTTTAGATATTTTACATAGCATTTTATGTCATATAGCTAGATACCTAGTTACGTGTGTGTGTGTGTGTGTGTGTGTGTGTGTGTGTGTGTGTGTGTGTGTGTGTGTGTGTGTGTGTGTGTGTGTGTGTGTGTGTGTGTGTGTGTGTGTGTGTGTGTGTGTGTGTGTGCGTGCGTGCGTGTGCGACCCCAGAGTTGTGGGTTCAATTCCCACTGGGGACACACCAAATTTGTGGACTGTTATCATTTTGTGTCTGCTATGTAAATGGTAGGTATTACAGTACTGTGTTGGCCAATGCAATTTTAGTAAAGCAGTGTGACCCCCCCCCCCCCCCCCCCCTCATTATAGTAGTACATTAGAGATTATAAACTGGGTGGTTCAAGCCCTGAATGCTGATTGGCTGACAGCCATTGTATATCAGAGAGTATACCATGGGTATGACAAAAAAATATTTTTACTGCGCTTATTATATTGGTAACCAGTTTATAATAGCAATAAGGCACCTCTGGGGTTTGTGGTATATGGTAAATTAGTTGATAGACCAAAAAGAAAGAGAGTTCCAAACCTGTCTGCCAATAACAGTTTCAGTTGTCCTCTCCTTACTCCCAGACAGTCCTAGCAAAATTATTGCTTGAGAAATTGCTCTTTGCTAAGAAGCTTTTTGTGTTTCTTTTTTACCATTTTAATTGAAAACAATCACAGCAAGTTACTTAATTGTAATCCAGAAAAGCTAAAACATTGAAATAAATATGGCTGCATGGGTTCTTTAAGCACACAACAACAACAACACAAGTCACATGTCTGACGGGGACGCAGCTGCCTGACAGTAGGTGTGATAGGGACCCGCATGGGTCCTCAAAGTTGCTCTGTTCATGGATTAATTGTGACATCACTATTCTAATGAGGCCTTCGGTGTAGAAGTTCCCCAAGGGTGAGCAGTGATAAGGTGATCCTGCCAGGCTTATCATTCCGTCCCCCTCCACAGTGCCAGGGCGTGCTCTCTCCGTTACATAACTATACAGTCAGCCTCAGCTGCTGGGAAGTGACACTTAAATGAGCTGTCCGAAAAAAAGAGAGATAGAGAGAGAGACTGCACTTTAAAACTAAGATCAGACAGAGGGAGGGATAGTGTGTGTGTGTGTGGGTGTGTGTGTGTGTGTGTGCGTGCGTGCGTGCGTGCGCATGTTCGTAATGCATCCATTATTTTAGAGGGGGCACAAAATATGTGATGGGGTGGTTGGAGAATGTTGCATTTTTCAAACACCTGAAACAGCTTTTAAATACAGTTGAAGTCGGAAGTTTACATACACCTTAGTCAAATACATTTAACTCCGTTTTTCACAATTCCTGATATTTAATCATAGTAAAAAATCCCTGTCTTAGGTCAGTTAGGATCACTTTATCACCACTTTATTTTAAGAATGTGAAATGTCAGAATAATAGTATTTGATTTATTTAAGCTTTTATTTCTTTCACCACATTCCCAGTGGGTCAGAAGTTTACATACACTCAATTAGTATTTGGTAGCATTTCCTTTAAATTGTTTAACTTGGGTCAAATGTTTCGAGTAGCCTTCCACAAGCTTCCCACAATAAGTTGGGTGAATTTTTGCCCGTTCCTCCTGACAGAGCTGGTGTAACTTAGTCAGGTTTGTAGGCCTCCTTGCTCGCACACACTTTTTCAGTTCTGCCCACAAATGTTCAACAGGATTGAGGACAGGGCTTTGTAATGGCCACTCCAATACTTTGACTTTGTTGTCCTTAAGCCATTTTGCCACAACTTTGGAAGTATGCTTGGGGTCATTGTCCATTTGGAAGACCCATTTGCAACCAAGCTTTAAACTCCTGACTGATGTCTTGAGCTGTTGCTTCAATATATCCACATAATTTTCCTCCCTCATGATGCCATCTATTTTGTGAAGTGCACCAGTCCCTCCTGCAGCAAAGCACCCCCACAACATGATGCCGCCACCCCCGTGCTTCACGGTTGGGATGGTGTTCTTCGGCTTGCAAGCCTCCCCCCTTTTCCTCCAAACATAGCGATGGTCATTATGGCCAAGAAGTTATATTTTTCTTTCATCAGATCAGAGGACATTTCTCCAAAAGTACGATCTTTGTCCCCATATGCAGTTGCAAACCGTGATATAGGACTGGGTTTACTGTGGATATAGATACTTTTGTACCTGTTTCCACCAGCATCTTCACAAGGTCCTTTGCTGTTGTTCTGGGATTGATTTGCACTTTTTGCACCATAGTACGTTCATCTCTAGGAGACAGAACGCGTCTCCTTCCTGAGCGGTATGATGGCTGCATGGTCCCATGGTGTTTATACTTGCGTACTATTGTTTGTACAGATGAACGTGGTACCTTCAGGCGTTTGGAAATTGCTCCAAAGGATGAACCAGACTTGTGGAGGTCTACATTTTTTTTCTGAGGTCTTGGCTGGCTTCTTTTGATTTTCCCATGATGTCAAGCAAAGAGGCACTGAGTTTGAAGGTATGCCTTGAAATACATCCACAGGTACACCTCCAATTGACTCAAATGATGTCAATTAGATTATCAGAAGCTTCTAAAGCCATGACATAATTTTCTGGAATTTTCCAAGCTGTTTAAAGGCACAGTCAACTTAGTGTATGTACACTTCTGACCCACTGGAATTGTGATACAGTGAATTATAAGTGAAATAATCTGTCAGTAAACAATTGTTGGAAAAATGACTTGTGTTATGCACGAAGTAGATGTCCTAACCGACTTGCCAAAACTATAGTTTGTTAACAAGAAATTTGTGGAGTGGTTTAAAAACGAGTTTTAATGACTCCAACCTGAGTGTATGTAAGAAGTTTAAACTTCCAACTTCAACTATATGTCTATACCTCTTTACCTGTTCAATTGTCATTTATATGAACGATGGACATTAATTCTTTAAGAACTTTTATGCCTTAGGAGTTAAGTGCAACTGGCACACTGGTATATAGTGTCATAAGCTAATAATTAAATACATTTTAGTCAATTGTGTATCTATTTATTGTCATTACATTTTTTTAAAGAACAATCTAAATGTCTGTCAATCTTTGCATGTATAGCTCTGTCTATGAATTTCCAACTTCATAAAATTGATAGGTGGCTACAGATGTAGGATCTTAATTTGAACCAGTTTGCTACAGCAGGAATATATTCCTGAACAACAGGAGATGTAAATGATTATGTGTATTATAATTAAGGGCCATTTTCGTAGGGGTTGAATCATTTTTCGTCAGGGCAAATCAAGTCTGAAATTTCAAAGTGGAAATTACAAACTTTAGAAGCCTTTTTAAAACTGAAAAGTTTGCATTTACTGCTGTGCAGGAAAATTATCAACAACAAAAGAGTTATCAAATTAAGTATTACAGAGAAACAGCAAAACATTAGTTTATTTATTCATCAAGAAGGAATCAATAGGCTACATAGCTTGATCAAATTAATTTACAAACATACCTCCTGCCCATCACTGGCAGCTAAAATCCAGTTTCACTCCACACTCTCTCCTCCACTGACGATACTGCAACTATTAGACTAAAGTATCTAGCATCTTGTCTAGGCATCTCTGCTCTGTGCACCTTGGAAGGAACCACTTACTAGGGGGAATGGGGGGGGGGGGTACTCTTTGCCTTGTCCAGTCAGTGTGTCCCCTCCATAAAATATATATTTTTTATTATTAATAAACTTGGGCTTAAAAAGGAAGTTGAGTAATTAATTTAACATCTGAAAAATGTAAAAACAGTACAAACCTGAGGGAACGCGTGGCTTTGTTCCCCCTATGGGCATGAATCCACTGTTCTAAGAAACAGGCTGCTGCCGTGTTGAGAGATGTACCCTCACCAGTGTCATTCTCACGTAACATTACAGACAGCTGACCATCAAAACATCAACATCCTCATCCACACACCCCCTGTGAACCCAGAGGGACGAGCACGCCCAGGACAGGCCAGATTGGACCAGGTCAGAGGCTATCTCTGTGGGGCGTGGCTCACAGCAGGCATGGCTGAGCCACAGTGTTGGAGCTGTGACCACACCATGCCGACATGTGACTGGGAGTTTAGAGTTCCCCGTGGACACATTAACCCTGCCAAACAAACAAACACACAACTTGGTCTGCGGTATCAGGTTGCCATTTTATTTTCCATATCAACTTCACAATAGAACATAAGACACATGCTGCATCCCCTTCAACTCACCAAAACATCCCAAACGCTCTCACAATCTTGACATGTACTTGAAGTGACCATTAGATACCCACATACTGCAACCTCCACTGTTCATACAGACCCACACACTCATTCAAAGTTGAGTCATTTTGTTACTAAACTCATCTCTGTAAACTTCATGAACAAAAACACACTAGTACCTCTTGATAAGCATAGTCCGTAAGGAAATGGACAACAAAAATAACAACATTTGTTTACTACACATTTATTCCAAGGTAATCTTAATTACTGTTTTTAAAATACTGTCTTGTGACTAGATAAAACAAGTGCTGATAATCATGAGACAAAGTGCTGATATGGAACAGAACAGCTGTGCCCTACGGGTTTCAGTGCTGTGTTTACTGTGTCCCCTGGCGGAGACCAATAATGAACAGACCCAGGGAGTTGGGTAACGAACACTGTCTGATGGATAAAAAAAGAAATGGCAGGGTGATAACCTCCAAAACTCTCCCTAATATACCTGAGACCCAGCTAAGTATGCCTAAACAGACAAATAAGAATAACAGAATCATGGTTCTGATGAGGAGAAAGGAAAGCTGTATATTGTTGTTCAAACCTCGGGCTCTACTAAATTTGAATCGCGCTAGTGCAGCGTTACAGAGTGATTGAAATGTAAAGGCAATGTTCCCATGTTAGCAGACACTGCTTTCACGGTAAACACTGCATATGTCTGTTCAATCAAAAATTACCTTTACATTTCTATCGCACAATTTGTAACACTTCAGCAACACAGATGGAATAGAGCCCCTAGAGTTAGTGCAAATTGGGAGAGTATTTTCAGAATCAGACATCCTAGTACTGTATGCTCCCAACTCTGCAACATAAACTAACTACTGCCCCCTGTCTACTGTTTGAGGTCATTGCAGCTCCTGTTCTGTCTAGAAGTTGTCCTCTCTTCCGCTCCCATCTTCCTCATCCAGCCTCTCGTCTTCATCATCGCCCCCTTCTCCGTTCATGGTGCGGTTCACTCTTGCCAGTAGCAACGGCAGGTTGACTGCTAATGGGTTGTCCTCATCTTCATCATCAGTATCACGCTTGGGGTAGAAGCGTCTAGCCTTCGCCAAGAAGTCCTCAGCAGCATCCAGGTATATGAGACGATCCTATATGAAAAGGAGAGGGGAAGATGGAGAGAGGAAGATGGAGAGAGGAGGGAAAGAGAGGAAGATGGAGGGTGAAAAACAAAGAGTGAAGGAAAAAGAGAAAATACCCAAAGAGGGAAGGAAGAACGTAAACAGAGGAAGAGGGGAGGCATAAGAGTCATCATCATCATCAAACAGGATGTGATTTGGAGAAAGCAGTGAAGTGGAAGACATTATAACCATAATACAAAATGTCCCCCCTCTGTAAGTTTCTGTTCTCACCAGGATGAAGAGGTATCTCTCAGGTGGGGCCTCCCGGGTGTTGAAGATAGATGTCTCAGAGTGGAGCGTGTGTAGTAGTGTGCGTGACGCCGAGGCGTTCTTCATGCGGTCATACGACGCACTGGCAGACACCGTCAGCAGAGACTCCGCCTCCGCCATGAACCCTGAGCCAATAAGAGTTCACCTTTGCTGAGATGAGATTTTATTCATTTTGTCTCTCTCTCTCATGTTACCCTTCCATTTGTTCTCTATCACCCTCATTTTACCCTTCCACTTGTTCTCTCTCACCTAAATTCTCCAGGATCATCTTCCACTTGTCCCTGACCTCCCGACGCAGATCTCTCATACCCTCAATGTCCACACTCAGACGCCGGTGCGCCTACAGAGGGAAAGGGTCAGGGTTACATACAATATTAACCTAGTACACAACTATCACCAGAAACACAGGTCAATCAACTAGAGTAAGCCTAATGTGAGATAGCAGCACATTCACACAACCATCAGGAGACAGAGGACATGCATGGTACCCAGTTGGATAATGTAGGCCATAAAATGCACCATCTACTGGCTGATGGAGGTAAAGTGTTGTATGCTGCCCTGCAAAACCTTGTAGACAGAGCAGACAATCTAGGATAACTTCACGCTGCCTCTCTTTTCCCCAGATTTCTCATTTTGTCCACCTCCCATTGGTCACAGACATCAATTCAATGTCTATTCCATGTTGATTCAATGTAATTTCATTGACATTACGTGGAAACAACGTTGATTCAACCAGTGTGTGCCCGGTGGGTTGTTTCCCCCCTCTTAGGGAGCCAAACTCTCTGTTGTCATACAGTAAGTGTTCCCTGTCCCCCTCCCTGGGTCCCCCCTCTGGTACCAGCGAGCCCCTGCGGGTCTGGTTCCTGTTCTGGATGAGGTTGTACAGGATCCGGTCATCGTCTCTCTCTGAGTGGCTCGGGTCGCCTGGCTCACTCCATAGGTTCTGTTCCTGTTCCCTTCGCTTCTTCGCCTCGCGGTCAAAGTACTCCAAAGCGTCAGGACTGAAACAAATAGACAAAATAACAAATAGACACTCACACAACACCGGCGCGTGGTCTATCAGGGGAACATCAGGATGACTGTGAAGCTGTTATCAATTCAATAGATATAAAGAGGATGTTTGTTTGTTGGTTCCACACCTGTGTATTACACTAGTGTGACTAAATCGGAGGGCTGTGGATGGAGAGCATGACATATCTCTCAAATCTATGGATTGGTGTGGAGCGATAAGGATGGTGAGAAATCATGAGGAATTGTGACTGTTTTTTTAAGCATCATATTGTGTGCCGCGATAAGTGTGTGTAAGTCACAGGAGGTTGGTGTCCCCTTAATTGGGGAGTACGGGCTCATGGTAATGGCAGGAGCGGAATAGGTGGAATGATATCAAATACATCAAAACACATGTTTGATGCCATTTCATTCACTCCATTCCAGACATTACTATGAGCCATCCTCCCCTCAGCAGCCTCCTGTGGTGGAAGTGTGTCAGGTTGTCATGGTGATAAGTGTGAATGTCAGTGTGTCATGGATTGCATACCTGATTAAAGGCTCCTTCTCCTCCTCACTTTCATCATCGCTACAGCAGCAGCAGCAACAGAACCGAGCACAGAACCTCTTGAAGGCAGCCCCCATCTCTGATAGAGACAGAGAGGGAAGTAGAGTGGTCGGAGAAGAGCAGTTAGAGGTCCAGATAAGGTCTAGTGTCCAGATATGGTTAAACTCTTCAAAACAAGAGGGGGCATACGGTACCGTCCTATCCAGGTACAGGACAGGTAAGGGGGGGAAAAAAATGTCCTCTCCACCGGTGTAGTTGGTCCAACACACTATATTCACCTCTTTCTGTCTCCCAGTTCCCTGTTGCGGCTGCTGAGGATAGGTCACCCAGTGGTGTAGAATGAGGGCTCGGACCTGGAGCCACACCCTCCGAGTTTGATTTCAAAACAATATCCACAGGAGTAAAGAGAAAAAGTTGGTCAAGCACTCACAGAGCTGTTGAACACCCACGATTCTCCCTCTGTTGATACCCCGCCTCCACACTGGCAAAATTAGTTTCAAGAAGAAAATCTCATTCAGACAGAAAACATTCTAAAGAGAGTCAAGCGGGAACAGGTCATTTTCAACTAGTTTCCAGACACAAAAAAGTTACAGATCGATGGGTTCCAATCCCCATCCGACATCCACTCTGTATATACTGGTGTAGAATCCTCCTCTCATTCCAGGTCCCGATGTCTGAGGTCCAGAAGAGGTAGCTAGCTAGGGTCTCCAAATCCTGGCCCAGAGACTTTCCTCCTGGATCAGAGAAGCTGGAAGAGAGGATGACCCAGGGAATGTCTCACCACAAAGAGAGTACTGAGTAGTCTCTCCCCTCTTACTCATCACCACAGATCCACATGCACACACACAAGACCCAACTCAGTCACAGCACAGTCATGTGAGCTGAACGATCCTCTGCCCCCCAGCAGCAGTAGCAAGGCCCTAGCTCCTGTACCCCCACATTCTTATCTCCTTTATCCAGCCAATCATATCCACTTAAAACCACACACTCCACAGACGAAAAAAGCCTAGACTACATATTTCAAACGAAACAAACTTTTGTTTAGGGAATGTACTTCAAAGTAAAATATTTATTGTTAGATGTCATCGCCCCTAGGCCAATAATCTGGATGTATTCAACAGTCGTGGCCAAAAGTTGAGAATGACACAAATATTAATTTCCACAAAGTTTGCTGCTTCAGTGTCTTTAGATATTTTTATCAGATGTTACTATGGAATACTGAAGTATAATTACAAGCATTTCATAAGTGTCAAAGGCTTTTATTGACAATTACATGAAGTTGATGCAAAGAGTCAATATTTGCAGTGTTGACCCTTCTTTTTCAAGACCTCTATAACCCGTCCTGGCATGCTGTAAATTAACTTCTGGGCCACACCCATCTCAATGGGATTAAGGTCTGGGGAGTTTCCTGGCCATGGACCCAAAATATTGATGTTTTGTTCCCTGAGCCACTTAGTTATCACTTTTGCCTTATAGCAAGGTGCTCCATCATGCTGGAAAAGGCATTGTTCATCTTTTCAAAATTGTGAGTGAGCCCAATCCCTTGGCTGAGAAGCAACGCCACACATGAATGGTCTCAGGATGCTTTACTGTTGGCATGACACAGGACTAATGGTAGCGCTCACCTTGTCTTCTCCGGACAAGCTTTTTTCCGGATGCCCCAAACAATCGGAAAGGGGATTCATCAGAGAAAATGACTTTACCCCAGTCCTCAGCAGTCCAATCCCTGTACCTTTTACAGAATATCAGTCTGTCCCTGATGTTTTTCCTGGAGAGAAATAGCTTCTTTGCTGCCCTTCTTGACACCGGCCATCCTCCAAAAGTCTTTGCCTCACTGTGCGTGCAGATGCACTCACATCTGCCTGCTGCCATTCCTGAGCAAGCTCTGTACTGGTGGTGCCCCGATCCCGCAGCTGAATAAACTTTAGGAGATGGTCCTGGCGCTTGCTGGACTTTCTTGGGCGCCCTGAAGCCTTCTTCACAACAATTGAACTGCTCGCCTTGAAGTTCTTGTTGAGATGATAAATAGTTGATTTAGGTGCAATCCTACTGGCAGCAATATCCTTGCCTGTGAAGCCCTTTTTGTGCAAAGCAATGATGACGGCACGTGTTTCCTTGCAGGTAACCATGTTTGACAGAGGAAGAACAATGATTCCAAGCACCACCCTCCTTTTGAAGCTTCCAGTCTGTTATTCGAACTCAAATCAGCATGACAGAGTGATCTCCAGCCTTGTCCTCGTCAACACTCACACCTGCGTTAACGAGAGAATCACTGACATGTCAGACGGTCCTTTTGTGGCAGGGCTGAAATGCAGTGGAAATGTTTTTTGGGGATTCAGTTCATTTACATGGCAAAGAGGGACTTTGCAATTAATTGCAATTCATCTGATCATTCGTCATAACATTCTGGAGTATATGCAAATTACGTCATACAAACTGAGGCAGCAGACTTTGTGAAAATTAATATTTGTGTCATTCTCAAAACTTTTGGCCACGACTGTACACGTAGTGGAAATGGTAAAATAGCAAATATGTCAGAAAACCGTTTCATCAGTAAACAAGATAATCAGTGCTCCTATTATAAAAAGACTCTAGATTCTATCCATGCAGAATGGACCTCTTTCTATTTTAGACTAAAGGTATGCTTGGTTCACAAAATTCTCTCTACCCAAATTCTGTATCTTGTTATCTAGCACACTCCAAAAGGCAAAAAAGGACAACATAGCAGATTGAAGTATAACTGTTAATGGACAGCTCCCATGACAGGGTGACTTTCATGTGAGGCCAACTTTAGTCAGTGTTATAATCATATAAACACCTCAGCCTCAAGCACGAGCGCACAGAGAACCATACAAACTGTAGACAGGGTGAGAAAGAGGGAGACTGAGAAATGGAGTGTGACCATGTTCATTAGGGAACGCAATAAGAAACTTTTTAAAGTGTTTCTTATTGGACAGCCTGGTCTCAGATTAGGCGTAACATAGTAAACAAAAATCCGGGATGCTCATATCAGTATGACATGTCACGTTTGGTATGGTTACATAACACCCAAGGTTACTTAATAAGGCAAAAATGAAAGTAGTGTGGTTGGTCTGCCATATAACGTGAACGTCTAGCAAACCAAAGGTTGCTGTGGACAAGTCCAGGTAGTCTCTCCATGTTCCAGTCCTCTTTGTTCAGTTTGGCACCTAATGGACAAAACCCTGTATTTTGCCTGCATCAACTCAATTAACAAACACACAGTGGTTTAAAATAAACTGCTTGTGACCCCAGACACCTTCCCTGTGAAATCTTCCTTTTCAGCGGAGTCACTCCTAATATCACAAGTGTACATTAAGTAAATCGGGCCTTTCTATGTAGGCCTATAGGATGACCTACTCACTCAGGCATCTTGGACAGTTTGTGTTACAGGGTTGAGTGGTTTGTTTACTGGAAAGGCTGAGAAATGGGAGTCAGGATGTTTCATCAATAACTAATTTCAACATTTTATTAGAGATTCGAGGCGAACTAATCTTCTGTTTAAAAAAAAAAAAAAAAAAAAGTTGGTCAGTATCCTGTTAAAATTTTGAAAATGATCTTAAATTGACAAATTTTTGTAAATGATCTGCAGTTCGTATGATTTCAAAACATTAGAACAATCATAGAAAAGAAAACATACAAAACTAAAAAAGAAACAACCTTTGAACACATACCTTTAGCAAACAAGTGAAATTCTAGTAATAGATAAGTCCTAACAGTGACAGAAAAGTGTGGTCACAGCAACACTATGCCCATTTCTGTCACTGTGACAAAGGCACCAAACCAACCAACTGCTTTCTCAGCCCAATTATTAGTTAAGGGATTTACAGAACTGAATTAAGTGTGAAACTCCCACTCACAGATGGCAAACTGTTCAAATTAACTTCAGACTTTCTTTTTCTTCTTCATGGAAATCGAAGACCTTATTTTCACTTTCAGACAGCCCGTAAAAAAAAAAGTAACATTTTTTCTTTGTTCAACATGTTTTGTTTCTGTTCTGATACAATAATGATGTAGCTAAGCCTGTTAACTAGGGCCCTAAAATAGAGTGGAGCCAAAAACAGAGCAAGTTCCAATTATGATTTTTTTTTTTTTTTTTTTTAACAGGACTGCAAGGCATGAGAGGGGAACATGAGTTCTCACAAGCGTAATGTTCAATGACCTGACATACTAGACATTCAGCACTGCATCAACATGCACACAGCAGGCTGATGGCTGAAGGTTGTGATATGCGAAGCAGCTTGCTTTGCCATCGAGGAGCTGTCATATTCTTATTACATACAGACAGTCAAGAATCAGAACTCCAATTATAGTCAATTTCAATATTGCATCCACCACAATGATAAATGTTTAACATAAATAATCACATAATTAAATTTACTGCCACTTCTCCATCTATAGTATGTCTGCAGTAAAGGCTCATTTCAGAAGGCTGCGATACATTTACCAATACAGTTACAATTTAGATCAGCCATCATTAAGGGCAGATGGATTCCCTCTAGCTAAAAAGGCCACTAAAGGCTTGGCACGGAAGATTAGAGTATCTGAAACTCTTTATGAACCCATGAGCGACCGATAAGTCATCACAACCACCCATCTTGAGTTCCATTAAGTAGGTGGTCTCCTGTTAGTAGATCAGTGGTGGTGTCACCCCCTAGTGGTTGGAGGACCACAACACTCCTACAGTCAACTTCCATGGATAACAGTGCAGTGAGAGTCAACGAGGACAAAAAGGGACACACTGTGGGTTCATCGTGTTCCAACAGCTCAATTTTTGTTCATAATGTGGTCATGTGTAGCGGTTTCCCCGGTTACAAGAGAATGACAGTGAAGACAGTGGAAAAATAACAAGAAAAAAGCAAAACAGACAGTCTATGGCTATAACATAAATGTGCGGTAGAGTAAGGCTCAGAGTTAGCGGTCTGATGCAGCAAACCCACAGTCATTGCACCAGTTCACTTCCAGTGAGAGAGGAAAAAAACCTACGCAGTCAAAAAGACATCCACCTTCAAGTCTCGTCAAGCATAGTCCTAATCCGACCATTACACTTTCAATACTGTTAGACGTTTTGGATGGAGGGAGATGCATCCAGCACTAGCATCCCAGTGAGAGAAACAGCAGAAAAGTTACATTTTTATGTAACTATGTTTAAAAACAACATGGAGTCCATGGGAGAAGAGGAACATCTCCTCTGACAGCCCCAGACCTCCTCACATCTAAAAGACCGGTGAAAGTGCAGACACAGCAGTCTCCCATCCGCTATGATGTTGACTTTCCTCTAGTCTAAGTAAGTTTGATATCCACCATAATCTCAGGTGCACTTCCAAATGTAGGTGTTCCTAAAAATCTGCAGTGACACCACCAAACCTGCGGTGGCGCTGTGGGTTGTAGGCATCCAGCTTCCCTACAGGAAGTAAGTGAGAGGGCATCTAGCGAGTGGACCGTAGGTCAGTGATCCGCTGGCGTAGATGGGCCATAAACTCAAACATGGTGGCAGCCAGACTCTGGTGGATAAGGTAGCGGGGCAGTCGACCCTGAGACAAAACAAGATCAGACAAGAAAGTTATACTGCTTCTCCAGCCCACCGACAATATATCAAAGCAACAAGCACACACAAACCATCCTCAACAGTCTGTTCTTACCTTGAGGTCTGTGTTGAGCACCCAGATAAAGGTACAAACCGAGGGGTTACTGCTGGACTTCAGGACCACAAACCCTCCTGGACCATTCTCACCTCTAGAGAAGAAAAGAAAAGAAAGAGAAAAGAGAAAAAAAAGAAGAAAAAAAAAAACAAAAAAAAGAGATGGATGGTAGGGAGGAGAGAGAGAGAGAGAGAGAGAGCGAGAGAGAGAGGAGAGGGATGGTAATATCACATATCAGCTAATTAGCATGAATAGTTTGGTTGACATGATCTGCTTTCAGTATTGTTCCCAGTGAAATGAGGCTGTCTAGAGGCAAGGCCAGACCTGACATAGCGACTGTGCGGAGGCTTGGCGTCATGGTCGGTTGCCATGCCAGCAGAGATGTAGCAGTCTCGTTTGCGTTCCACCCGCCTCACATTCACAAAGTCCCTGAGGGATACAAGGACTTGAATTACTTTTACATTCAAAACATGGACAAAATGAGGGTTGGCACCCTATAGAATGTACTACATAGGGAACAGGGTGACTCCATATTCGAAGTAGTCCATGTTGTGTTGAGTTACCTGGCAGACACTACCCCCCCTGCTGCCCCGGAAGAGATATCGTATGACACCAGGGTGTTGTCATCCACCCTCTGGAGGATCTAAAGGAACAAATGGAGAGCAATGTCAGCCTTTGGCATCATTTATAATTTTTTTCACCTTTATTTAACTAGGTAGGCCAGTTGAGGACAAGTTCTCATTTACAAGTGTGAACTGGCCAAGATAAAGCAAAGCAGTGCGACAAAAACAACAGAGTTACACATGGGATAAACAAACGTACAGTCAATAGCACAATAGAAAAATCTGTATACAGTGTGTGCAAATGAAGTAAGGAGGTAAGGCAATAAATAGGCCATAGTTGCGAAGTAATTACAATTTAGCAATTTACACTGGAGTGAGAGATGTGCAAATGAGGATGTGCAAGTAGAAATACTGGTGTGCAAAAGAGCAGAAAAACAAATATGGGGATGAGATAGTTGGTTGGATGGGCTATTTACAGATGGGCTGTGTACAGCTGCAGCGATCGGTAAGCTGCTCTGACAACTGACACTTAAAGTTCGTGAAGGAGATATAGGTCTCCAACTTCAGTGATTTTTGCAATTCATTCCAGTCATTGGCAGCAGAGAACTGGAAGGAAAGGCAGCCAAAGGAGGTGTTGGCTTTGGGGATGACCAGTGAAATATACCTGCTGGAGCACGTGCTACGGGTGGGTGTTGCTATGGTGACCAGTGAGATAAGGCGGAGCTTTACCTAGCAAAGACTTATAGATGACCTGGAGCCAGTGGGTTTGGCGACGAATATGTAGCAAGGACCAACCAACGAGAGCATACAGGTCGCAGTGGTGGGTAGTATATGGGGCTTTAGTAACAAAATGGATGGCACTGTGATTACTCAGCAAATTGGATGCAGTCTGAGTGTTGGAGGCTATTTTGTAAATGACATCGCCGAAGTCAAGGATCGGTAGGATAGTCAGTTTTACGAGGGTATGTTTGGCAGCATGAGTGAAGGAGGCTTTGTTGTGAAATAAGAAGCCAATTCTAGATTTCATTTTGGATTGGAGATGCTTAATATGAGTCTGGAAGGAGAGTTTACAGTCTAGCCAGACACCTAGGTATTTATAGTTGTCCACATATTCTAAGTCAGAACCGTCCAGAGTAGTGATGCTAGTAGGGCGGGCGGGCGCGGGCAGTGATCGGTTGAAGAGCATGCATTTAGTTTTACTAGCATTTAAAATCAGTTGGGAGGCCACAGAAGGAGTGTTGTATGGCGTTGAAGCTCGTTGAGGTTTGTTAAGTGTTCAAAGAGCGGCCAGATGTATACAGAATGGTGTCGTCTGCGTAGAGGTGGATCAGAGAATCACCAGCAGCAAGAGCGACATCATTAATATGTACAGAGAAAAGTGTCGGCCTGAGAATTGAACCCTGTGCCACCTCCATAGACTGCCAGAGGTCCGGACAACAGGCCCTCCGATTTGACACACTGAACTCTATCTGAGAAGTAATTAGTGAACCAGGCGAGGCAGTCAGAGAAACCAAGGCTGTTGAGTCTGCCGATAAGAATACAGTGATTGACAGAGTCGAAAGCCTTGGCCAGGTCGATGAAGACGGCTGCACAGTACTGTCTTTTATTGATGGCGGTTATGACATCGTTTAGGACCATAAGCATGGCTGAGGTGCACCTGTGACCAGCTCGGAAACCAGATTGCACAGTGGAGAAGGTACGGTGGGATTCGAAATGGTCGGTGATCTGTTTGTTCACTTGGCTTTCGAAGACTTTAGAAAGGCAGGGCAGGATGGATATAGGTCTATAACAGTTTGGGTCTAGAGTGTCTCGCCCTTTGAAGAGGGGGATGACCGCGGCTGCTTTCCAACTTTAGGAATCTCAGACGATATGAGAGGTTGAACAGACTAGTAATAGGGGTTGCAACAATGGCGGCAGATAATTTTAGGAAGAGAGGGCCCAGATTGTCTAGCCCAGCTGATTTGTAGGGATCCAGATTTTGCAACTCTTTCAGAACATCAGCTGTCTGGATTTGGGTGAAGGAGAAGTGTGTGTGTGGGGGGGGGGGGGGGGGGGGGGGGGCTTGGGCCAGTTGCTGCTTGGGCCAGTTGCTACCCCAACCCCGACTGTTGGCCGGGGTTGGGGTAGCCAGGTGGAAAGCATGGCCAGCCGTAGAGAAATGCTTATTGAAATTCTTGATTATCGTGGATTTTTCAGTAGTGACAGTGTTTCCTAGTCTCAGTGCAGTGGGCAGCTGGGAGGAGGTACTCTTATTCTCCATGGACTTCACAGTGTCCCAAAAATATTTTCAGAATTAGTGCTGCAGGATGAACATTTCTGTTTGAAAAAGCTATCCTTTGCTTTCCTAACTGACTGTGTTTTGGTTCCTGACTTCCCTGAAAAGTTGCATATCACGGGGACTATTTGAAGTTTGTGCAGTACGCCACATGGTGTTTTTGTGCTGGTCAAGGGCAGTCAAGTCTGGAGTGAACCAAGGGCTATATCTGTTCTTAGTTCTACATTTTTTTGAAAGGGGCATGCTTATTTAAGATGGTGAGGAAAGCACTTTTATAGAACAACACAGGCATCCTCTACTGACAGGATGAGGTCAATATCCTTACAGGATACCTGGGCCAGGTCGATTAGAAAGGCCTGCTCACAGAAGTGTTTTAGGGAGCGTTTGACAGTAATGAGGGGTGGTCGTTTGACCGCGGACCCATAACGGACACAGGCAATGAGGCAGTGATCGCTGAGATGCCGGTTGAAAACAGCAGAGGTGTATTTAGAGGGCAAGTTGGTCAGGATGATGTCTAGGAGGGTGCCCATGTTTACACATTTTGGGTAGTACCTGGTAGGTTCCTTGATAATTTGTGTGAGATTGAGGGCATCTATCTTAGATTGTAGGACGGCAGGGGTGTTAAGCATTTCCCAATTTAGGTCACCTAGCAGTACGAACTCTGACGATAGATGGGGGGCAATCAATTCACATACCGTAATTTCCGGACTATAAGCCGCTACTTTTTTTCCCCAGGCTTTGAACCTAGCAGCTTAAACAATGACGCGGCTAATATGGATTTTTCCCGCTTTCAATTATAAAAAATAAAAAAATACATTCTGTGACGTGCTCTGTTTTTTGGCGGCATGAAGCTTTCATTAGAGTCGACCAATGAAATTGCCGAACGGGTTAAGGTCAAACAACTTTTTTTGTTTACTGTTTAGATTAAATCGGGCGCTCTCAAACTTCCCATCATTCTGATTACGGTAGTCATTTTGTCACCCTGATTCCTGGGGGCACAACAAAGTATTTGCAGCCACTCGACATCAGTGTAAATCGTGCATTTAAGGTGGCGCTCCGTGTTCAGCGGGAGGCTTGGATGACAAGTGGGGAGAAATCCTTCAATAAAACGGGCCGCATGCGAAGAGCAACTTATGGTCAAGTCTGCCAGTGGGTCCTGACAGCGTGGAGCATTGTCAAAAAAATCCACTATCATCAACGGGTTTCGAAAGGCTGGACTGCTGCGTGTTGAAGAGGGCTCAGCGGGGGATTTGCCTCCGGATGAAAGTGACGAGAGCGACAATGAAAACGATCCAATATCGGATGAAGCAATTCTGAGGCTATTCAACTCCGACACCGAAGGAGATGGTTTCAGTGCACAGGAGGAGGAAGATAGTGACCAATGACTTTCTTGGTAGGCTACTGTTTACTGCTAATTTTTTAATTTTTGTTACAAGCCGTGTTTCGTTAAAGCCTATTTATTTTTGTTACAAGCCGTGCTTCGTTAAAGCCTATTTATTTCTGTTACAAGCCGTGTTTCGTTAAAGCCTGTGTAAAGTTCATTTGTTTCAATGTACGGGTAGGCACCTGCGGCTTATAGACATGTGCGGCTTATTTATGTTCAAAATAATATATATTTTTTAATTCAGTGGGTGCGGCTTATATTCAGGTGCGCTTAATAGTCCGGAAATTACGGTACTTATTTCTGGAGAGAAGGATCTTTAAAAGTAGAAGCTCAAACTGTTTGTGCATAGACCTGGATAGAATGACAGAACTCTGCAGGCTCTCTCTACAGTAGATTGCAATTCCGCCCCCTTTAGCAGTTCTGTCTTGATGGAAAATGTTGTAATTGTGGATGGAAGTTTCAGAATTTTTGGTGGCCTTCCTAAACCAGGATTCAGACATGGCTAGGACATCAGGGTTGGCGGGGTGTGCTAAAGCAGTGAATAAAGCAAACTTAGGGAGGAGGCTTCTGATGTTAACATGCATGAAACCAAGGCTTTTACGGTTGCAGAAGTCAACAAATGAGAGCGCCTGGGGACACACAGGGCCTAGGTTAACCTCTACATCACCATCATATGGGCCACAACAATTTATCCAAATCATAACAAATTGGTTCACAGTAGGTTCACTGTACTAGGTTAAGCCGGTTTGTCTGATGACTAGTCATGAGAAAAAGAGGAGAGAGGATAGTGTAGGTTACCTGGCAGCCAGAAACGGTTTTGTTCCACTGGGCCATCTTCTCTGGCTGTAAGATCACCTCCTGGTACACCAGCTCTGCTGTACACTGCATGAAGGCCTGGGACAGACAACACACAAACACATAGCTATAAATACAAAACCTATCAAACAGTCTACGAAGACCTTGAATATATGATATACAGTACCTTCAGAAAGTATTGAAACACCTTGACTTTTTCCACATTTTATTACATTACAGCCTTATTCTAAAATGGATTAAATCATTTTTTCCCCTCATCATGCACTGTCAACTGTCAAAGTGTGTGCCTTTCCAAATCATGTCAAATCAATTGAATAGTAACCTTTATTTAACTAGGCAAGTCAGTTAAGAATATATTCTTATTTACAATGATGGCCTACACCGCCCAAACCTGGACGACGCTGGGCCAATTGTGCGCTGCCCTATGGGACTCCCAATCACGGCCGGTTGTGATACAGCCTGGATTCGAACCAGGGTGCTGTAGTGACGTCTCTAGCACTGACATGCAGTGCCTCAGACCACTGCGCCACTAGGGCTCCCGAGTGGCGCATCCAGAATTTACCAAAGGTGGACTCCAAACAAGTTGTAGAAACATCAAGGATGATCAATGGAAACTGGATGCACCGGAGCTCAACTTCAAGTCTCATATTTATGCATTTCTTATAAATTTGCAAAAATGTCGAACAACCCGTTTTCGCTTTGTCATTATGGAGTATTGTGTGTAGATTGCTGAGGAAAAAATATTTATTTAATCCATTCTAGAATAAGGTTGTAACAAAATGTGGAATAAGTCAAGGGGTGTGAATACTTTCCGAAGGCATATAGCCCAATGTGCCAAATACTTACGCCAGACAAGCTACACGTTATGAAAGCAAATGCCATACACAGAAATAAACAGTGATGACCGTGTACCTTGAGAATGAAGGTCTTTCCATGGAAGGGGATCTCCAGTGTGTACACAGAATCCCCCATGTCCTGACAAAAGGAGAAAACAACAACATATCATTTTACATTTTAGTCATTTAGCAGACGCTCTTATCCAGAGCGACTTACAGTAGAGTGCATACTTTTATTACATTTTAAATACTAATAATAATAATAATAATAATAATAATAATAATACATATTAGCAACATCCAGTAAATCTGTCACTATTAAACCATCTTGTGTCCAACCCACAAACTGACAGCGTACAACAACAAGTAGCTAACTAGAAGCAACTGGCGCACAGGTGTCACTCATTCCATGGAGGGCCAAGTGTCTGCTCCTCCCTTGTACTTGATTGACCAATGAAGGTCACTGATTAGTTAGCAACTCCCCTCACCTGATTGTCTAGGTCTTAACTGGATACAAATTGAAAGGAAATAACAGAAACCAGCAGACACCCGGCCCTTCATGGAATGAGTTTGACGCCCCTGAACTAGCCACTCACATTGTTCTTCTCAAACTTCCAGTTCTCCTCCTGGGCCAGGATCTGTTCCACCACGGCCATGGCCTCTTTACCCTGCCTCACCAGCTCCTTCTCATGGGGGGAGACTGCCCTGCGACCCAGCCCCTCCTCATCCAGGTCCTCCTCAGACCCTGGCCAGCATAACACAGGTAGCATGGAGATTAGTTAGGGAAGAGACAGCGTAAAGGTGAAACAAAGAGAAAGAGAGACATAGAAGATTGAGAAAGACATTGAGAATTATAAGGGAGAGAGAAAGGGAGATGCAGTGTGGTACCTGCGAGGGATTCAGGTGGAGAGTAGAACTGTCCTTCAGACACAGCACGTGGGTAGATCATGGAAGCTCGCTCCGACGCTGCGTTCACTGCTGCTAGGTAGGCTGAGGGAGACAGAGACCATAAAGGGAGACGTAAAAGACTATATCTTCCTCTCCTCTTTGTCCATTCCATTATCCAATGCATCATTCCATCCCTACTTATGTCTGTCCACTACAACCCACTTCCTCCTTCTGAGGGGATTTCCTGAGGGCACAAACCTTCAAATCAAATGTATTTATAAAGCCCTTCTTACATCAGCTGATATCTCAAAGTGCTGTACAGAAACCCAGCCTAAAACCCCAAACAGCAAGCAATGCAGGTGTAGAAGCACGGTGGTTAGGAAAAACTCCCTAGAAAGGCCAGAACCTAGGAAGAAACCTAGAGGAACCAGGCTATGAGGGGTGGCCAGTTCTCTTCTTTTGCATATTCGTGTGCTATCTGGCAAAATGACTGAACAAACATGTCCAGGAGTTTCCACTGACCCATTCAAATGTATCCATCGCTCTGTGACTCACCTCTCTCATCACCAGCCTCTATGGAGAGCACCTTGAAGTCCAGGAACCACGTCTCCAGCCACGCCACCACAAAGGATGTGATGGGTAACACATAGCCAAAAGCATTCTGGGATAGCAGCTGTGTGAGGAATGACATGTCAGTCTGAGACAAGTGGTATATATAGGTTACATCCCAAATAGCACCCTAATCCCTATTTAGTTCACTACTTTTGACCAGGGTCCATAAGGGTCTGGTCAAAAGTAGTGCACTATAGAGGAAAGGGTGGCATTTGGGACTCTGGCATACACTTGTGTAGACAGCCATATTCCATTTGAATAAACACTACTGCTTAAGCCATTTCTGAGAAATTATGCTGAGCAGTATCTTGACAACAGCAACATTGTGTCTCCTTCCCCTTTGTTATAAACAAATAGCGAAGAGATTGTAGGGGTGTGTGGCTTCAGGCTGTCGACACGGCGTGTAGACACAGAGGGCAGAAGAAAGGCTTAACTCAGATCAGAATAGATTTGAATATATCATCCCTACCATGCTGAGTACACAGTAAAGGTCAACTACAGACAAACTGACAATATTTTTATGTTCTAATTGAATAGAGAAGTGAAAATGTGAAGTGGCTCAGAACACAGACAAGTGTGGAGCTCAGTCAAAACGGTTTCTGGTAAGAGGAGAGGGGGAGGCACTCACATTGGAGAGAATGACTTTGGCTACAAGGAAGGAGCTGGTCACTAGAGTGGTGATCTATGAGAATGAAACACTGTTAAAAACAATGAGCTTTCACAGCTGGTATTGGGAGCAGTCAGCACACCACATATGACCATCAGTCCATCTAGGTACCAGTCTGTCGGTCCGTCTCAAGGAGCGCTCTTACCGCAATGACCCACCAGTGCCTCAGACGCAGAGCAGCATAGCCCAACTGGAGACACAGGAAACGAAACAAGGCAAGTAGCTATGGTGGAGAAGAAGAAAAAAAGACAAACCAGAAAACAGTAAAACTAAAAGTTATTTCCGTATGTGATCGTGAGAGCTCGCCATGACGACTTTTCTTTCAATAAAGGCAAGCATCGGCATGTGAATAACCGTGACAGTACCTTCAGTTCATTCAAACGTATGACTTTCTGACCCATTACAATTATAGCTTGATCGTTTACACTCACAAAGATGTCAAAGAAGGAGGACTGAAAGTTGTACTTGACAACCTCCAGCTCAAGGCTCTGCCAAATGGAGTTATTGATCTGCAGTGGGACAAAGCAAGAGTAGAACCATATGTAAAACATGCAGCCAGAGGCAAGCTCTTCCTATAACACACATACATACCATCATCATTAGGGGACCACTGACATAATGAGAGAAAGTAACTGACACACGCTGAGAGAAAATAACCGAAAGTAAAATGTTAACAGCTCTGCTGGGAATCTGACCAACAATCTTGTTCACATTTTTAAGGAAGTGGTAAAGAGATGAGAGCAATACACTGAGTATATAAAACATTAAGAACACTTGCTCTTTCCATGACAGTCCGACCAGGTGAAAGCTATGATCCCTTATTGATGTCACTTGTTTAATCCTCTTCAAAAATCAGTGTAGACAAAGAGGAAGTGACAGGTTAAAGAAGGATTTTTAAGCATTGAGACATGGATTGTGTATGTATGCTTTTTAAACGGTGAATGGGCAAGAAAAAATATTTAAGTGCCTTTGAACAGGGTATGGTAGTAGGTGCCAGGCGTACCGGTTTGTGTCAAGAACAGCATTTTTTTTATTTTTTTTTACACTCAACAGTTGCCCGTGTGTATCAAGAATGGTCCACTACCCAAAGGACATCCAGCCAACTTGACAGTCATCACGGGAAAGAGAAGGCCAGCATCCCTGTGGAATGCTTTCGACACCTTGTAGAGGAAGGGGTTCTTAATCTTTGGTATACTCAGTGTATACCCAGTGGTTCACACACACACAATATATACAATTGGCATAATATAGAACAGTGAAAATAAGTACGGAGAGTGATACTGAGAAAAAGTCAAAAACAAGGGGCAGAGAACAACAGGTGAGACACATGAGAGAAAGCAACAATAAAACAGGCTCCCAAGTGGTACAGTGGTCTAAGGCACTGCATCTCAGTGTTAGAGGCATCACTACAGACCCTGGTTCAATTCCAGGCTGTATCACAACCGGCCGTGATTGGGAGTCCATTAGGGCAGCGCACAATTGGCCCAGCGTTGTCCAGGTTAGGGGTAGACCGTCATCGTAAATAATAATTTGTTCTTAACTGACTTGCCTAGTCAAATAATGGTTAAACAAAATAAATATAAATAAAATAAGAGAGTAGAAATAGATTGACAACGAGTGAACTCACATTGAGCTCGATGATCCACAGCAGGGAGATGAAGAGGAGGTCAAAGGTGACAAAGAGGCAAAAGGTGCGACGGACGTCCGAGATGACCTTCTTCTCCCCAGGGGGCACCACCAGGTAGTGGGGGGAGGGGAGGGATACAGTGGTGGAGTAGGACGCATTCAGAGAGGCGATGGCAGGAAGGCTCCCCCCAAACTCCCCATATTCGACTCCGCCCGGCATTCCTACTGAGAGAGGGGCCAATCCACCTGGGACAGAGAGAGGGGGAGTAATGGTGAGGTGTGGCCAGTGAGCTGATCTCTCAGAAGCAGATCAAACCTAGTCCTGGACTAAAAAGATATTTGGATGGAGTATCTGTGTCTGGAAAACTGGCCCAGACACAGAAGAGAAAAAAAAAAATCTGGAGGGTAAATCCATTTGAATTCAATCACTTTTTGACAGCATCCCTTTAAATTTAAACAAAACTTTCCATACAGGTTTGCACATGGAAGAAGTGGTCAGAAAGTGACTTTTTGGTACTGTATGCCAAAACATTCAGGAGATGACGGTGCTCAAAGTTTACCCATTTTGCATACCCCACCCTACCATGAGACATCCATGTCTTCATCACTGGAAAAGTTTGCTATAATTTAAAAGCTTACAAAACAGTGTTGTCGAACTATGACTATTTCTTGAAAAAAACGAGTTTAACGTAAATTCTAAAAACACAAATGCCATTTTTTTTTTAGATTCTCATGCACTACGTGGTCAAAAGTATGAGGACACCTGCTCGTTGAACATCTCATTCCAAAATCATGGGCATTAATATAGAGCTGGTCCCCCCTTTGTTGCTATAACAGGATATCTGGGAAGGCTTTCCACCAGATGTTGGATCATTGCTGATGGGACTTTCTTCCATTCAGCCACAAGAGCATCAGTGAGGTTAGGCGATTAGGCCTGGCTCGCAGTCGGCGTTATAATTCATCCAAAAGGTGTTCGATGGGGTTGAGGTCAGGGCTCTGTACAGGCCAGTCAAGTTCTTCCACACCGATCTCGACAAACCATTTCTGTATGGACCTCGCTTTGTGTACGGGGGCAATGTCATGCTGAAACAGGAAAGGGATTTCCCCAAACGGTTGCCACAAAGTTGGAAGCACAGAATCGTCTACAATGTCATTGTATGCAGTAGCGTTACGATTTCCCTTCACTGGAACTAAGGGGCCTAGCCCGAACCATGAAAAGCAGCCTCAGACCATTATTCCTCCTCCACCAAACTTTACAGTTGGCACTATGCATTGGGGCAGGTAATGTACTCCTGGCATCTGCCAAACCCAGATTCGTCAGTCAGACTGCCAGATGGTGAAGCGTGATTCATCACTCCTGAGAACGTGTTTCCACTGCTCCAGAGTCCAATTGCGAGCATTACACCATTCCAGACAACGCTTGGTATTGCACATGGTGATCTTAGTGTGTGCAGCTGCTCGGCCATGGAAACCCATTTCATGAAGCTCCCGACAAACAGTTAGTGCCGACCTTGCTTTCCAAAAGGCAGTTTGGAACTCGGTAGTGAGTGTTGCAACCAAGGATAGACGATTTTACGTGCTTCAGCACTCGGCGGTCCCGTTCTGTGAGTTTGTGTGGCCTACCACTTCGCGGCTGAGCCGTTGTTGCTCCTAGACGTTTCCACTTCACACTAACAGCTGACTGAGGCAGCTCTAGCAGGTCAGAAATTTTACAAACTGACTTGTTGGAAAGGTGGTATCCTATGACAGTGTCACGTTGAAAGTCACCGAGCTCTTCAATAAGGCCATTCTATTGTCAATGTTTGTCTACGAAGATTGTGTGGCTTGTGCTATATTTTATACACCTGTCAGCAACTGGTATGGCTGAAATAGCTGAATCACTCATTTGAAGGGATGTCCAGTGGACTCCAATCAAGTTGTAGAAACATCTCAAGGATGATCAATGGAAGCAAGATGCACATGAGCTCAATTTCGAGCCTCATAGCAAAGGGTGTGAATAATTATGAAAATAAAGTATTTGTATTTAAATACATTTGCAAAAAATTCTAAAAACCTGTTTTCACTTTGTCATTATAGGGTATTGTGTGTAGATTGATGAGGGGAAAATATGAATTTAATCAATTTTAGAATAAGGCTGCAACAAAATGTAGAAATAGTCAAGGGGTCTGAATACTTTCCGAATGCACTGTACTGTATTCTAGTCAAGGCCATCTTATTCAACTATTGCTATACATATACTATTGTATCTTATGTATTCTTCAGATATACTACATTTTCTATCCACATACTGCTTATACATCACACACACACACACACTTAATTATACTCCGGACTCCGACATGGCTTGTTCTAATATGTCTATATTTCTTAATTCCATTATTTTACTTTTAGATTAGCTTGTATTGTTGTGTATTGTTAAATATTACAGCACTGTTGGAGCTAGGAACACACACATTTCGCTACACCCACAATAACATCTGCTAATTGTGTGTATAGGCGACCAATAACATTTGATTTGATCAGCATCAATGATGATATTCTATTCTAGACATTAGATCATACAGAATTATTGCCTGTTGATCTTCTGAATTTCCCAATACCCTGTTTGTAAGCTTTTAAATTATATCAATCTGAACAGTTTATCTTTTCCAGTGATGAAGATATGGATGTCTCATATTATGGTGGAGTATGCAAAAATGGGTCAACTTTGAGCACCTTTATCTCTTTGATGTTTTGGCATTCAGGTACAAAAAGTGCTGTCAAAAAGTGATTGAATTAAAATGTAAATACCTCACAAGGAAAACGTAACACAACACAGTGTTTTCAGTAAAAAGGCATACATGCACGGAAAGCGTAAAGATAGATTTAGTCAATCAACAAGAGTTGATATTCACTGTGATGGCCTGCCCCACCCTCTAATAAAGTAAACAAGTTACTTCGAACAATCGACTGTTAGAGATACCAAGAAATGCTGTTGATTTATCTGATTCTGAGCAGACCTATTTACAGTATTGATTAACATGGAATGCATCAGTTGAAGACTAAACACAACACATTAGGCTAAATTACCCTCCTACAGACAAGCAATTAACCCTGAGATCTGGCCTGTGTACCGCCAGCCAAATTACATAAGTGACCAACTTGAATGAGTTATGCTCAGACAGTCATGTCAAAACCAGTCGACATAAATCACTGCATTAGAAATGGTACTAAAACTGTACAATAACTAGGCAACATTACATAGCTAACTAGCTACGGTAGATAGCTAGTTAGCTAACAAGCTAGCTGACAGCTAAACTGAAACTGGCTAGTGACAACTGGCTTAGCAATACATGCAGGTTCCGTTTACGTACACACATGTACAATTAGTATATAATACTGGGGGTAATTTTTAATTGATATAGGCTTGCATTACAAGTGGAGAAAACAACAGTGCTAGCGCTGTCTTTAGCATTACCATTGGCTAGCTAACAACATAGCCACAGTATACACCCCATTCTCATGAATATATTACAATTAAATATAAATAAATAGGATACAACTTTCACATCTGAACAATGACCAAACGAAATTGGTTTGAATTTAAAAAGGAAAAACTGTAGTCCTGAGCCTTTAACTCACCTGATTTAGTACATCATCATCGACGAAACGTATCTTCCGGGAATACCTTTTACATGAAACGGGTCACTATCTCACTTCCGGTTTAGATTTGTGGTAATCTGGTTTTAATGTCTATGGTGGTACGATGTTAGCTATTTGTTTTTCATCTGACAGTAGCATTAGGCTACTTAAGCTACAAATGCAATATTAAAGGACCTACCATTATATTTGTCTATTGTTGCAATAACTTATCAGTCCAAAGAAATTAATTAGCATACTTTCTAGGAAGCCTATTTTTAATTTGTCAGCTGACTTTGCCAGTTTTGTTTTCCATGAGGGTGTTTTCTGACATACTCCACTTGAAGAACATACCATCAGAAGTATCAGAATTCCTTCTGGAATGTGGGTCATGTTCATAAATTGCATCATAGGGTGTGAAATACTGACCATCTTGTGGCAATCATTTTGTGCGGTCATATATATTATTCTATAAAGTATATTTTCAAAGTTTTAGGATTTTAAGATTAGTTTCACACACCAGGACACACACACGAAGTAATTTCAAATCAGGAAAATGTGTTTATTTAGATATTGTTATTGTTGCTCACATTGAAATGTCTACATCTTTAACAAGTACAGAAAAAAGAATGAAAACAAAAAGTGGAATAAAGAAGAATAGTACGATTAGAGTTCATTCTTGCCATGGCACTCGTCTATTGAACATAGAGGATAGATAGACTTGGAGAAGGAGAGGATGCTCACTCCAGCCAGACAATGGAGGGAGTAGGTGCCATATGTCTCAACACTTTGTCCAACAAAAAGAGAATCAAAACAATTACTATATATTAACAGTTGGTACAGATTGAGACATTCAACTGTGACACTACAACAAATGTATTCCGCTGACTCAAGCACTCCTGCAGTTGGAGAACAGATGTGATGGAAATAAAGAAAACTGTTTATTAGACTGACATTATCAATGAGTATATGATGATAATGACATTCTGAGGGTGAATATTTTTATATTCAAATGTGTCATTCCATTTCAGCAGGAAGAGAGAGAGAAAGAGAGTCACTATGTATTGTATTGTCTGTATTGTTTTTCATGAGAATATGAAAAATACAGTTATCCAAGTCGTGACTAAAAGGTTACTAAACGTTGTGACAATTGTTCAACAGAGAGAGGCCATATACAGCTAAGTTGATTAATAGGTCTTTACACAGGAAATGATTTAAACAAACAAACAATAAGAATCTGATTCTGTATACAAAATGAATACATTTTTTTTCTCACAAAAAAAATAAATTGGACTACTTTTACAAAAGCATGGCATCCTCACATACACCCAGAGTACATCATTGACACAAATAGCTTTGATGGGCACCAAAAATAACTTCAAATGCATCACAAATAAATGTTTCAAATGCATTACAAATCTAGATCATTTCAATTATATAGATGCATATTATTTGAAGGCCTATGCAGTGCACAGTTTATTGTATATAAATCCATGTCAATACATACTCTCTGGTTATTCTACATCCCCTATCTTGCCACAAGATGGCAGCAGCTGCTCACTTCTTCCAAGAACAAGATCTCAATATGATTAGGCTGCAGAGATATCCAATCTAGGCCAGAGTGAAATTTGGTACACATAATACAGGTCTTTGTGATTTTGAAAGGAACCCATATGGGAGTCTGTATTATCATATCTGCACAGTAATGGAGCAGCTTTAGAATATAGTCTGGACCGATAGTCAGAGACTGATGATATCTCCTCTGTGTGTGTGTGTGTGTGTTCTATACTGAAGCTGTTATTTTGAGTGTCATGTGTAGTTATTATTTCTAGCCATTATTCCATTGCTCTGTAACATTAAAGAGCAAAGCTAGAAAGTAAGAAGTGAATGAATGGTTCCCTTGACATGGAAGAGAAGACTAGCGTTGCAGTGAGGGACCTCAAGGTCACAGTGACCTTGGTGACCTTGCCCTATCCACTAGTCTCATTAGCTCTAAGGAGCCACTCCTCACCTCTTCACAAGGGCGATATCTATTACACTCGCTCTCCCTCCCTCTCCCCCCCTCTCCCCTTCTAGATTAATGTACAGATTCTTTGCTCACAGATTTGCTAACAGTACCTACCTTCGTTCATTCATTCATTCATTTAATTTGAATATGCACCATTCAAACTTAGAAGCTCTCTTTCTCACTCATGCGTTCACACATTAAATCACTCATTCATTCACTCAATCATTCACACATCTGCAACCATCCATCTCTCCCTTTATTTTTTTGTTGTTTAAAGTAGTGTTAAAACTTTACACTTTTGCGCACTTTCTTTGCCTTCTCTGTCTTTTCTTCCATCTTTTCCTCTTCTTTCTCTTTCTCTTCCTCCTCTTCATCCGGCTTCTCTGATTGATCTGTGGTGCTGGTCGCTTGGGGGTCAAAGGAGACAAGAGATGATGTCAAAGAACAGCAGCACACACTGATCTCCTTCAAATCAAACCACTAACCTTTTACACAAGGAAGCTTGATGACTACTTAGATTTGTGGATTTGGATGTTTCAGAAAAGACATGCAGGGAAGGTAAACAAACAGCACTAGGGAAAAGAGGTTAATCAATTTATGGGACATCATAATAACTCTACTCCCAAACCAGTCTATGGTAATCTGGTTCTACCTGTCATTTCCTGGTCAGGCATGTGCCTCCTGTGAGTGTGTGTAGAAATACGTGTGTGTGTGGAACATGGTATACACGTCTGAATCATACCAGTACATATGAAAGTGTCTTCTGTATAAATGTGCATGTGTATGCAGGCCTAATTAGGCAATTGCTCTAGTGAGGATAATCACATCCTACTTCAATGTATCTTTAAGAGTCCCTGTCTAGCGATGTGTGACACTACAGCAACTCTGCAGCCGTGTTGCGTTCCAACGACAGATTTACAGAAAAATGATGACAGTAATAGCCAATGAAACAGCGTTTAACGATGCTACAGGAGAGATTTCACTAGGAAGCTCTGCCATCTGGGCTGGCAGCCCAGCATCAGTACTGATGCCACAGAGAAAGCAGATAGACTGTTAGCCATGGCTAAGCATCTCTGGCCCCTGACTGGCACAGGGCAGGATGGAAGCACAGGGAGGTCTGCTGTGCTCTCTGATAGATTTGGTGGAGTGATGCTAATATGTGCTTATGTAATATCACTGCTACTTGTCGCAGAGAAGACTTTATCTCAGGCCCTGCTGTTTTGAACATGGCATAGTGCAACGTTCATCCCATCTGACTTAAAAGTGGGCACTGAATAACAATGGCTATACACACAGCTTAACATGTAAGCCGGTTACACCATTGGTGAAAGCATCAATGCGATTATATGAGTGAGTGTATATAGTGTGTTACTGGTTGACAGTGTATGGAATCCCTATCTCACCAGCAGCTTTGGTGGGGAATCTCTCCTCCCTCTCCTCATGACAGGGGTAGTCGTCGTACTCCTCCCCCTCAAAGGGGTCTTCCAAGGGGGGGTAGACACCCAGGTTCTGCATGTGTGCCTCAGCCATCTTCTGGACGGCTGGACGCACACATACACATGATACACAGGAACACACACAGGGACAAAGGGAGAGAGGGATAGGTTGTTTTGGGTTTACCAGGCTTCAACACTGTCAACGTTACCATGCGTCATACGGGCTTTCAGATGCATGCCAGACAGACAGATAAGCAGCCAGCCAATCACCCAGCAAGACAGACAGACATACAGACAAATAGCCAGCACGTTCATGTTTTATAGTTTGTAATGGACTGGTATAATACATTTGTGTCCTATATACACACACACACACGTCTTTACTCTTTCCTGCATTTGTTTTTATCCTTTCATTTCTCCTGTCTGGTCTTCTGTTCTTTTGCTCGCTAAAAAATGCTGACTCACCCTGCTCTCTCTTAATCCCCCTCTGTCTAGGTCACCTTGGCGCGCATCTGTCTGTCTGTCTGTCTGTCTGTCTGTCTCTCTCTCTCTCTCAGCTAATGAAGAATCGAATACTGATGCAGGAACACAGACTGGGTTATTATAATAACACTCTACACGCATATAGTAATCCCCCTTTAATTCTTTAATTAACATCTACTAACAAGCCTCCAAACAGATTTTTTTCTGGTCTTACTTGCACATGCTCTATGTTTATGGCTCTGCGTGAAACAACAAGTATGAAGCAACATTTACAACTGTGTCTGTGTGTCTATCTGCTGTATATGCTCCTTTGGTAATCCTGGATGATCCAGAGCTGCACAGACTCACACTCAGTGACTCACAGCTGTCTTTCTCTCTCTATATAAATATGTGCATAGAAGCAAAACATGTGTCTATATTTCCATAGAAGAAATCCCTCTTGCGCATACAGTATCTCACAAAAGTGAGTACACCCCCCACATTTCTGTAAATATTTGAGTATATCTTTTCATGTGACAACACTGAAGAAATGACACTTTGCTACAATGTAAAGTAGTGAGTGTACAGCTGGTATAACAGTGTAAATTTGCTGTCCCCTCAAAATAACACAACACACAGCCATTAATGTCTAAACAGCTGGCAACAAAAGTGAGTACACCCCTAAGTGAAAATATCCAAATTGGGCCCAAAGTGTCAATATTTTGTGTGGCCACCATCATTTTCCAGCACTGCCTTAACCCTCTTGGGCATGGAGTTCACCAGAGCTTCACAGGTTGCAACTGGAGTCCTCTTCCACTCCTCCATGACGACATCACGGAGCTGGTGGATGTTAGAGACCTTGCACTCCTCCACCTTCCGTTTGAGGATGCCCCACAGATGCTCAATAGGGTTTAGGTCTGGAGACATGCTTGGCCAGTCCATCACCTTTACCCTCAGCTTCTTTAGCAAGGCAGTGGTCGTCTTGGAGGTGTGTTTAGGGGGTCGTTATCATGTTGGAATACTGCCCTGCGGCCCAGTCTCCGAAGGGAGGGGATCATGCTCTGCTTCAGTATGTCACAGTACATGTTGGCATTCATGGTTCCCTCAATGAACTGTAGCTCCCCAGTGCCGGCAGCACTCATGCAGCCCCAGACCATGACACTCCCACCACCATGCTTGACTGTAGGCAAGACACACTTGTCTTTGTACTCCTCACCTGGTTGCCGCCACACACGCTTGACACCATCTGAACCAAATAAGTTTATCTTGGTCTCATCAGACCACAGGACATGGTTCCAGTAATCCATGTCCTTAGTCTGTTTGTCTTCAGCAAACTGTTTGCGGGCTTTCTTGTGCATCATCTTTAGAAGAGGCTTCCTTCTGGGACGACAGCCATGCAGACCAATTTGATGCAGTGTGCGGCGTATGGTCTGAGCACTGACAGGCTGACCCCCCACCCCTTCAACCTCTGCAGCAATGCTGGCAGCACTCATACGTCTATTTCCCAAAGACAATCTCCAGATATGACGCTGAGCACGTGCACTCAACTTCTTTGGTCGACCATGGCGAGGCCTGTTCTGAGTGGAACCTGTCCTGTTAAACCGCTGTATGGTCTTGGCCACCGTGCTGCAGCTCAGTTTCAGGGTCTTGGCAATCTTCTTATAGCCCAGGCCATCTTTATATAGAGCAACAACTCTTTTTTTCAGATCCTCAGAGCATTCTTTGCCATGAGGTGCCATGTTGAACTTCCAGTGACCAGTCAGTATGAGGGAATGTGAGAGCGATGACACTAAATTTAACACACCTGCTCCCCATTCACACCTGAGACCTTGTAACACTAACGAGTCACATGACACCGGGGAGGGAAAATGGCTAATTGGGCCCAATTTGGATATTTTCACTTAGGGGTGTACTCACTTTTGTTGCCAGCGGTTTAGACATTGGCTGTGTGTTGTGTTATTTTGAGGGGACAGCAAATTTACACTGTTATACAAGCTGTACACTCACTACTTTACATTGTAGCAAAGTGTCATTTCTTCAGTGTTGTCACATGAAAAGATATACTCAAATATTTACAAAAATGTGGGGGGTGTACTCACTTTTGTGAGATACTGTATATACAGTATAGTACCTACTCTTATAAAGATACTCCAACTGATTGACATGACTTGTATTAATTTGTCACGTGCATCTTACCCCACTGCCCCCATTTCACTAATAATATAAGCAGGAGGCAACAGAACAGTAAAGCAAGGTAAACACAGTATCAACACAGGGATAATTCACCATACAGAGGACATGTATACACTACTTACTCAGTCAGCTATACTCTTACCTTTCAGGGATGGTGGTTGATACACATTTGGGTTGACTCGCTTGGGCTTGAGTACCCCATTCTCTCCTACAATCCACTGTGGAAGGAAGAACAAGTTGAATGTAGTCTACAATTTTGAAATAACGCAACCATTCACATGACTATAGGGTGACATGCAGTTATCCTCTGAGGCACTAGGGGCGCTCTGTTACCTGATGGGTGGACTGATCATCCTCAGGAGAACACTGGTCTGCCACTCTGAACAGTGTTGCAGGTGTAGGCCGCCGGCGCCGGATCTAGACACACACGAGAGAGAAGAAGAGAATCTGGTATTTGGTTTTTTGGGTGTAAGCTATCTCATCAGCGCTTGTAATGTGTCCAGTTCTCCTAATTTGACTCCAGGCAAGGAGTCAAGTCTGAGTACTGTCGGGGCAGGCCAGGGGGTCAGAGGTTAGGGGTCAACAAGAGGTCATCAGAACAGAGGACATCCAATTATGTCACATAGGTCCCTTTCCTGCAGTCGAATGACCAACGTGCCCTCTAGTGGCCTCATGGGTGCAATGTTATTAGTATTTTTCATGATTTCATAAAAATAAAAAAAATCCACTAAAAATCCTGTGTTTCTATGTCAAATGGTTTTGTTATGTTTCAGTCTTCTGTGATGTTTGTAAAGTGTAATATTGGGATGCAAACTCACATTTAAACACATATCTATATATATATATATATATATATATATATATATATATATATATATATATATAGAGAGAGAGAGAGAGAGAGAGAGAGAGAGAGAGAGAGAGAGAGAGAGAGAGAGAGAGAGAGAGAAACTCTCTGTGTGACCCTGATTTAGCCCAATTAACAGAGCAACCCCCCGGGAGAAATCAGTATCACTCTGAACTCTACGTTAGTCATTAAATACATTGTACTTAGTACATGGTTGATATATACATTATATGGTACAAACATAGTTTACCAATCAATATGCATGTGCCTGTGGGTATTCACTGCAGAACAGTAGTTTGATGCAAAACTATGTCACTCAAGCAAACAAGTCTGTGAGCATAAATTCATGTTTGCATATCTGCCAACAAAAACATGTAGAAACAAAAACATGCGACTAATTGATAAAGAATGTTTCCAGTGAGGGCCCTATAGTAGGTATTACTGCCCTCCTCTCTCCCCCTTTTTCCCCTCCTCTCTCCAGCTTCTCTAGACCAGTGGCAGGCGGACTGGAGCTCACTCCCTTTAGGTTTCCTGGGGCGGAAGGCAGCCTAGTGGTTAGAGCGTTGGGCCAGCAACCGAAAGGTTGCCGGTTTGAATCTCTGAGCTGACAAGGTAACACTCTGTTGTTCTGCCCCTGAACAAGGCAGTTAAACCACCATTCCCAGTAGGCTGTCATTGTAAATAATAATCTTTCTTAACTGACTTCCCTAGTTAAATAAAGATAAAATTACTATATGCCCAGTGAGGAGACTTGTCATGAACTTATCTGTTTGACTTTCCAGGCTTCCATCCTTATAGTAGTGCACTGTTCATCTGACTTGAATGCATGTATCCAAAACAACTTACCACAGCAAGTTTGCAAACTGTTTTCTGCTTGATCTATTTAGACTGTGGGAGACTGTGTTTGCGAGTCAATGCACTGTGAATGTTGTTGCCAAACCTTCACAGTAGGGTTCTACCTGTCCCAATGGGTAACCTGCTAACCACTCTAACTGGGTGCTCACAGTACGCTGCAGACGGCTCTCTCATTCTGTCAACACTGGCATTCTTAAGCTACAGTACAAGATTCATTCATTTGACAATGGAAGGAATGCAGAGAGAGGGTCAAGGAGAACAGTTTATGGGGCCTTCTGTTCTGTAGTTTTAATTCCAGGTAGAACCCTACTGTGAAGGTTTGGCAACAACATTCACAGTGCATTGACTCACAAACACAGTCTCCCACAGTCTAAATAGATCAAGCCGAAAACAGTTTGCAAACTTGCTGTAAGTTGTTTTGGATACATGCATTCAAGTCAGATGAACAGTGCACTACTATAAGGATGGAAGCCTGGAATGTCAAACAGAGAAGTTCATGACAAGTCTCCTCACTGGGCACACAATTGGGTCATATTTAGTACGTTGATTAATGAGATTCCAAACTATTTTCACCCACTCAAAAAGACAGCCAAAGGTTTGTTGAATTCCCAATGTGTTATCAATATTATTTTTAAACATCTAAAACAGAGTTGTTTTTTTTTACATAATTGTTTTGGGGGGAATATTACTAACAACATATTAAATGACTTTTGGCCAAGGATCTGTGGAATAAGTTAAACGTGTGTAAAACTACACAATGTAAAATTATGAATCTACAATCAAATCAATCAAATCAAATCCAATTTGATTTGTCACATGCTTTGTAAACAACAGGTGTAGACTAACAGTGAAATGCTTACAATGTACGTTCTTAATACTGGGCAACATAGGCCTGGGAGACTCACAGTGTTATTGGTATCCACAGTACTCCACCAATTGTACATTTTTCTATTCAATAGCATTCCCCCCAAAGTGTTTTTATTTGACATAAATGCACTGTAATTTAAAACTGCAAGTTTTCTCTCTGTGTTGAATTGCAGGATATTAGCTTTAGAGCTGCAACAATAAAAACAAATATCCGTCCCATGACAAAATGTGTAGAATTACAGGAAATTAGATTGAAAACTGCTGAACGTTCTCTCTGATGCCAAGAAGCAGGCCTTGTTCTTTCCCTGGGCCCGAGACTTGGTTCATCCAGCCATGTACTGCAGACGTCATAGTAAAACTCCTTGTAGGCTGTTGTTAACGCACTCGAGTTGTGTTCTGATTACGAACGGGTCTCTGATGAATTTGCTAACACAAAAGGGGTCCCCCGGCCCCAAAAGGTTTGAGAACCCCTGATCTAAAATTACAACCAAATTCCAATGAAAAGATTGTCTTATATTTGGTTTAGTTGTCACTTAAAATGTGTTTTCACTGCGCTTTCAACCATTTAAAAGCACATTCAAGTTCAAATGGGAATACAATGTGAGATGTTTGGTTTATTTCTACAACAAATGAATGTGTTATCACTGTGTTTGATCTAACAGCATGGCTAAATGACCTGGATTACAGTTGAGATTACATTAAAGTACATGGTGCAAGGGATCAATGCTGTTTGAGAGTCAATGCAGATTATTATAGCAGTAGTGAAGATTTCCACAGACCTGCAAACCTGAACATAAACGCTTTCTATTATTACATAAGAAGACATTTATTGTTACAGTAACCTCAAAATGTGGCCACTCATTTTAAGGTTGAAGAAATATTGTTACATTAGTTTGTAAAATAGCCTTCACATTAGGCTATTTGCTGTCTTACAAAAGTAATATTGAATTGTGTTCGGTAGACAATGCAACCAAATATCAACTTTTTAAGGAGATGTATCTTCTGCATGAATAGTCCCATCGGTGCCACTGAGCCTGGCTTTAATTCCAACTTGTCTACAAATGAATTAACAATTGATATGTTGGATTCACGTTTTCATTTCAACCAAAAATCTAAATACAGTTTGATTTGATTTAATCTCTATTCTTGAACTTTTATTTTTGGTTGAATGGAGAAGTGAATCCAAGATATTTATTACTAGCATATTGGTAATAGACAGTGACAAATATTAAAGCTAAGCAGTGATGGGCTTGGTTAAAACTCTGGATGGGAGACCTACGAGATAGGTGTAGATCAAATCAAATCCAATGTTATTGGTCACATGCAGATGTTATTGCGGATGTAGCAAAATGCTTGTGTTTCTAGCTACAACAGTGCAGTAATATCTAACAATTTCACAACAATACACACCAATCTAAAGTAAAATGGAATTAAAAATGTATAAATATTTGGATGAGCAATGTCAGAGCAGCATAGACTAAGATACAGTAGAAAAGTATAGAATACAGTATATACATATAAGATGAGTAATGCAAAATATGTAAACATTATTTAAGTGACTAGTGTTCCTTGGTTAAAGTGGCCAGTGATTTCAAGTCCATGTACATAGGACAGCAGCCTCTAAGGTGCTCTCCAGCAGGAGGTGCTGCCCAGACTACTGCTTTCTATCTTATAGTGGATATTACGTCGAAGATGACGTTGTTTCAAAGGTGAAAATTAAACATATTTTATACAAGGTTTGTCTATGTTGAATATTGGTTACCATGATCATATAATCCTGTGGTTGAAATTTCACCTTCAAAACAACAGTTTACGCTGACGACTTTTTTCAAATCCAATGTATTTTCCACGTAGACAACAGGTCACAATACGTTGACAAATGAAGTGGAAACAATGCTGATTCAACCAGTTTGTAACCAGTGGGTCCTCTCTAGATCTATACCAGCCAACCTTGGCCATAGCCTGAACCTTTCCTCCTCTCTGTTTATGGTGTCACACATCATCAGTGGCACTTCTCTAGTTTCCATGAAGTTGTTCTCTGAATGTGTTTGACCCTGTGGATCTCATTCCTCTAGTTAACCAGGGCAGACAGGGTCCTCGTCCCAAATGGCACCCTATTCCCTATATACAGTAGAGTACTACATTTGACCAGAGCCCCATGTGCCCTGGTCAAAACTCTGGTCAAAAGTAGCACACTACAGAGGGAATAATTTGTAAGTCGCTCTGGATAATAATTTGTAAGTCGCTCTGGATAAGAGCGTCTGCTAAATTACTTAAATGTAAATGTAATGGAATAGAGTGCCATTTGGGAAACATCCTGGGTCTAGGAACTGTGCGTCAAAGCAAGCAGGTCACTGTTGCCAAAGCACAGGCTTGGTTGGCCACACAACACATCATAATCTCCTCATGAAGGTTCTGTATATCTCTCCTCACTTCCCCTCTATCCCTCACTCTCACTCTCTCTCACCCCCCACTTCCAATTCCACTTCATCCTCTCCTCCCTTTATCCTGTTCACCCCACATATCATTTTTCATTCCTTGACAGTGACATGACATTATCCTCAATCCCCCTCCTCTCTTTCTTTACAACCTTCTCTCTCAATCTCCCCCTCTCTCCTATCGTTTTCCTCTTTCTCTCTCACCCATCTCTCTTCCCTTTTCCCACATCACCGGGCTGTGCCCACCGGGTTTTGTAATCTTATTATGGCGCTCAGCTTGAACGACATCTCTCCACTCCCTCATTGGGAGACATCCCAGCAGGGCTCCCTCACTGTGTGACCCCCGACGTCCACATCTCTCTCCACTGATATGGTGAGAGGCCCTGGTTGTTGCTGTGGCTGCTGCTGCTGGTCAGCCTGGCTCACACCTGATATCTCTGCTGGGTAAAACCAACCCCCTTGCCTGCCCGCCTGCCTGAGGTAATGGTGGAAGAGTGGGTAAGACAGAGCGCAGCAGACCAGATGTTAACCAGGCCCATGTCCCAGCTACTATACTGGGATGTTTCTTGGCCTTATACATAGTACCAATCCAGGTATGTAGAGGACTGATCTTCCTAGGGCTCTGGGGTGAGCTCTGACATGTCACTGTTCTTTAGAGGAAGGGAGAGGAGAGAGAAAAGAACAGTGAGGTAGACGGAGCAAGATAAATTAAAATAACAAATGTCAAGGGAGCTCAAAAAGGTAGAGAAAGCAAGTGGCATACACACACACACACACACAGAGAGAGAGAGAGAATGAGAGAACGAGAGAGACAGGGGGATAGAGCAAGCGTATGTGTTTTTGCCCTAGAGCTGAAAGGGTGTTGCTGGATAATTGAGGTCATTGTGGTATAATAAAATTATTTATACAGTATGTGTGTGTGTGTGTGTGTGTGTGTGTGTGTATGTGTGTGTGCGTGGACCCTCAGAGAGCGTGTGAGAGTGACTCAGCTCTTACTGACATCACTACTGGCCTTCCCATGTTAATGAAGAGACGGTGACGTTTAACCCTAAACCTCTTTACCGCCACTATTACCTGTAGACTACTAGGGCTGCTAGAATGATTAACTTCCTGTAATGGACCAATGAATGGCATCAAGCTGCTTCCAGGAAAAGGTCACCATCGATTATAGAGAAGGTGAGTATATACAGCTATAAACGCATAGAGGGGTCAGGGTGAGTAACAGCTATTGTGACAGGCATCAATGCACAGTGATTATGCACACATGCCATTTCCAAAGAATAATATGCACCGTATACGGGTCAAACACACAGACACACACCTGGCATTTCTCATACACACACACATCCGGCTGGGTGACGGTGGCAGCAGGGCGGATGACGGTGGGAAAGGCCAGATGACATAACACACAGCCACTTGTAATTTTCCAGTCTTTCAATCACCCCACTTCAATAGTTACATAAGATCATCTGTGACCTTCACATTTACGTTTTTATACTGGGGCACAGCATGTGAGATTACTCCTGTTATACTTTACCCCCCACTCCCCCCCTCTCCCACACTCTCCCACCCTCTCCCACTCTCCTCAGTTGCAGCCATTGTTCAGTATCCTTAAGTATCAGTCCCACTGTTTCTGGCCTCTCAGCAGCTATGTAGAGCAGGAATGCATCCCAAATGGCACCCTATTCCATATATAGTGCACCAGAGTGGGCCCTGGTCAAAGGTAGTCCACTATATTGGAATAGGGTGCCGTTTGGTACACAGACGTGGGCTGTTGATGAGCTGTCACAGGGCCACTCACAGGCTCCACAGGTGGGGCTACAGCCGGTATGTGTCCCCACGGGACTCCCTGTCCCCCACAGAGCCTACAAGCACAGGGGAAATATTACAGCTCTTAAGCTTCAAGAGAGCCAGGCCTTCATTATCAATAAGAAGGTGCTTGAATGACTCACCTGGTTAAACTAAGGTTAAATGAAAAGGAGACCTTATTTTAACTGAAGGTGGCTTAGATACATGCTTATCTAGGGTAAGTGTGTGTATGTGCATCAGTGGAGGCTGCTGAGGGGAGGACGGCTCATAATAATGGCTGGAGTGGAGTAAATGGAATGGAATCAAACACATCAAACATATGGTTTCCATGTGGTTGATACCACTCCATTGACTTCATTCCAGCCATTATTATAAGCCATTCTCCCCTCAGCAGCAGTGTATTTGTGCATGTGTGTGTGTGTGTGTGTGTGTGTGTACATGCCTGTGTGTAGAGCTGTAGTGATGGTGAGCGGAAAAAGAGAGCGTTTTGAACCTACTTTGATTTATGTGACTTTCACACCTCCCCCTTGGATGTGTCACATCTGCTCCTGCTACGCCCTGTGGTGTTCATCCGGTGTCTTCTTGACCTGCAGTTACTCCCCCTGTACACTCTCTCTCTCTCTCTCCCGCTCCCTCGCTGTGTGATTATGTGGTTGGAGACAGGTGTGCTGGAGTCAGAGCAGATCCCTACCAGCTGCAACTCAATCCATAATCAAGACCTCTACAAATACTCAGTCCTGCCACTTCCACTCTGCCAGATTGTAAACTCTCCTCAGTCAGTCCATGATTCTAGCCATTTATTATTACTCAAGATCCTGTTACGCTGCTGTGCCTGTTCCCCTGCCTGACACTGTTTATCATCATTGCAGTTACTGCTCTGTCTCTGGCTCCTGTCTCCTGTTCCACATCTCACCACCCAACTACCTTGCTCTGGATTTTACTCACCATCACTACCTTGGAATCCCCTCAGGACCCATTTACTCAGTTCTACTCAGCCAACTCAAACCTCAGTCACCACATCTGGTTTTTCTGCAACTCATCTGAGCTACCCTGGATCTGCACTCCCTATCTCCCTGTTTACTCATCTGGGTCTGCTCTTGGGTTCCCCTGTGTTGCTCTGCTTAACAGTACGATCTGGCCAAGAGATGAACCCAGCAGACTCCACTACTCTTCACCAAATTCTTGTTGGTCAAGGCACCCTTCTTGAGCAACATGACCAAGCCCTGAAAACCCTGCTGGAGAATATCATGGAGTTTTCACAGAGCCTGTCTGACCTACAGGTCAGAACCTCCGCCCAGAGTTCACAACCAGTCTCAAGTCCCTCTTTTCTGCCCAGGGAGCCTTTTGTTCTGACTCCTGACCGCTATGATGGAAATCTTGCCGCTTGCAGAGCCTTTCTTGTGCAATGTTTACTAGTATTTGAGCAACAGCCCTACTCTTATGCTAGTGAATGAGCCAAGATGTATTTTTTGATTGGCTGCCTTTGAGGACCAGCACTTTCCTGGGTCACTGTGGTGTGGGAGAGACAGTCACCTATCTGCTTCTCATACAGTGGATTCACAGATGAGATGAGGAAGGTCTTCGACCACCCGGTCTGTGGAAAGGATGCTGCTAAAGAACTTCTGTCCTTCGTCAAGGCTCCCAGAGTGTGACTGAAATGGCATGTGAGTTCCACACCCTCACCGCAGAGAGCGGCTGGAATGATGAGGCCCTTCAGGGAGCATTCCGGAACGCACTCACTGAGACCCTCAAGGACGAGTTGGTGTCCAGAGAGGAGCCTGATGGACTTGACGAACTCATTTCTCTCACTATCCGCATTGATAACCGTCTCCATGAGCATTGGAAGGAGAGGGGAGGTAGGGTTGCATGTCCCATAACATCTGCTTCAGTGCCTTGCTCACTTTCTCCGACTGCATCTCATCTCCAGGCATGTTCTAATGCAGGTCGGCCGGACCCGTCTATCTCCAGAGGATAGGCAGCGGCGTATCAGTACTAGGAGCTGTCTATATTGTGGCCAGGTTGGTCACCGGGTCTCCTTGTTCCCTGTGTCCAGCAAAAGAGGGGGCTCAGCAGAAGTGGGGATAAACTGTTGAGCCAAATCACCTGCCCATCATTTCCCAGACCCCTGCTTGAGGCCAACCTTGTGTGGCAGAACCAGGCTTTTCCTCTGCCTGCTTTCATTGATTCAGGTGCCGACGAGCTTTCTAGACCGAGGGGTCATTAATCAGTTGGGTCTGGACACTGTTTTGCTCCATTCACCTCTGGATGCCAACGCTCTCAATGGAAAGCTACTGTTCCTATGGAAAGCTACTGTTCCTGTTATCCTGCGTCTCTCTGGAAATCACTAGGAAAAAAAATCAGTTTCCACATAATCGACTGTTCTCACTCACCTCTGGTTCTGGGACATCCATGGTTAAAAATACACAACCCACAGATTGACTAGTCCGCCGGAAGGTTAACTACTTGGAGTACATTTTGTCATTCTAATTGTCTACATTCTGCCCTTCCTCCTGCCTTGTCTGCACCCCAGTCCATTCCAGATCCCCCAGACCTGTCTTCTGTTCCTCCAGAATATCACAGTCTAGCTCCTGTATTAAGTAAGCACCACACCCCATCTCTGCCGCCTCATCGGCCATACGACTGTGCTATCGAGCTTCAGCCTGGAGCTCCCCTCCCTAGTAGCAGGTTGTATAACCTCTCTCGCTCCGAGCAAGAAGCCAAGGAAGAACACATCCAGGACTCCCTGGCTGTCGGACATATCAGGCCTTCTTCCTCTCCAGTGTGTGCTGGGGTTTTCTTCTTCAAGAAAAAGGATGGGTCACTGAGGCCAAGCATAAACTTTTGTGGGTTGAATAGTATCACTGTCAAGAACAAGTATCCCTTGCCACTCATCAGTACTGCTTTTGCCCCCCTCCATGGGGCCACAGTGTTTACTAAACTTGACCTCCGGAATGCCTACCACCTTGTCCGCATCAGAGAAGGGGACGAGTCGAAACCGGCGTTCAACACACCACTTGGACATTGAGTATTTGGTCAGGCCTTTTGGTCTCACTAATGCCCCTGCTGTTTTACATAGCCTGGTTAATGATGTCATTGGGTGTTTTGTTTTTGTCTATGTGGATGACATTCTTATTTTTTCTAAGGACCTTGAGGTCCTTAGAAACAAGCAACACGTTCTCCAAAGGCTGTTGGAGAATAAGCTGTTAAGGCGGAGAAATGTGAGTCAGGTTTCCTCTGTGTCCTTCTTGGGTTACATTATTGCTCAAGGACAGAGTGGCCTGTACCTGCCAATCTGAAGCAGTTACAGCGTTTCCTGAGGTTTGACAATTTTTATAGACGATTCATCCGTGACTACAGTCGTTTGGCAGCTCCTCTCACCACTCTGACCTCCACTCCATTCCACTGGTCCCCTGAGGCAGAGGCAGCGTTCTGGGAACTCAAGCATCGCTTCACTTCTGCTCCAATCCTTACCCAGAACTCCAGTTCATCCTAGAGGTGGATGCTTCTGACACCGGGGTAGGTGCAGTCCTGTCTCAACGTTCTCCCTCAGATCAGAAGCTACATCCTTGTCCCGCAAGCTCTCACCTGCAGAGAAATTTTGACATAGGTAACCGGGAACTCCTGGCTGTTAAGCTGGCTCTTGAGGAGTGGCATAACTGGTTAGAGGGTTCGGTCTTTCCCTTCATTGTGTGGACGGATGACAAAAATCTAGTCTACATCCAGGCCGCCATTCATCTGAACTCTCGGCAGGACAGGTGGGCATTGTTTTATGGAAGATTCAACTTCACACTCACTTATCGCCCCAGATCTAAGAATAGCAAGCCTGACGGCCTCTCCCGTCAGTTCACAGCAGACAACACAAGTTTCGAGCTAAAAACACTATGCCATCCTCCTGCATCGTTGCTGCTGTCTCCTGGGAGACTGAGTCCTGTGTTCGTCAGGCTCAGCTGAACCAGCCTGATCCTAGAAACGGTCCTCGTAAGGCTCCGTTTGTGCCAAATTCAGTTCGTTCTGATGTTCTTCAATGGGCCCATTCTACTCACCTCACATGTAACCCTGGCATGAACCAGACTGTCGCCTTCCTGCATCAGCGATTTTGGTGGCCCACCATGGAGAGACGCTTGGGAATTCATCTCAGCCCCTGCTCGGAACAAAACCTCCAAGCCTACATCTGGTCTGCTTCATCCTCTTCCCATACCCAGTCGCCCCTGATCACACATAGCTTTGGACTTCGTCACTGGCCTTCCCCCATTGAATGGTAACTCAGTCATCCTTACTATTATTGACTTTTTTATTTTTTTTCAAAGTGGCTCACTTCATTCCCCTCTCCAAGCTTCCTTCCTCCCAGGAGACTGTGGACCTGCTGGTATCCCATGTTTTGCAGCTGCATGCATCCCTAGTGACATTGTTTTTGACAGAGGACCTCAGTTTACATCCCAGGTATGGAGAGCCTTCTGCACGGCTCTGGGTATTAAGGTCAGCCTTTCGTCTGGATATCACCAACAGCCAGACTGAGCGTGCGAACCAGGAGTTGGAACTGAAACACGCTGTGTGAATTCGGCTAACCTTTCCTCCTGGAGTGCCCAGCTACCCTGGGTGGAATATGCCCACAACACCCTCATCAACGCCTCATCAGGTATGTCTCCCTTTGAATGTGCTCTGAGTTACCAACCTCCCTTGTTCCCTGCCCAAGAGGTCAAAGTAGAGGTGCCCTCAGTCCAGGACCACATGTGCCTTTGTTGTCGCATCTGCAGGAGGGGCTGCCCTTCTTCATGCATCCGCCAGGACCCAATTCCAAGCTAACCATCGCCGTGCTTCAGCCCCAGTCTACACTCCAGACCAAAAGGTATGGCTTTCATCTAAGGACTTGCTACTGAAAGTGGTTTCCAAAAAACTAGCTCCTCGATTCATTGGCCCCTTTGAGATTGATCGTGTCATAAACCCCTCCGCTGTTCATCTGAAACTCCCAGACTCTCTCAAAATTCAGCCCACCTTCCATGTATCCTTAATTAAACCAGTCTGGTCCTGTCCCCTCCTGCAGCTGCTCCTCCACCCCCTCAGCTCATCAACGACCATCCTGCCTATACCGTTTGGCGGCTTTTGGATGTGCACTGTCGGGGCTGTGGTTGGCAGCATCTGGTGGACTGGGAGGGATATGGGCCTGATGAGCGCTGCTGGGTGCCCCGTCGTCACATTCTGGAGCCCTCCCTCTTACAGGATTTTCATACCTCACACCCAGACAAGCCGGGCCATGCGCCAGGTGGCGTCCGTGGAGGAGGGGGGTACTGTCACATCTGCTCCTGCTACGCCCTCTGGTGTTCATCCGGTGTCTTCTTGACCTGCAGTTACTCCCCCTGTTCTTTCTCTCCCTCTCTGTGTGGTTGGAGACAGGTGTGCTGGAGTCAGAGCAGATCCCTACCAGCTGCAACTCGTTCCATAATCAAGACCTCTACAAATACTCAGTCCTGCCACTTCCACTCTGCTCAGTCAGTTCATGATTCTAGCCATTTATTATTACGCAAGATCCTGTTACTCTGCTGTGCCTGTTTCCCTGCCTGACACCGTTTATACTCTCATTGCAGTTACTGCTCTGTCTCCTGTTCCACATCTCACCACCCAACTACCTTACTCTGGATTTTACTCACCATCACTACCTTGGATTCCCTTCAGGACATGTTTTCCCTGTTCTACTCAAACCTTAGTCTCCACATCTGGTTTTTCTGCAACTCATCCGAGCTACCCCGGATCTGCACTCCATATCTCCCTGTTCATTCATCCCGGTTCATTCATCCCTGTTTCCTCATCTGGGTCTGCTCTTGGCTTCCCCTGTGTCACTCCGCTTAACAGGATGTTTCTCTTTCGTTCTCCTATAAGACCGTTGGCACTAATGGGCTGTGTGAGTCGACTCAGTGATGGTATTTTAATCAGTAGCATAGGGGTATGGAAGATTAAACTAAGCTGATAGGACCAAGTAAACCTGCACTGGGCACAACAACCCTTCTCTGCTCTTCACTCCTGCATTCAATGTGTGACAATTACTCAGGTAGGATTCATATGCCATGGTTGACATTGTGTGTGTGTGTGTGTGTGTGTGTGCGCATGCATGATTTTGTGCTTGTGTCAATGCATGTACACTACCAGTCAAAAGATCGGACACACCTACTCATTCCAGGGTTTTTCTTTATTTTTACTCTTTTCTACATTGTAGAATAATAATGAAGACATCAAAACTATGAAATAACACATATGGTCTGTAGTAGTAGTAGTAACCAAAAAATGTTATGTGAGATTCTTCAAAGTAGCCACCCTTTGCCTTGACAGCTTAGCACACACCTGGCATTCTCTCAACCAGCTTCATGAGGTAGTCACCTGGAATGCATTTCAATTCAAATAAAATTGTATTTGTCACATGAGCCGACTACAACAGGTGAAGACCTTCCAGTGAAATGCTTCCTTACAAGCTCCCAAAAATGCAGTTAACAAAAATCCGTTAAATAAAGTAACAAATTAAAGAGCGCAGTAAAATAACATTAGCGAGGCTATATACAGGGGGTGCCTGTACAAAGTCAATGTGCGGGGGCACCGATTAGTTGAGGTAATATATACATGAGTTATTAAAGTGACTTATGCATAGGCATAGATAACAGAGTAGCAGCAGCGTAAATGGGGGGGAAGCAATGCAAGTAGTTTGCGTAGCCATTTTATTAGATGTTCAGTAGTCTCATGGCTTAGGGGTAGAAGCTGTTTAGAAGCCTCTTGGACCTAGACTTGGCACTCTGGTACTGCTTGCCATGCTGTAGCAGAGAGAACAGTCTATGACTAGGGTGGCTGGAGACTTTGACAATTTTTAGGACTTTCCTCTGACACTGCCTGGTATAGAGGTCCTGGATGGCAGGAAGCTTCGCCCCAGTGATGTACTGGGCTGTACGCATTACCCTCTGTAGTGCCTTGCGGTCGGAAACTGAGCAGTTGCCATACCAGGTAGTGATGCAACCAGTCAGGATGCTCTCAACGGTACAGCTGTAGAACCTTTTGAGGATCTGAGGACCCATGACAAATCTTTTGTCTCCTGAGGGGGAATAGGTTTTGTCGTGCCCTCTTCACAACTGTCTTGGTGTGCTTGGACCATGTTAGTTTGTTGGTTTTGTGAACACCAAGGAACTTGAAGCTCTCAACCTGCTCCACTACAGCCCCATCGATGAGAATGGGGGAGTGCTTGGTCCTCTTTTTCCTGTAGTCCACAATCATCTCCTTAGTCTTGATCATGTTGAGGGAGAGGTTGTTGTCCTGGCACTACACGGCCAGGTCTCTGACCTCCCCCTATATGCTGTCTCGTCGTTGTTGATGATCAGGCCTACCACTTGTGTCATTGGCAAACTTAATGATGGTGTTGGAGTCATGCCTGACCATGCAGTCATGAGTGAACAGGGAGTACAGGAGGGGACTAAGTACACACCCCTGAGGGGCCCCAGTGTTGAGGATCAGTGTGGCAGACAAGTTGTTGCCTACACTTACCACCTGGGGGCAGCCCATCAGGAAGTCCAAGATCCAGTTGCAGAGGGAGGGGTTTAGTCCCAGGGTCCTTAGCTTAGTGATGACCGTCGTGGGCATTATGGTGTTGAACGCTGAGCTGTAGTCAATGAATATCATTCTCACATAGGTGTTCCATTTGTCCAGGTGGAAAACGGTAGTGTGGAGTGCGATTGAGATTGCGTCATCTGTGGATCTGTTGGGGCGGTATGCGAATTGGAGTGTATCTAGGGTAGCCGGGAGTATGCTGTTGATGTGAGCCATGACCAGCCTTTCAAAGCACTTCATGGCTACCGTCTTGAGTGCTACAGGCGGTAATCATTTAGGCAGGTTACCTTCACTTCCTTGGGCACAGGGACTATGGTGGTCTGCTTGAAACATGTAGGTATTACAGACTCAGTCAGGGAGAGGTTGAAAATGTCAGTGAAGACACTTGCCCCGCGCATGCTTTGAGTACACGTTCTGGTAATCCATCTGGCCCCGTGGCTTTGTGAATGTTGACGTGTTTAATGGTCTTGCTCACATTGGCTACTGAGAGCTTTATCACACAGTCATCCAGAACAGCTGGTGCGCTCGTGCATGCTTCAGTGTTGCTTGCTCGAAGCGAGCATAAAGGCATTTAGCTTGTCTGGTAGGCTCGTGTTACTGGGCAGCTCACGTCTGGGTTTCCCTTTGTAGTCCGTAATAGTTTTCAAGCCCTGCCATATCCGATGAGGGTCAGAGCCGGTGTAGTAGGATTCAATCTTAATCCTGCATTGACGCTTTGCTTGTTTGATGGATCGTCTGAGGGCATAGCAGGATTTCTTATAGGCGTCCGGATTAGTGTCCCGCTTCTTGAAAGCGGCAGCTCTAGCTTTTAGCTCAATAGGGATTTTGCCTGTAATCCAAGGCTTCTGGTTGGGATATGTACGTACGGTCACCCTGGGGATGACCCGCTAGCTGTATGTTATTCATGTCGTCGTTCAGCCACGACTCGTTGAAACACAAGATAACAGTTTTTAATGTCCTGTTGGTAAGATATACATGCTTTTAGCTCGTCCAATTTATTTTCCTGGGATTGTACGTTGGCCAGTAGTACGGATGGCAAGGGCAGATTAGCCACTCATCGGCGGATCCTCACAAGGCACCCCAATTTCTTTCTGCGTTATCTTTTCTGCCTCTTTCTCCTGCGAATGACGGGGATGAGGGCCTGTTCGGGTGTCTGCAGTAAATCCCTTTTGTCCGACTCATTAAGGAGAAATTCTTTGTCCAGTTCAAGATGAGTAATCGAGTTCCAGAAGCTCTTTTCAGGCATAAGAGACAGTAGCAGCAACATGTACAAAATAAATTACAAAAATGTTTAAAAACTAAATAGCACTGTTGGTTAAGAGCCCATGAAACGGCAGCCATCCTCTCCAGGACCATCTTAACAGGTATGCCTTCTTCAAAGTTAACCTCTTTAGGGTAGGGGGCAGTATTTGCACGGCCGGATAAAAAACGTACCCGATTTAATCTGGTTATTACTACTGCCCAGAAACTAGAATATGCATATAATTATTGGCTTTGGATAGAAAACACCCTAAAGTTTCTAAAACTGTTTGAATGTTGTCTGTGAGTATAACAGAACTCATATGGCAGGCAAAAACCTGAGAAGATTCCTTACAGGAAGTGGCCTGTCTGACCATTTCTTGGGCTTCTACACTCTCTTTATTGAAAACTGAGGATCTCTGCTGTAACGTGACACTTCCTACGGCTCCCATAGGCTCTCAGAAGGCGGCAAAAAGCTGAATGATGTCTTTGCAGGCCCAGGCTGAAAAACATTAGCGCATTTGGATAGTGGTCGATCAGAGGACAATGAGACTGAGGCGTGTGCACGAGGCGACACCATGTTTTTATTTTCTCTGTCTTTGAACGTAAACAGGGTTTCGCAGTCGGAATATTATCGCTTTTTTACAAGAAAAATGGCATAAAAATTGATTTTAAACAGCGGTTGACATGCTTCGAAGTACGGTAATGGAATATTTAGACATTTTTTTGTCACGAAACGCGTCGGGCGCGTCACCCTTCTTTACCCTTCAGATAGTGTCTTGAATGCACGAACAAAACAGAGGATATTTGAACATAACTATGGATTATTTTTAACCAAACCAACATTTGTTATTGAAGTAGAAGTCCTGGGAGTGCATTCTGACGATGAACATCAAAGGTAATCAAATTTTTCTAATAGTAAATCGGAGTTTGGTGAGGGCCAAACTTGGTGGGTGTCAAATTAGCTAGCCGTGATGGCTGGGCTATCTACTCAGAATATTGCAAAATGTGCAATAAAGGAGTTCTGTATCTATAATTCTTAAAATAATTGTTATGTTTTTGTGAACGTTTATCGTGAGTAATTTAGTAAATTCACCGGAAGTTTGTGGTGGGTATGCTAGTTCTGAACGTCACATGCTAATGTAAAAAGCTGGTTTTTGATATAAATATGAACTTGATTGAACAAAACATGCATGTATTGTATAACATAATGTCCTAGGATTGTCATCTGATGAAGATCATCAAAGGTTAGTGCTGCATTTAGCTGTGGTTTGGGTTTATGTGACATTATATGCTAGCTTGAAAAATGGGTGTCTGATTATTTCTGGCTGGGTACTCTGCTGACATAATCTAATGTTTTGCTTTCGTTGTAAAGCCTTTTGAAATCGGACAGTGAGGTTAGATTAACGAGAGTCTTGTCTTTTAAAATGGTGTAAAATAGTCATATGTTTGAGAAATTGAAGTAATAGCATTTCTAAGGTATTTGAATAACGCGCCACGGGATTCCACTGGCTGTTGAGTAGGAGGGACGATTTCATCCCACATACCCTAAAGAGGTTAATTTATGGAATTTTTTTCCTTCTTAATGCGTTTGAGCCAATCAGTTGTGTTGTGACAAGGTAGGGGTGGTATAAAGAACATATCTCTATTTGGTAAAAGACCAAGTCCATATTATGGCAAGAACAGCTCAAATAAGCAAAGAGAAATGACAGTCCATCATTAATTTAAGACATTATTTCAAGAACTTTGCAGTCGCAAAAACCATCAAGAGCTATGAAACTGGCTCTCATTAGGACCAACATAGGAAAGGAAGACCCAGAGTTACCTCTGCTACAGAGGATACGTTCATTAGAGTTACCAGCCTTAGAAATTGCAGCCCAAATAAATGCTTCACAGAGTTCAAGTAACAGAAACATCTCAACATCAACAGTTCAGAGGAGACTGCGTGAATCAGGCCTTCATGGTCGAATTGCTGCAAAGAAACCACTACTAAAGGACACCAATAAGAACAAGAGACTTCCTTGGGCCAAGAAACCCGAGCAATGGACATTAGACTGGTGGAAATCTGTCCTTTAGTCCAAATTTGAGATTTTTGGTTCCAACCGCTTTGTCTTTGTGAGACGCAGAGTAGGTGAACGGATGATCTCTGCATGTGTTGTTCCCACTGTGAAGCATGGAGGAAGAGGTGTGGGGGTGCTTTGCTGGTGACACTGTCTGTGATTTATTTAGAATTCAAGGCACACTTAACCAGCATGGCTAACACAGCATTCTGCAGCGACACGCCATCCCATCTGGTTTGCGCTTAGTGGGACTATCATTTGTTTTTCAACAGGACAATGACCCAACACACATTCAGGCTGTGTAAGGGCTATTTGACCAAGAAGGACAGTGATGGAGTGCTGCACTAGATGACCTGGCCTCCACAATCACCCGACCTCAACCCAATTGAGATGGTTTGGGATGAGTTGGACCGCAGAGTGAAGGAAAAGCAGCCAACAAGTGCCCAGCATATGTGGGACCTCCTTCAAGACAGTTGGAAAAGCATTCCAGGTGAAGCTGGTTGAGAGAATGCTAAGCGTGTGCAAATCTGTTATCAAGGCAAAGGGTCTTTACTTTGAAGTATCTGAAATATACAAATATTTTGATTTGTTTTACACTTTTTTGGTTACTACATGATTCCATATGGGGTATTTCATAGTTTTGATGTCTTCACTATTATTCTACAATGTAGAAAATAGTAAAAATAAATAAAAACCCTTGAATGAGTAGGTGTCCAAACTTTTGACTGGTACTGTGTGTGTGTGTGTGCGTGCGTGCGTGCGTGCGTGCATGCATGTGCATGCATATAGAAAAAGAGAGTGTGAGGGTTAGCACCCCTTGCATTGCTGAGTGGGGTGCAGATCTGGCTGATGTGGGTCTGCTCTCCAGAGGCGGTCCTCGTAGATAGGCCAGCTAACGGGCCAGCCTATTAAAAGACAGCAGTAGAACAGTGTAAACTAGATCTGAGGACCCCCAGTGGACCCTGCGTAGGCGAGAGAGAGGCTCTCTCTAGCTAATGCTGCTAAAACTAAGCAGAGCTCTACTACGTCATACCAGCCAACCATCTCTAAAGGGAGACAATATATCCACCCAGCACCTGCAATGCCAACACAACACAAATGAGACACACCCCCATGTTATACTCCCCTGTCAACCCTAAGTGGCGTCCTGTCCTGTCCTCCAGGTATAGGGTAGGTACTACTTCATTACATTAGCCCAGCTCATTAGCCCAGCGTGTGGCAGATCCCAGATATAGAGGTGGACGCAGCACTTTGGTCCCATAAAACGGCGGTCCATCCTTGTCTCTCTCACTGTAACGATTGGGCCATAATTCAACTCAAACGCATATAGATTTACAAGTGATTGATATACTGTACAATTAGGATGCCCGGCCTCACACAGACACGCATGGGCTACACTGACCGGGAATAGTGTTTGCATATGTGCATGGCAACTTTTATGCAATTAAAAGTACACTTACGTGTGCAACCGGGCACGTACTCACGACTGAGGAGTGACTAACCACCCCTCCAACCTAACACTGTCAAACACAACTCATTAAAATCTCTCTCTCTCACACAAGCAGGTCAATATCCCATCTGCTACTATTCTCTCTCGCTCTCTCTCTAATCCACACTTCCATCTCTGTCCCCCTCTCTCTCTCTACCCCTTCATCTCTGCTCTGTCCACCTCTGATTAAGAGCACATAGCTGCAAAGCCTCATTCACCCTCTGCTATCACAGCTCTGTGTCTGCCTGAACTCTAAGGCAGCAGGACTCACTCTATTCATTTCTCCAGTGGTATCTCCCTTCGTCTCCGTGTCAGGCCCTGGGAGAGCCCAGACAAATTAAATGGTTGGACCTTTAGGTCGCACTAAGTGCTAAAGGAAATGACACAATAAAATGAAAAGTAATCCTTCACTTTGTGCACTGCGATTATTTTTCTATTAAGAGGCATTAGCAACGCGGCAACACTTCTGTCAAGAACAAAACCATCAAAGGTTTAAATCAAAAGCCTGGTGGTGCTGACGTGGTTTGGAAACTCAGCACAGACCGAAAAGTAATGAAATTCCTTTGGTGACAGATAACAAAATATAGAGAAATAAAGAACATCTCTCTCCCTACTTGAACAGAATGCTGCTGGTATTATGAGCTTATGAAAGAAAAAGAACTGAAACAGAAGAGACATTGATGATCATCGTGTTTGAAGGAAGAGATGTACAGCACATGCGGGCTGCATGTGGATAGAAGATAGCAGGTTGGAACTTTGTGTAAACAAACTGAAATAGGGGGTCAGAGCATCCCTATAGCCAGAGCAGCACGCCTCGCTCTTCATTGTAGTCAGACGGCTAATATTAATACTATGCATGCAGGTCTCTCTTGGCTAAGAGTTGAGGAAAGACTGCCTCACTTCTTGTTTTCATTAGAAACATTAATGTGTTGGAAATTCCAAATTGTTTGCATAGTCAACTTACACACATCACTGACACACACACTTTGTAAGGATCGACACAGGAGATGAGAAGCAGGTACAGCAAGTGAAGGTTTAATAGCTGATGGACATGAAACGGAACAGGAACAACGTCTGGACAGGAACACATAACAATTAATGTGGTCATAGGGAATACCACCGAGGAACAGACAGATATACAGGAGGTAATCAACAACTTGAAGGAGTCCAGGTGAGTCCAATGAGCGCTGCTGCGTGTAATGATGGTGACAGGTGCGTGTAAAGAAGGGTAGCCTGCGCCCTCAAGCGCCAGAGAGGGGGAGCGGGAGCAGGCGTGACACACTTACCCCACCAGACATGCCACCAGGGGTCTTTTCACAGTCCCCAGGTCCAGAACTAATTCAAGGAAACGTACAGTATTATTCAGAGCCATGAGTGCATGGAACTCCCATCTTAAATAGTGCAAGTGAACAGCAAACCTGGTTTCAAAAAACAAATAAAGCAACACCTCACGGCACAACGCCTCTCCCCCATGTGACCTACTTGTAGTGTGTATGTACATACATGTATGTCAGTGGAGGCTGCTGAGGGGAGGACGGCTCATAATAATGGCTGGAACGGAGTCAATGGAATGGAATCAACCACATGGAAACCACATCTTTGATGTGTTTGATGCCATTAATGTTCCATGTTTTTAAATGTATCTAAATGGTCAAGTATTTTGTCTGTAATGTAGTTTTCGTTATGTCAGACCCCAGTAAGACTAGCTGTCGCCACTGATGTCAGCTGATGGGTATCCTAATAAATAAAACAAAACACCAGCATCCCCATACTGTCTCCATGTACCTGTTCTTAAACCTAACACACCCACCTATAGGAACCTCAGCCCCTTTCTCTCTAGCTTCTCTAACATCTAAGAGTCATATACAGTACAGTAGCTACACAGCTCTATTTTTGTTATTTAACCTTTAGTTAACTAGGCAAGTCAGTTAAGAACAAATTCTTATTTACAATGACGGCCTACCCGGACGACGCTGTGCCAATTGTGCGCTGCCCTATGGGACTCCCAATCACGGCTGGATGTGATACAGCCTGGATTCAATCCAGGGACTGTAGTGACGCCTCTTGCACTGAGATGCAGTGCCTTAGACAGCTGCGCCACTCGGGAGCTCTGTCATGTCACACCTCTGTCAGATCCACTCACACTTGTCACAGTGTCACAGTAGAATATATGATGATGTCAGGCACCATTCACTGGGATTCAATGAGTAACCAGCAAACATCAGAAGAGACAGGAAGTAATTATAGCCACTGGCAGTATGATGTCACACCTACCCCAGTACCCATCATCACCCAACTGCCCACCCCACTACCCATCCTCACTGACCTGCCCACTGCACTACCCAGTTAATTAGCCATCGGTCAACAGTCAGTCGAATACATACACAGGACTGTTCCACTGTTCCACCTTTGTCCTTTCTTATACATACACTAAGGGGTCGATTCAATCCGCATCGTGGAAGATCCGCAGTATAGTGCGGTTGAAATGTAAGGGTTATTTCCGATCGAGCTGACATATGCAGCGGGAACATTGCCTTTAAATTCCAATCGCGCTATACCGTGGATCAATCAATCAAATGTATTTATAAAGCCCTTTCACATCAGCCGATGTCACAAAGTGCTATACAGAAACCCAGCCTAAAACCCCAAACAATGCAGATGTAGAAGCATGTTGGCTAGGAAAAACTCTAGAAAGGCAGGAACCTAGGAAGAAACCTAGAGAGGAACCAGGCTCTCAGGGGTGGCCAGTCCTCTTCTGGCTGTGCCGGGTTGAGATTATAACAGTACATGGCCAAGATGTTCAAACGTTCATAGATAACCAGCAGGGTACAAAAAATGATTAGAATAATCACAGTGGTTGTAGAGGGTGCATGAGTAAATGTCAGTTGGCTTTTCATAGCCGATCATTCAGAGTTAGAGACAGCAGGTGCGGTAGAGAGAGAGAGTCGAAAACAGCAGGTCCGGGAAAAGGCCATGCCTCGAACAAAAGAGATCTCAGAAGACCTAAGATGAAGAATTGTTGCCTTGCATTAAGCTGGAAAGAGTTACCAAAGTATCTCTAAAAGCCTTGATGTTCATCAGTCCACGGTAAGACAAATTGTCTATAAATGGAGGAAGTTCAGCACTGTCGCTACTCTCCCTAGGAGTGGCCGTCCTGCAAAGATGACTGCAAGAGCACAGTGCAGAATGCTCAATGAGGTTAAGAAGAATCCTAGAGTGTCAGCTAAAGACTCACAGAAATCTCTGGAACATGCTAACATCTCTGTTGATGAGTCTACGATACGTAAAACACTAAACAAGAAGGGTGTTCATGGGAGGACACCACGGAAGAAGCCACTGCTGTCCAAAATAAACATTGCTGCACGTCTGAAGTTTGAAAAAGAGCACCTGGATGTTCCACAGCTCTACTGACAAAATATTCTGTGGACAGATGAAACTAAAGTTGAGTTGTTTGGAAGGAACACACAACACTGTGTGGAGAAAAAAAGGCACAGGACACCAACATCAAAACCTCATCCCAACTGAAAAGTATGGTGGAGGGAGCATCATGGTTTTGGGCTGCTTTGCTGCCTCGGGGCCTGAACAGCTTGCTATCGTCGACGGAAAAATTAATTTCCAAGTTTATCAAGACATTTTGCAGGAGAATGTTATGCTATCTGTCCGCCAATTGAAGCTCAACAGAAGCTGGGTAATGCAACTGGACAACAACCCAAAACACAGAAGTAAATCAACAACAGAATGGCTTTAAACAGAAGAAAATACGCCTTCTAGAGTGGCCCGGTCAGAGTCCTGACCTCAACCCGATTGAGATACTGTGGCATGACCTCAAGAGAGCAGTGCACACCACAACCCAAAAATATTGCTAGACTGAAACAGTTCTGTAAAGAGGAATAGTCCAAAATTCCTCCTGACTGTGTGCAAGTCTGATCCGCAACTACAGAAAACGTTTGGTTGAGGTTATTGCTGCCAAAGGAGGGTCAATCAGTTATTAAATCCAAGGGTTCACATAGTTTTCCACCCTGTACTGTGAATGTTTACACGGTGTGTTCAATAAAGACATGAAAACGTATAATTGCTTATGTGTTATTCGTTTAAGCAGACTCTTTGTCTATTGGTGTGACCTAGATGAAGATCAGATCACATTGTATGAACAATTTATGCAGAAATCCAGGTATTTCCAAAGGGTTCACACACTTTTTCTTGCCACTGTAAACCCAGACCCATGTAGGCAGTTCTTGGTCCTGGTACTGACCCAACCCTCTGATCCACTCCTGGTAGGATCAGCTAACATGACAGATCCAGAACCCCCACCACTGTTGTTCGCAACAGAGCTGTAAGATCATAATCCTTCCTCTCTCTCCCCTCAACGGAAATGGTACTGCTGTTATTGTCACAGCAGCAGGGTGCACTGCTGAGAGCCTGCAGCTCACAGGCTGACTGGCTGACTGGCTGGCTGGCTGGCTGGCTGACTGGCTGGCTGGCTGGCTGGCTGGCTGGCTGACTGACTGACTGGCTGACTGGCTGGAGTGGATGGGTAGTACAAGAGTGCACAAGACTACCTACTATGTGGATGTGCATGTTTAGAATAGGGTCTGAGATTATGGAAATTAAGGCATTTTACTGACATTATATTCAGAGGCATTGGGTAATCATTTCACAGGATATAATGTTAATTTCTATGGAGTTGACATTTAGGCAGGCCGTGCTAGGTGTGATTTATGGAGAGCGCTGTTACTGTCACAAGCGTTGTTAAGGACAGACCAAGGCGCAGCGGGTATAGTGCTCATTCTTACTTGTTTATTTAAAGAGAACACTTAAACAAAGAAAAAACAAAACGACCGCAAACAGTTCCGTAAGGTTCACAGACTATAACGGAAAATAACCACCCACAAAACCCAAAGGAAAACAGGCTGCCTAAGTATGGCTTCCAATCAGAGACAACGAAAGACACCTGCCTCTGATTGGAAACCACACTCGGCCAAACCTGGAAAACAAAACATAGAAAATGAAAACTAGAACCAAAATCCCCTAGACCAAAAACCCCAAAACACACAAAACAAACACCACCTGCCACGCCCTAACCATACTACAATGACAAAAGACCCCTTTACTGGTCAGGACGTGACAGTTACAGTGTTGTACATGTGTGTACCCAAATCCAACAGGGAACTCGTTTATAATAACACAGGGTTGGGTGGTAGCATTTTAACAGCACACACACACACACGTTACATCATAATAAGCCCCCATGCTCTTGAAGTGCTCTCTGGTTGATCTTTTGATGACTGCGTACAGTGTCATCACACCACAAATCACTCGGCCTACTTTCAATATTTGTGCTTTACCTGTTTATACAACACCTGTAGACTCACAGAGGACAGGCACACACAAGTATGAGCACATACAGTCACACAAAAGGAATTGGTCTTCTACACTACGCAAGAGAGAAACATTCATATTGACTACAGTTAAATAATTAGAGAGATAAGCCACATGGAAAACATTGATCATGGGAAGCATGTAAAGGACAACAGAATGTCAATCAGCCTGAGTTTATTAATAGTCTATCAATGAGATTCAATTAAAAAGAGGAGCAGTATTAGTGTGGGATTCACTTTCCTAATAGAATAAGATCGTATCTAGATATGCAAATGTACAGCAGTTACATGTAATCTGATTACAATCTAATTAGGACGACTGCACTTTGTGATTTGGCCTCGCTTTAGATTTGGTTAATTAAGAAATGCTAGGTGCCATGACTGAATTGTCTTGTGTGTGTATTCGCAGGTTGGAAGAGTTAGACAAGTAATTTAGCCCATTAGCTTCAGCCGGGTGGTGTGCAATCGTGGCAAAATTGGTATGACTTTGGATAGCCTATCTCCGGGGCTAGTTAGGGACCGTCGATAAATTACACAATGAAAATGAGACGTTTTTATGTTGCAAACCTTGCAGTTTTGTCATGAAATGCTTTCCAAATTTGTATATGAATTTCTACAATTTATAGTTGGTTTGAGGTTTTAAGTCATTGAAATTTGGAGCTATTGGAATTTAATATATTGTCGCATATACATTGTGTAATTCACCAGTAGTCCCTATCTAGCCCCATAGTGATATCCAAAATCAACCCAAATTTACCACGATCGGGTCACCTAAAGCTACACTCCGAATTGATGATTACTTGTATGCTGCCAGCTGTGGGCAGGATTGAAACAAACCCAACCTTCATTTCCGTTACGATGCAGTCAAGACCCCAAGTCTCACAAAACTCAATTTTGGACGAGACTGACTTTATGACCAAAATTATCCTATTTACACTTTGTAGCGTGGCCAATTTTGACAGTAGAATAACTGTTTCTGACTCATATCAACGTCACATGGCTGATATCTAAATGAGAAGTTGTTTTTTAGGGGCAGTTGCTCTTTAAAATAGACATACAGACACACGCTTCAAATTAACACAACAAAACAAAATGGTGTAAGTAAATAAAATAAGGTATGGGCATGATTAAGCCATTGTTTTCTATATTTTTTGTTGTTACTGTGGGACAATACTATACAGTTAATAACAGCTGTTACTTTGTAATGTATCACACAATTGGCAATCCATAGTGCTTTGATTACACCAGCCAAATCAATTCCACTTATGCTGTTATTGATAACAAGACACTCATCAACAAGAGCTCAGGTGATGACCTTAGAGAGGGGGGGAAAAAGCACTGCCTTTTGTTGTGAATGAGGTATAACTAATGTAACACCTTAATAAGCATAACATATTTCACTACTATTTTCATTTACTGGAATACTCATCGTTCGAAACATCCCATTGGCAGATAAACTGCATTAACGAATCACCTCTGGATTAGAACCCACTCCGGTGACATGACACACACATGCAGCCTAAATGATCATGATATTTTACCAACCCAGCATGCTCTGTGCTCTGGGCCCTCCACTGAGAAGCTCTGGTTAGGAGTGCATATTGACAGTCCATCAGATCCACAGTGTTACCACACAAACACTCGCTGAACCAAAGGTTGCTGTGTGACGCCCAGCCAGAGGAAGGGCACATAACTCAGGAGAGTGAGGTGGGGTGAGGGTGTTCACCCTTCCACCCCAACAGAGGCTCTCTATCCCATCTGCTGGATTCATTTAGATTGGACCTAATATAGGTGACCGGGCGGTTGTTGCCCTTTGGTGTACTTTGATATCCTTGGTCTCCTGAGTTTATCTATCAATCCATAGGATCAGAGGTGGATTGACATTGGGATTAGTATGGAGAGGGCTCGTGTTGTGTGTTTAGTCCATAGACGAATGGGACGGGCCGACTCACTGTGAGTGAATCAACTGGAGCCTCTCAGTCTGAACGATGACCCTAATCTGTGTCCATTATGAGCATTCCCCCACACCAGTCCCTCCCAGAGCGTTACATGGGGGAATAGGGAGGTTAAACAAATGCTGCCATGTGCTGTTGATCCTGTACTGTAGGCCACCACAATGACTTTTGTGACACAAGAGTTGCATTACATTTTTCCCTATTAAAATCGTTCATTTCCTTTGGGAAAATCTCAGAGCATGTATGAACACATCTAATGTTGAAACGACTCTCAAGAAACACAAATCTTATCTGCATGGTTTCCCTAAAACAGATGTTGAGTGGTCATAGCCTACACGTGTATCAAGCCAGTGGATGTGCTGGGGTCTTGTCTAGTTGGTCTGAGTGTTAAGTGTGAATGAGGCCATGGGGTAGGGCGACCAGACGTCCCCGATTTCTTGGGACAGTCCCCGATTTTGGTGAGCTGTCCCCGACTAGAGCGGTCCCCAGAAATGGCCCCGATTGGCCCTCAGAAAGAAAAAAGCAACTCTGGAGTTAAATCTGATATGGAGTCTGATATTTCAATAATCCAACGCTGTATCCAATCAGATTTGCATGTCAAAATGTTGTCTGTCCCGGTACCAAACTTGCTTGCTCCCATGGCTTTGCCGCAGCCCTTTTATAAGAATGTACAGCCAAACATCTGATCAGTGATACATTTTAACCACTGAACCAAACTTGAAAACTACTAGATAGTCTCGGATGGGTAATCCATCTCTGTGTTAAAATTAATACAAGTATTTGAAAGGACTATAGTGAAAATGTAGTTCCATGACATTGTTTTTATAATGTTTTCACGCCGCTAGCTACAGCAAAAATGTACCCGATTTTCATATCCAAAATCTGGTCACCTTACCGTGGGGCATGTTTCTGTGCTCTCTCTCTCTCTCGCTCTCTGTCTGAGTCAGGTCCAGGGCACACTAGGTGTCAGCTATGGGAGCCGCTCTCACATCAAAACCCCCAGGGCAGAAATCAGGATCCTGGACCCACTCGTACATTTACACATGTGCAAGCTAGCGCCTATGCAAACGACCCAACCACACGGAGACATTCCTCCATTAAAACAGTGACCTTTCAGAGGTGATCTGTGAGGGAGGCTGTGGAACGTCGCTGTGCGTTCGGTCGTCATGGAAACAACCCTGCGGTAGAATACAACCGGTCATTGTGACGGTGCTGTTTGTTAAATCATGTTAGTTGTGCTTCCGGGTAAATGACTCCTATGGGCCTCTGCTAGTCTAGTATACTAACTGTACTGCAGTCTACATAGTTAGAGTTGGTAGCTGTCATTAAAACTGTTGTGCTAAAATAATTGAAGTGATTTGTGTATCAAACCCCCTTAGCAAACACTGGCCTTGAGTGTGTTTATGTGTTCGTATACATGCGTGGGTGTGTTTAATGCTGTGGGATAATGAGGGTCTCTTAAAATGAGTCTTAGTCATTAACTATGCCCACCCCATTGTCCCTGGGGCCCCAAAATAACCACTGCTAGATTGTATCTCCAGTAATTCACACACACACACACACACACACACACACACACACACACACACACACACACACACACACAGCTGTGAAACATCCTCCACTCTCCCCACAGTATGTATGTTTGTGACAGTATGTTTCTGTGGTATAGTAACGGCACACACCTCAACACTCGCCCACAAACACACAAGTTAGCTTGTACACATGGGTACCTACATTAAATCACACACACTGTTGACCTGTCTTAATAAAAAAAGTTGAGTACAACCATCACAAAGACCACACACACACACACACACACACACACACACACACACACACACACACACACACACACACACACACACACACACACACACACACACATACACATAACCAACACAACTCACAGACAGCAGTCCCTTCATGGAGCCCCTCCCAGAGTAGAGTACAGTCAGCACCATTTAATCTGCACCTCTCTTTAGATGTGAATGTTACTGTGGACTTCACTGTAAACTATCTGAACTGCTTTCAAATAAACCAGATGACCCCAGCCTCTGCTCTCCGGATGGGGGCGCCAGCCAGACACGATGCCCCATGGAGGGTGGGGGAGCAGGCCAGCCAGCTGCCCCCACAGGAGGCTCTGGCCAAAGGCCAGGGTCAGTCTGCCTGCAGCTGCAGGCTGGGAGAAATAATCTATCACAACATCTGATGTAAGGGGAGATTGAGCAACAGTTCCTCTGAGAAAAAGGAAGAAAGAGAGCCATCAACAGAAAAGAACATAAAAACATTGACTAACAGACCAGAGGGGTTTAACACTTCTCTAAGAGAGAGAGAGAGGGTTTCAGGGCTGAAGCAGAGAAGGCCGTTGGACAGGGAGAGGAGAGGGTCATGGGTTCACAGCCCAAGATGTTTGAGTGCTGCAGTCGTGCCCTTGAGTCAGAGACTGTACAGCGTAAGTGATTCAATCAGGCTAAAGCATGGAGACGGTGCCATGCCAAACTATTAGCTGATGTGAGATAGAGCTCTGTAACAAGGACAGCAGCTCAGGGAGCTGACACCAGACAGGTGAAAGTGAGAGAAAACAGGTTGTGCCTGTTTCTCTGCACTCCTTCATAGTATAGCGTTCTTGTCTTCCTCTCTCTATTTCTCTCTATTTCTCTCTCTCTATCTTTTGAGGCTGAGCCACTGGCCTGGATCTCACACAGCACCAACCAACTCCTACTTTGACCCACTTTCTCCCAGACTAAAATCGAACACACTGTCGACAGGCTGCAGGGCCAAGGAGAAGAGCCAGAATTGTCCCGTTCCATCTTTCTATGTCTACAGGCAAACAGCAGAAAAGAACCAGGCAAGACAGGGAAACAGACTCTACAAAGTGAGAAGGACTAGCAGTCCAATAGAAAATCTGTCAGACCAAGACAAATATTAGTCACTTGTGTAATCATTAACTATAGTTCTGTGACCACAACGATATAACAAACCATGGTCAACTTTTAGAAGGTTTAACTGGCCAGAGTGATAACATTCAGCGACAATGGGACCCATAGTTAAATAGGCCGTAGAACAAAAGTATAAGAAACAGCCGAGAAGGAGATGACAACACTGTATTCTCAACCATGTGGCAGAAAAAGACAGGATCAGGCCACAGATCAAGATACAACAAAAAAAGAGAAGTCACACTGCAGTTAAGACTGATGGTCCAATATGACATGGTTTGTCCTAGGATGGTAAAACACAAGTTCCAATCCTGACAGTGACCGTGATCAACAATAAGTTATCCCTGAGCTTGGCTGTGAGGTCGAACCTCTGTAGCACACGTGCATAACACGATAAACTGAGATGCATACAAGAAAACACACAAGACACACAGGTCAGACGCAACACACGCAGAACACGATGAACACACACTCACACACATAGGTTAACTGAGGACAAGCTAAACACATACTGACTGTACACAGACAGACACTGTTCTACCCTGGTCAAACCAATTCTCTCACTTACCATCTCTACTTGCCGGGGGTCCAGTTGGGTGGGTGCCGAGGACTGCACAGCAAAGTGGATCTTCCTGCTCTCCTTGCACTCGTCCCCAACCTCATCCGACGCAGAGGGATCCATGGCTGTGCCTGTGTCCCAGGGGGGTCACTCTCTCACCAGGCACCAAGCTCTGCTCCACTCGGCTTCCTGGAGGAAGGTCCCAACACAACACACTGTACAGCAGTCCTGCTTCTGCTGGGTCTACCTCTCTCTCTATATATATACACACACACACACACCTCTCCACTACTGTCTCACTTCAAAAACAAAACAGATGGAGTTCTCTTTGTTTATCTTTGTTGCTCTCCTCTTTCACTCACGGTCAGCTATTTCTTCTATCCTTTATCTCCCCTGTTCCCTCCCTTCTTCCTCTCTGCCTGTTTCTGTCTGACACTTACTCTTGTTTGACGTTGTAGGTGGTGTGTGTTTATCTCTCTCTCTCTCTCTCTCTCTCTCTCTCTCTCCTCCCTCTCTTTCCCTCGCTCACAACCTGTGCAACAAGAGTAATTGAGACACGTCCTTAGAGCTGGCAGAGAGAGAGAGAGAGAGAGAGAGAGAGAGAGAGAGAGAGAGAGAGAGAGAGAGAGAGAGAGAGAGAGAGAGAGAGAGAAGGGGGTGGGACAGAGGCAGGGAGGTTGGCGGTGGAAGCTAGAGTGAGGGAGGGAAGAGAGAGGGGGAGGGATGGACCGGAGTGAGGGGAGTTGTGTTTTTGTATATATTTAAGCTGACGTTGATTTGTAATCAGGAAAAAAAGATAATCTCATCCCATCAGCTGAGCCTCTTTTGGCCTCTGTTTGTGAATGAGAGATTTGTGCTCTCAGAGGGAGAGAGGGGGAGGAGAAAGAGAGAAAGCAGGGGGGAACAAACAGGGAGAAATAGAGACACAACGGGATACAGAGAGTGGAAAGGAAGAAAGAAAGGACGAAAAACAGAGAGAAAACTGAGCAAAACAAGGAATAAATAATGACAGATGCAGAAGAATCAGCATCAGGCATGGAGGCAGAGAGGCATGTGCTATGATTGGCTGGCTAATTTAGTAAACAGTGGTGCTATGAATATCTGATGGTGACTCATGGCATGCTGGGTACACATCTAATGAATTTCCATAAAGAACAAGATCTTAGGATGCAGGAAGAATGTTAACAGTCTCATTTCTGTTCTGTTCTGTTCCACAGAGAGCTGCGAATCAGGCGCTGAGATGGTTCAACGGCGAAGGTGCATAAAGATGGAGGAATTCCGATGTTACGTCATTGTTTTTAACACTGGTCCACAGAGTTCTTAAACTACAGCGCGCGACATGGTTCAATGTGGCGGTAAATTGTTTTTTCAAATTGCCACTGTCTTGGAGCTAGATTTGAGATCATGTATACTGCGCAAAAGCCGGTACCAAAAAAAAGAGTAACGGAGGGAAATGTACAACACGGCGAACTGAGCAAACGAGGTATTTGTGGTAAGTACATGGGGGCTGCCATCTTTATGCACCTTTGCCACTAAAACAACAACTCGGACACATCAGCATACAGCACGGAGAGAACACACTAATTATGAACAGAACAAATAGTGTAAATATGACCCACTGAACAACATGCCTTCACTGTATATATGGTACTGTACGTATTCCATTCATTACACAAGGCAGACCGTAAAGTTCTGACGGTTACAGGCAAGTCTAGAGTTAGAGTGGTGAGTGGGCTGGAACATAAAGTTCATGAGAGGACTTAGTATCAGGTGAAGCAGCAACAACAAGACGAGGCTGGCGCTTGGTAAAAGGTCGCAATCACAGCATGTCAACAAAAACAGCTTTTCCAGTGCCCAAGAGGAGAAAGGGGAATAGACAGAGTGGGAGAGAAACTTGAAGCCAAAGACACACATAGGACAGGTTGTATTGGAGTGGGAGTGGGGCATGGGATGAGGGAGACAGCACAGCGGTTGGTGGAGGAGTGCAACTAGGTGACAGGGGGGGCCAGTCAGAGGAGGAGGAACGCTGCCAGCCGTGTTATTCACTCTGCCTTGCTTACATGTGGGAGGACAGATCGGAAGTTCATCAGTGGGCTTTAGAGCAGCGAATGGTGGGTCACGGGAGGTTTTGAATGGGTCACGGGTGTCTGAGTAAAATATAAATATATATACACCGAACAAAAATATAAACGCAACATGCAATCATTTCAACGATTTTAACTGCATTACAGTTCATATAAGGAAATCATCAATTGATATAAATAAATTTGTCCCTAATCTATGGATTTCACATGACTGGGAATATAGATATGCATCTGTTGGTCACAGATACCTTAAAAGAAAGGTAGGGGCGTTGATCAGAAACTAGTCAGTATGTGGTGTGACCACCATTTGCCTCATGCAGCTCGATACATCTCCTTTGCATAGAGTTGATCAGATTGTTGATTGTGGCCTGTGGAATGTTGTCCCACTTCTCTTCGATGGCTGAAGTTTAGTAGTTGCTACCTCTTGGATCCCCCCAGGGGCCTTGGCCCAGGGGCTTTAGCCCCGGTAAGCCCCTGCATTACTCCGGCCCTGAGTTTATTAACGTTCTTCATTAAGAATATCAGCAAACTTGTATTATTGGCAATGTTATTCCCATGTCATATAATTGCTACATTTACTATCAATATAGCTGTTAGGGGTGTGTACGAAGGCGAAGTCAGGTGCAGGAGATCAGAGTGTAGTAAACAGGTGTACTTTAATTCCGGTCCAAAAACGACAGGACATAAAAACATAAACGTGCCCAAAACACGGAACATAACAAAAGTATAGCGCCTGAACAATATCCACATAACAATAAACAATTACACACAAAGGCATGGAGGGGAACAGAGGACTAAATACATGCAATGAAAACCAGGTGTGTATGGAACAAGACAAAACAAATGGACACATGAGAAATGGAGCGGCGATGGCTAGAAAGCCGGTGACGTCGATCGCCGAACGCCGCCCGAACAAGGAGAGGAGCCGACTTCGGCGGAAGTCGTGACAATAGCATTAAAAATAGTTTTCCAGATTGTATTTTGCCGATTATTTTTCGTGATGCGAATATTGGGTCCAGCTGAGACAACCTGGTTCAATTTGGGTCCCGAGGCAAAACAAGTTGAGAAGCATGGCTTTAGAGGGCTTGGCTTCATCGCCTTCTCTGCACACATCTACCTCCTCTGTTAGCACGTAAGAATGAAAGAGCCTGGGGCCATTCAGCTTTGATCTTGGCAGAATTCGAGCCAGACATCCTGGAATGAGAATACAAAAACAGAAATCCGCCCTAAAACTCCTGGAATTGACTCTGGCAGCTGCAGGGCACACACATAAACACACACAGAAAGAGAAGACTGCATCTCCCATGACAGACTGGACAAGTATGTAACTCTAACCTCTCCTAAATGGGGCATCTCTGTCCATGTGACAGCCAATAGGGCAGGGGTTGACAGGGCTTCTCCCCAGAGTTATTACAGCCCCCCCAGAGGCAAGTTCAGCCATGCTCGGCTCAGCTCTGCTCTGGCTCAATGAGCTCAGACTAGGAAGAGTGGAGGTTTGAGAGCTGGCCCCATATAATGACGTAATAGTCAACTATAGAACCTCTGTGGCTCACACGACGTAAAGAAACGTAGATACCTGCGTACATGGAGATGGCAAGGCCATGGAAAGGTAATGGATCATTGAAACTATAATCCACAGCCACACTCAGTCCGGTCCAAATCCTGCCCCACCCTAATTCCTCATGAGCGCCAGCCAAGTGTTCTGTTGGTAATAAGCTGAAGCACCTGGGGTTTGGACGTCAACAGCAGCGTAAAATGTAAAATCGTTCATTTCTAAGGATCACAGAGAGGCTTTGTCCCAGGACGGCAGGTGTTCTCATAATTCATAACAGGTCACACAGAAAGAGAGTGTTTATCAGTCCTCACTTCACTCATCCCTCTGCTGACGCATCCCAGCTGGCAAATACTAACTATGTGTTCACATCATACAATGACTCTGGTCATGGGGTCGTTATAGGGTATGGGAAGGTAGCACTGGACAGGTGAGGCAGCTAGTTCAAATCCATCTGTGTATCTCCTGCCTTGCTCCTGGACTGAGGATGAGACAGACCATTGTTTAGGCACTATCTCCTGGCCTGTCTGCCAGTACAGGGATGGCACAATCTCCTGGCCTGTCTGCCAGTACAGGGATGGCACAATCTCCTGGCCTGTCTGCCAGTACAGGGATGGCACAATCTCCTGGCCTGTCTGCCAGTACAGGGATGGCACAATCTCCTGGCCTGTCTGCCAGTACAGGGATGGCACAATCTCCTGGCCTGTCTGCCAGTACAGGGATGGCACTATCTCCTGGCCTGTCTGCCAGTACAGGGATGGCACTGTGGGAACCAGATGAATATGCATACGGTAATGCGTGCAAGTAGAAACACACACACACACCATAATGGTATGTGATATGGTGACATGAGTACAAGCACCACTATGACAGACAGACAGACAGACAGACAGACAGACAGACAGACAGACAGACAGACAGACAGACAGACAGACAGACAGACAGACAGACAGACAGACAGACAGACAGACAGACAGAGAAGGGGAGAGCTAATGAGAGGGAGTGAGAGAGAAGGGGAGAGCTAGAGAGAGGGAGTGAGGGAGAGAAGGGGAGTGAGACAGAAGGAGAGAGCTAGAGAAGGGGAGAGAGAAAGAAGGGTAGAGAGAGAGAAGGGGAGAGAGAGAGAAGGGGAGAGAGAGAGAAGGGGAGAGAGAGAGAAGGGGAGAGAGAGAAGGGGAGAGAGAGAGAAGGGGGAGAGAGAGAGAAGGGGAGAGAGAGGGAGAGAGAGAGAAGGGGAGAGAGAGAGAAGGGGAGAGAGAGAGAGAGAGAGAGAGAGAGAGAGAGAGAGAGAGAGAGAGAGAGAGAGAGCGGGAGAGAGAGAGCGGGAGAGTGAGAGTGAGACAGGGAGAGAGAGAGAGAGAGAGAGAGAGAGAGAGAGAGAGAGAGAGAGAGAGAGCGAGAAAGATCTCAGATCTCAGGGAATTAGACCAAAGTTCTCAATTGGTAAAAATATATATAGAGTACTGCACACACTACAACGACTTAAGTTAAAAATAAGCTCAACTGGACACCTTAATGAGGCAACACAATCATTACAACACAATCAAAACAAAACTATATTGCTTATTGGGAAACACAAGCACAAAGCAAAATGCAGTGCTATCTGGCCCTAAATCGACAATACACCGTGGCTAACTATTTGACCATGGTTACTTATCAAAACCTTGACAAAGTACAGGCTCAGTGAGCACAGCCTTGCCATTGAGAAGGGTAGACACAGGAAAACCTGGCTCCCTGTAGAGGAAAGGCTGTGCAACCACTGCACAACAGCAGAACATGAGACAGAGCTGCATTTCCTGACAAAATGTTTAAAAAATATATAAAACAATTAGAGAGTGTCATTTCCCCAAATTTGAAACCCTTATTCAAGGTTTCAAAGACCTCTCTGATGAGAGTAGGCTACCCATCCTGTTGGGGGAGGACGCAGAGAGCTGTGGGTTGGCAGCGCACTACATTGCTGCCTGACATAAGATGAGGGACAGTGTCTAACAGACCAATCAACCTGCACATGTACTCTACTGTATACTTATTGTTATTGTTGAATGTATGGTTATTCTGACCCTTGGTTATTGTTGTTACTGTTGTCCCGTTGACAATTTTGATTCTTATTATTTGCATATTGTAAATATCCAAAGTAAGCTTTGGCAATATGTACATTGTTACTATACTTCCAAAGTGCCAGCAGGCATTGAAAAAGAGAGAGAGAGAGAGAGAGAGAGAGAGAGACAAACCCGATTTTGATAAACTCCCATATATACTGGGTGAAATACCACAGTATGCCGTCACAGCAGCAAGATTTGTGACCTGTTGCCACAAGAAAAGGGCAACCAGTGAAGAACAAACACCATTGTAAATACAACCCATATTTATGTTTATTTATTTTCCCTTTTGTACTTTAACCATTTCCACATCGTTACAACACTGTGTATATATATATATACATAATATGACATTTGTAATGTCTTTATTCTTTTGTAACTTCTGTGAGTGTAATGTTTACTGTTCATTTATTTATTTTTTCACTTTTGTATATTATCTACTTCACTTGCTTTGGCATAGTTAACATGTGTTTCCCATGCCAATAAAGCTCCTTGAATTAAATTGAGAGGGAGAAAGCGAGAGAGAGAGAGAAAGCGAGAGAGAGAGCGCGAGGGAGAGAGAGAGCGCGAGAGAGAGAGACAGAGACAGAGCGAGAGAGAGAGAGAGACAGAGCGAGAGGGAGAGAGAGAGAGACACACAGAGTGAGAGGGAGAGAGAGAGAGAGAGAGAGAGCGCGAGGGAGAGAGAGAGCGCGAGAGAGAGAGACAGAGACAGAGCGAGAGAGAGAGAGACACAGAGCGAGAGGGAGAGAGAGAGAGACACACAGAGTGAGAGGGAGAGAGAGAGAGAGAGAGAGAGATTATTGTACCATAAGGACTATTATGATGACAAAGCCAGACACTGAACATACTGAGAAAGTGAGCGCTCTGGCCTGGACCTACATCCATCTGGAATGTGTTAGGACAACAACGGCACACTCACCGAATGATGGGATAATCCCTGGGAGACGGAGAAAGAGGGAGAGCGAGAGGAACAGAATAGGGAAAAAGGGAGAATCACAAAGCACATGTTGACATGGACCAGGTCCACTGTGAGAGGTGGATTACAGACGAGGCAGGGGGAAGAAGTGATGAAAAGACCCACGGCAGGAACACTGTGTCCAAAGTCCACCATCTACTGGTAGAAAAGGAGATGCAGCAATGAAACAAACAGAAAGCATGCCAGGATGCAGTGTCACATAATATCCTACAGATGTCGCTTTTGCCTCATATTTGATCATTTGAATAAACCCCGGACACTGACATCTAGACATGGTTCTGTAGCAGGCGGTGGACATTATGACAGAGGAGAGGAGGTGGCTGTGACTAAGGCAGTGATTTATTTAGCACTCTCTCTCTCTCCCTCTTTCTGTCCCTCTCTCTCCTTCTCTTTTTCTCTCTCCCGCTCTCTTTCTCTCTACCTACCTCCCTCTCTCTCCCTCTTTCTATCCCTCTCCTCACTTTCGCTCTCCTCTTTTTCTCTCTCCCATTGTCTCTCTTTATATCGCTCTCTTTCGCTCTCTCTCTCTTTCTCCCTCCCTCACTCTATACCCCCAAGCCCCTCACTCATATCATCAATAATCTATGGGCCCTTGTTTCCACTGCCACAATTAATCCTCTATCGTTACTATAATTAAAAGGCAGAAATCCCATAAGATGGTTCAGCTTGGCCGGGCATGGTCTGGCACAGGAACTGATGAAGAATCCCTGAGCCACGCACACCCTGTAGCCACACACAGAGACACACACACACAGACACCCAGTCAGTCAGGCAGTCTAAACAGACAGACAGACAGACAGACAGACAGACAGACAGACAGACAGACAGACAGACAGACAGACAGACAGACAGACAGACAGACACGTAAGCAAAGCACAAAGTAGTGTGAGTACCTTTCTCCACCTCCATACAGACACACAGACACACATGGACCCACACACAGACAAATGCAGCTGGTATCCACGGCCAGAGCCAGGCAGCACAGAGACAGAGAGGTGGAGCTGTCTGATGCTGCAATTAGGACCACACTGTCTTGGTGAGCGGTGAGCGCACAGGGATGAATATTTCAGACCGGAGATCTCTATGGGCACCTATGATGTGTCCTGGCAGACCTACAAACACAGACAGAGCTGCCAGGTCTGCCAGGTTTGTTGTATGCCTCTCAACTAGGCTACATTACCATTAGCGTCAAAACTGATACATGAGCTGAACCACAAACTCTCTGTATTCATAAACTCGCTCTTTTCTCTTCACTTCTTCAGTCTTTTAATGATTTTTAGGAATCTCCAGTGCACACACACTCTTATGGGCACACAGAAACACACACACACACAGATGAGCAGTAGCAGCACTCCCCCTGGTGTGTGTTCATTGTGGATGCTGGCTGCACACAGACCTCCTCCTGCCCCTTCATCCTCGGCCCCATCTCCACTTGATTTATCGCTCTCTAATACCACTGCACTAATTAGTCAAGTAATTAATTAATAGGCATTTGCATTTGTGCATATGCAATTAGGAGGCTGGAGAGAGGAGAGTGCAGATGGGGTCTGGGAGTCTGGCGGGGGAGGGTGTGTGTGTGTGTGTGTGTGTGTGTGTGTGTGTGTGTGTGTGTGTGTGTGTGTGTGTGTGTGTGTGTGTGTGTGTGTGTGTGTGTGTGTGTGGAAGTTGCAGTGTAGGACTTGCATCACAGACGGAAAAGTGAAATACGTGTAATCTGGTCAGAATCGTGGTAGTGTGGGATGCTGGGAGGTGACATGTACAGGGGTGTGGCGAAAAGACTTTGACACCCCTGTGGTAGATAATCTGACCAACCAATCCACTGCAGCCAATGAGAGTCATAGTGTTGAAGTACATGCGAGTGTTGCACCTAAAGGACTACCCCTTTATAGAGCAAATACCCATTGAAGGGTCTCTAAATTATAGTATATAGTGGGTGGTCGTCAACAGACAATGATAAGACCCAGGTGGTTCATAAGAGTGAACCACTGCATTTAACCATGGGAAGGTGACTGGGAATATGGCTGAATACAAACAGTGTAGTTATTCCCTCCGCAAGGCAATCAAACAAGCGAAATGTCAGTATAGAAACAAATGAGTCGCAATTCAACGGCTCAGACACGAGACGTATGTGGCAGGGTCTACAGACAATCACAGACTACAAAAGGAAAACCAACCACGTCGTGGACACCGACGTCTTGCTTCCAGACAAACTAAACACTTTCTTTGCCCGCTTTGAGGACAATACAGTGCCACCGACGCGGCCCACTACCAAGGACTGTGGGCTCTCCTTCTCCGTGGCCAACATGAGTAAAACATTTAAATGTGTTAACCCTCGCAAGGCAGCCGGCCCAGGCGGAATCCCTATCCGCGTCCTCAGAGCATGTGCAGACCAGCTGGCTGGCTGTGTTTACTCACCTATTCAATCTCTCCCTATCCCAGTCTGCTGCCCCCCAGTTCAAGATGGCCACCATTTTTCCTGTACCCAGGAAGGCAAAGGTAACTGAACTAAAGGACTATCGCCCTGTAGCACTCACTTCTATCATCATGAAGTGCTTTGAGAGGCTTGTTAAGGATCATATCACCTCCACCCTACCTGTCACCCTAGAACCACTTCAATTTGTTTACCGCCCCAATAGGTCCACAGACGATGCAATCGCCATCACACTGCACACTGCCCTATCCTATCTGGACAAGAGGAATACCTATGTAAGAATGCTGTTCATAGCTCAGCATTCAACACATAGTAGCCTCCAAGCTCATCATTAAGCTTGAGGCCTTGGGTCTCAACCACGCCCTGTGCAATTGGGTCCCGGACTTCCTGACGGGCCACCCCCAGGTGGTGAAGGTAGGAAACAACATCTCCACTTCGCAGATCCACAACACTGGGGCCCCACAAGGGTGTGTGCTCAGCCCCCTCATGTACTCCCTGTTCACCCATGACTGCGTGGCCACGCATGCCTCCAACTCAATCATCAAGTTTGTAGACGACACAACATTAATAGGCTTGATCACCAACAACGACGAGACAGCCTACAGAGAGGAAGTGAGGGCACTCGGAGTGTGGTGTCAGGACAACAACCTCTCACTCAACGTCAACAAAACAAAGGAGATTATCGTGGACTTCAGGAAACAGCAGAGGGAGCACCCCCTATCCACATCAATGGGACAGCAGTGGAGAAGGTGGAAAGTTTTAAGTTTCTCAGAGTACACATCACGGACAAACTGACATGGTCCACCTACACAGACAGTGTGGTGAAGAAGGTGCAACAACGCCTCTTCAACCTCAAGAGGCTGAAGAAATTTGTCTTGTCACCTAAAACCCACACAAACTTTTACAGATGCACAATTAAGAGCATCCTGTCGGGCTGTATCACTGCCTGGTACGGCAACAGCAACACCCACAACCACAAGGCTCTCTCCAGAGGGTCGTGCGGTCTGCATAACGCATCACTGGGGGCAAACTACCTGCCCTCCAGGACATCTATGCACCCGATGTTACAGGAAGGCCAAAAAGACCATCAAGGACAACAACCACCCGAGCCACTGCCTGTTCTCCCCGCTACCATCCAGAAGGCGAGGTCAGTACAGGTCCATCAAAGCTGGGACCGAGAGACTGAAAAACAGGTACTATCTCAAGGCCATCAGACTGTTAAACAGCCATCACTAACACAGAGAGGCTGCTGCCTACATACAAACTTGAAATCATTGGCCACTTTAATAAATCGATCACTAGTCACTTTAATAATGCCACTTTAATAATGTTTACATATCTTGCATTACTCATCTCATATGTATATATACTGTATTTTATACCATCTATTGCATCTATGCCTATGCCGCTCTGTCATTGCTCATCCATATATTTATATGTATATATTCTTATTCCATTCCTTTACTTAGATTTGTGTGCATTAGGTAGTTGTGGAATTGTTAGATTATATGTTAGATATTGCTGCACTGTCGGAACTAGGAGCACAAGCATTTCGCTACACTCGCAATAACATCTGCTAACCATGTGTATGTGACCAATAAAATTCGATTTGATTTGATCTGGCAAAATCCATACACACGAACACATTATTTTGCATAAACTCTTCCCAGTATTCTAATACCAGTTTACAGCCGCCATGTTTGTTGTCTCCTTTAGCCTGTCATTGGCTAAAACGATGCTGTTGACATTTGCCATTTATTTTGGCAAGGTGATTTGAAGGATGATTGGGACTTGTTGAAATGCACGGGTAAGGAAACCCGTGCCCACCACCCTCCATTCCCGCCTCACTAGTGCTGCTGAGGTAGTGCACCGATTTGGCTGGCAGCAGGGCCTGACGTGATGCCTTCCATCCCCCACCTTTGGAGTGGTGCCAGAATGCCATCCTCTCTCTCAGCCCGTCAGGGACTGGATGGGACACATTATCGAATGTGCAGAATCATGACCCCCATAGCCACAGCTGTTGCCACACTACTGCTGACCCCGCAGGTGACCCTCCCCTGGTGGGTGTCTAACTGGGATCTCTGGGGAGTTGGAGGAGAACCTGGTCCAAGGACATGAACCCATGGTGCTATTTTCCTGCTTCAAAATGTCCCTTTTCCCACTGCTCAATGGTCTGTCATTGCTGTGCCAATGGACAGACACATGCATGCCAACTTGGACCTGGTGGTCACAGAGCTCATTTTCCAGATTAACTTCACTAATGACTGCCTAATGGTGAGATATTGGAGTTGGAACTTGGAATAGAGATAACTCAGAGATACCAATGACACAAGAAGTGGGGAAGCAGAAAGCAGGAATTCGTAGGCTTGCAGCTCCCTTATTTATAAGGCCATTGATTTGGTTAGTGTGCCAACGCTCCTCCCACTCTGGGCAACCGCACAGATGCCAGCTCCAACCAACCCCTGGCCCCCTCCCTCACCGAACCCCGCCCTTATCCCGTCCCTGGTGGGGTCGCACACCTGGGCCCCATCGTTGTTGCTGTGCAGGAGGACTGGAGCTCGCTCGCCCCCCAGGCACCCCTCAGCGTCTCACTCTGAAAACACCAGCGCTCAAGCAACCTCGTCATCCCCCCTACCCGTGCTCACGTCTAATCTCCGATCTCATCTCACGAGCACCTGTAAATAACAAAAAATCTATAGGGTCTCCATAGCCGATATTTATCTGTCTGTCCGTCTTCATCGATCATTCTGCCCGTAGAGTCTGCGCGCAATGCTATTTGTTTTGCTATCCCCCCCGAATAGATCACTATAATGCCATTCAATTAGGTAAATAAATAGATAAACAATATCGCCTTCTGTTCCCAGGTCTGCAAATGCACCCCAACCCCCTCTCCTTGAGCACCGTTGTTTTATGCATGCCATCGTTTAACTTAACCCTTAGGTTAAATGTACAAAAATAAAAAATAAAGGCAAATACAGCAATAATATCCGTTGTCTACAACAAACATTTTTGTTCGCCCACTTTTCTGTTTCCTCTCTTTCACTCGTATTGCCTCCTTCTCAGTTTCTCTCTTTTTCTGGCTGTGTGAGCGCGAGCGCAGTGACAGATGGCGGGGCCCTCTTCCCTCGGGAAGACAATCTCTCCGAATGCGGGCGCATGTCAATCACCGGCTCTCATGTGATGGTTCTTGCCAGTGACGTGCCAACCATATGGCCTGGCATCATAGCTGGTATGTAACCCTGCCTGGTAGCGATGCCACACTGTCTCAGAGCGCGCGCGCGGATAGCACACTGAAAGCACCCTGCCGCACCTATAGGAGCGTTTGCTCGCGGTCCCAGAAGATGGTCTGAACTCACGCGCTTTCCACCCCTTCAAGAGCTCCCGCGGAGGTAAGTTGGAGTGTAAACAAATCGACGAGTGACCTTCCCAATATGGAACGTAATTAATTTAATAAATAGAGATTAATAATGCAAGGTTAATTCGGGACCGTTTTTTTGGTGGATGTTTGTGCCTCCTGTAAACGTCTGTTTTGAATTCACTCAGCTATATGCCGCTTTTGAACATTTGGATTATGGTGTAGCTATGGTTCTTCGTTTGGCACGATGTTATGCTCTATTTGTCCTTCAACTTTTAACAGCGCGGACCTCCATTCTGTGTGTTAATTATAGGCTAGGAGTGCAATATAATGTTCCATGCTTATTTTGTCCAGAAAACAGCTATACACAAAGACAAGCTCTAGTTTACCGTCTATCTCGGTGATCAATCGAAAAAATAGCAACAATCTTCCTCCAGAATTTAATGCATTGATTTGATTAGTGACAAATACAAAATAAAGCCTGTTTCCATGGACCTATGGAAACAGAGAGATGAAGAGAAAGAGAGATACATAGGGAGAGAGAGGGGAGGCAGAATTATTCTTCGCCGTCAGCTAATTATTTCTGCGTGTCATGGCTTAGATAGAAGATTTATCGATGATTTTATCTGGGTGTTCATCTTGGAGAAAATGAAAGGGTGGGTGGGGCGTTATTGAAAGCGAAAGTACAGTAGGCTAATACGGACATTATTTATTTGTGTAGTTTTATCATCCACTATTCTTATTTAAACAGCACAACCTTTTACATTCCAAATACATCGATAGCTCCCCTAAATCACGCAAGCACAAGCCATGCAGGAGGAGATTATTGTTGCAATTTAAAGAAAATACTAATCTGTTTTCTGAAATGCCTTTTTGATATATATTTAACGACTGCTAAAAGGATACAAGCAATTTCCATCTGTAAATACAAACCTTTCCAACTAAAAGTGGTTTGGAATCGCTCAGTCGTGCATACTGAATTATGTGTGAAATATTTTTCTTGTAAGGTAGTCTTACATGGTCTGTTAATTAAAGTTTTTTTTTTTTTTTTAATTGAGCAAATCTCCTGAGCCTGAAATTTCCAAACGAGATTTTGCCTCTGGCACACCCTCGAGATAATTAGCACCGTATTCCTCCTGGTTGACTTTGGGTCCACACATCACGTAGCCCAACCACAAGTTCTCCAGCCTACCAGAGATACAAGAGATTTACAGTGATTTAGAGTGGCAACGTGTTACTGGTTTGAGATGGTTTAAACTGTCCATCTATCATATCTTTGCACTGGCTATTTACATTCAAATACCATCTCGTTTCTCCTTTTCGGATAATTGATGCTATTTTCAAAAAGGCCCGGCTCAATCAACTTCGTATTTTTGGATTATAATATTTGGATGATATTCTAATTGGCGTTTGGGTAAGATATTTACACATTAAATCGTTATTGAGTGTCATAATAACAATGTACATTATTATTATTATTATCATCATCATTATAATTATTTATTGGCAATCAAAATGGATCTTTGTGGATAATATAACCCATGGTATCCTATAGTGTCCTCTGGTAGGCTATACGGCTGAGCGTGGTAAAACAACAGCGGCTCTGCAGGTGTGGTAGAAGTCATCTCAATGTCACATTTTACAAAAATATGATAGCCTATTAATTAAAATAACTTCCGATATCCACACACAATATTTTGTTATCTTCTGACACGATGATCAACACCAAGGTAGAGACACTGTACATATCCTCTTGCCATGCTTTTTGTGGAGGTGGGTAGTGCGGTGGAATGGTGCTGGAATGTAGCCAGGAGTATGTGGGCGTCGGGGGGGGAGTGAAAGTAGGGGCACGTTGCTTCACAGCGCGCCCCACGGGTCTGTAATGTGGCCTCTGCTGTTGAGACCCGCTGCGCGAGGGCAGGAGGAGGCACATGGACGACAGCAGGGAATTAAATAGGGGACCGGTTGGGCAATAGACCCGGGTGTTCACTGAAATGCTTCCGATGGCATGCTGTTTTAGTTCCTCCCAACACGTATCATTTCAGTCTTATTAGGTTATTCATGTCCTCCGCCTTTATCATGAAGAGATATTCATCAACATTTGAGTATTATCCCATTGCTGTTGAATGCATTTCATTACAGTCTTCTTTTTTCCTTTAGCCCTTTTCTGATTTGAAATGTCCTCACTCCTCACACAACGTCCTTTATTTCTTTCAGTGCCGCAATGTTGACTAGGCTGTTCAGTGACCCGTCGCTGCTTCCCGACATGCATAAGTATTCGGCCTGGGCAGAGGACAGCGAGAGCGAGGACTCGAAGACCAAGGATGATGAGGGTCACTGCCGCGTGGGCGATGACGACATGGATGTCCCGGACCTGAGAAGCAGCCGGGCACATTCTGAGATCGGCGGGGAAGACGAGGACGACGACGAGGCGGATGAGGACGAAGGAGAGGACGGTGCAGAGGGGGACGGGCCCAAAAAACGGGGCCCTAAGAAGCGTAAAATGACACCTGCGCGTATCGAGCGCTCCAAGTTGCGTCGTCAGAAGGCAAACTCACGAGAGAGGACGCGCATGCACGATCTGAACTCTGCGCTCGACAATCTGCGTAAAGTCGTGCCCTGTTACTCCAAAACGCAAAAGCTCTCCAAAATCGAGACTCTCCGTTTGGCCAAGAACTACATCTGGGCCCTCTCTGAGATCCTGCGCTCCGGGAAGAAGCCTGATCTTGTGTCCTACGTGCAGACGCTGTGTAAAGGACTGTCCCAACCCACGACCAACCTGGTTGCGGGTTGTCTGCAGCTCAACTCCCGAAACTTCCTAACGGAGCAGTGTCCGGAGGGGGGACGCTATCCCGGCTCCAACTCCTTCTCCATGCATCCTTACCCCTACCAGTGCTCCCGCCTCTCCAGCCCTCAGTATCAGTCTGGTTCCAACTCGCATCCCTTACGGACACAAGGGTACTGCTCAGCCTACGATTCACTGTACGGTGGCAGTGGATCTCCAGAATACAACAGCCCAGAGTACGAGGGGCCCATATCCCCTCCCGTGTGCATCAATGGCAACTTTTCTCTGAAGCACCAGGGCACTACGTCCCCCGAGGTAGCCGAGAAAGGCTACCATTACTCTATGCATTACTCCGGCCTGGCCGGCTCTCGCCCCACTGCTGGCCACATATACGGTTCTTCAGGTGTGAGGAGCAGCATCCACTCTGAAAACGTATCGCCTTACCACGACATGCACCTGCACCACGAAAGGGCCCCCGTCCCCGTGTACGATGAACTCAATGCGTTTTTCCACAACTGAAACGGCAGTAATATTGCCATGCGTGGGAGTCTTCTTGCAATCAACAATCAATTAGTTGCCCACCTTTGGCAAGGAGCGTGCACGGTCACCCCCCCAGCCCCTACCCTAAAACTTAGTCTCAAAGGACTATGACACCAGACACTGATCACTGCGAAAAAAGCGTTTTATTTATTGTTTTTCTATGTCATTTTATATAATTGTATTTATTTTGTTTCTATTCTGTGACGATGGGATGCTGTGAAAATGTTGCATTTGAAATGGAATGTGTACAGATTTGACGGTGATTGACGTATGGATTATTATTGAAATAGCTAGATGAGTTAAAATGAAACCGCATAGTCACGTTTATAACATTGTAACAACCGATGATGCTGTAACTAATTTGGAAATAATAGCCTAATATGAAAATAGAGGATTAAATTAAGAAGCAAGCAGTGCACTTAAAAGCAAGCATGTCGCAGAGATATGAAGATATATATTTTTAAATGTCGACAATTGGCAACAGCTATGTCAGAAAATTAAACATATTTCACATCTATGCAAGAAATAGCCTACGCCAAACGAGTATACAAGGACCAACTATAGGCTATATCTAAAATAGTGTACATTAAATCATTCATTTAATACTTCTCAACAATATACTTTCATTGCTTCTCGGCCCCTATTCTGACTTGCCATAACACACACGGGGGGAATTGCTTGATGTCTATTTGTTTTATTGAGGGACATGGATTCAAGTCACCATAATGACACAGAGAATACAATTTTCGATCCCTAGAATACCACCAATTGATAAGGAAAAGCAAAGGAAAAGCAAACAATATTTGGCAGAGTAGGCCTACAAGGCTAAAGCCAACATTTTAAATGAATGATTCTGAGGAAGCAGATATGGGCTCATGCTACCAGTTCCGGCTGGTCAAGTCTTTCTAATGTAAACGATTTGATAGTGTTTACGTTCATTAGATTAGGCTACCTTTAATGGATTTGCAAGTTTGCACTAGATTTTAGATGTCATTAAAATGCAATCGAAATGGTTTCATGTAAGCCAATAGCCTTTGCCTTTATACATCTACTGGCCTTTATACATCTACAATCCTGTCAGTGACTGAACGGAGAATGGGATAGGCCGACAATAAAACATGCTAAACACAATATCTCATGTCTTGCCACAGAAACAAATATGGCTTGTTGAATAGGCCTATTTCTAAAAGTGTAAGGGCCAGGATTTAGCACTCAATTTCTAAATAGTCGAAGTTATATCAGAAGGTCGATATATTGCACTGAAATAACATGATTATTATTATTGTTATTATTATTTACAAACAGTATTATTTAATGCATCATTTTGCCTATAACAACTAATCAATGCAAATATTTCCCCTAAGGGTCCCCAGAGTCGTCAACATGTGTTGCATTTTCCATTGAAAGTGAAAGTTAAAACTTTGTATTTAAACAATGTGTGTGTGGTAAAATAAAATGATAATACATGAAATTGCGTTACATCATTTCATTTTAAACCTATATCCAAGTTATATGTAAACGTTGTCTTTCCTCGTTGAATTTGAGAACCATTACACAGTGAAAACAAGTATATTCTGGCTAGCTGGTTAAGTTATCCGCGTAATAATCAACTACGTAAAAGGACTGTATTATATTCTTCCAATGATTATTCTTATCATTGGAAATGCTTTATGAAAAGATGACGCAGTGTGGCCTGGAAAGGGATGGGTTTACCAGTAAACATCCCCATATCGCTCTGCTTTCGGTAAGTTGGTTTACCGATTACAAGAAGTAGCATAACTTGACATGTGACTCTAACAGGTTCGGCGGGCTATATCCAATGGTTTAATATGGCAGACATATAAGCTATGTCAATATGTTGCTGGAAATCCCATTCTTCAATTAAGCCCACAAAAAAGAGTTGCAGAATGAGTTCGAAACCATTTTCGAAAGACTTCCACTGTGGGAGATGCTAGCATTCCTAATGATTAGGCATGGAGGCAAAAACGGCCATTATAGGATCTAATCAACAGGCCAACACCATCTTTCCAGAACACAACGAACATATTACAAAGACAAACGTGTCAACAAAGAAGCCCTGCAATGGACTCTAATGAGTTGAACAGCAGGATCTGGACAGATTGGGAAACGGCCTCCGGATTTGCAGGCGAGCCAAAATCCCTAACAGTTAACAAAGGGCCTGTCTGAAGCTTTCGGGGATTTCTAGGATGTTCAAATGATGTGGGACCCGTTATAAGCCTAACAAATTCCTTTGAAGGGAGGGACTGCTATGACAACTAACTTCTAGATCAGGGGTGTGCAACTTTGATGCGGGTGGGGTCACAAAACATCATGAGGGGCCGCAGTGGCTCGCGGGTCTGCATACCCACATCCATACCCAGATGAAGTCAGAGCCCGTCCAAGTCTTTTGGGGGCCCTTCCACCTTGCGAGCAATACATTTTAGCAGCCCCCCTCTTTACAGCGAAGAGAAAAACTTGACGTTTTAGAGTTCATTTCCTGCAATTTTACACGTTTTGCCAGGGGTGTAGAGAAAATGTTGCCATTTTAAAGCAAGTTTGCTGCAATTCTACATATTTTTCCATGGGGTGAAGACAAATGTTTGCAGTTCTGCAGTCTGATGATCAATGTGTCCATCCCGGCTCTAGATCATGCGTTTGTCCATACAAGCAGCCGTGCTCCTGCTCCCTTTGAGCGCATGCCAGAATATTCTTGGCATGAAAGGTAAACTTGACTCAAACGGACACAAGGGTTACAATGCACGGGATAGAGACAAATGGGCGGTGTATACGTATATGAAATGATTTTTGAAACGCGGAAGAAATACAGAGACTGTAGCCCTATTCATTGACATTAAATTATCGGAAATGGTGGCCCAAAAAAGCACGAAACATACGGGATCCCAAACTAGCAAAGGATATTCTTTGTAATCAAAACACGGCATTGGAAAGAGGCTGAAATATTTCGGGCAGCCGAGGACCTTAATACAGCCCATGTACTCCATATTGGAATGTTAACCTTGACTTCAGGCTCATTGGCTCAATGGGCATTGACAGTGACGGTGAGAACATTTTGGGAACCAGCAAAAGAAAGTCATGTATTTGCCACAGCGCATTTCTTTAACCCCACCTTGATTTCTCCACAGGTAGCCTACCCTGACGGACAAAGCAGGACATCGTAACTCATCATAACATCCATAACTTTCACACACACCGAAAGAGAGAGAGAGCGAGATAGAGAGGGACTTTTGTGAGTGAAATGTTTACTGTTCATTTGATATTGTTTATTTCACTTTTGGTTATTATCTATTTCACTTGCTTTGATAATGTTAACATATGTTTGCCATGACAATAAAGCCCGTTGAATTGATGTAGAAATCTGCAAAAATATCCTCCATGTACAACGTAAAACACCAAATAATGCATGCAGAGCAGAATTAGGCCGATACCCGCTAATTATCCAAATCCAGAAAAGAGCCGTTAAATTCTACAACCACCTAAAAGGAAGCGATTCCCAAACATTCCATAACAAAGCCATCACCTACAGAGAGATGAACCTGGAGAAGAGTTCCCTTAGCAAGCTGGTCCTGGGGCTCTGTTCACAAACACAAACAGAACCCCCAGGACAGCAACACAATTAGACCCAACCAAATCATGAGAAAACAAACATGTAAATATTTGACACATTGGAAAGAATTAACAAAAAAAACTGAGCAAACTAGACTGACCCAAACGTAAGGAAAGCTTTGACTATGTAAAGACTATTGCAAAGGGCTGCTGTAGGCATCCCTGACTGTCAAGAGAAGACAGACTATGTGCACACTGCCCACAAAATAAGGTGGAAACTGAGCTGCACTTCCTAACCTCCTGCCAAATGTATGACCATATTAGAGACACATATATCGCTCAGATTACACAGACCCACAAATAATTAGAAAACAAACCCGATTCTGATAAACTCCCATATATACTGGGTGAAATACCACAGTGTGCCATCATAGCAGCAAGATTTGTGACCTGTTGTCACAAGAAAAAGTCAACCAGAAGAACAAACACCATTGTAAATACAACCCATATTTATGTTTATTTATTTTCCCTTTTGTAATGTAGCTATTTGCAGATATGACATTTGAAATGTATTTATTCTTTTTGAACTTTTGTGAGTGTAATGTTTACTGTTAATTTGTATTGTTTATTTCACTCTTGTTTATTATTTAGTTCACTTGCTTTGGCAATGTTAACATATGTTTCCCATGTCAATAAATCCCTTAAATTGAATTGAAGGAGAGAGAGATCTCCATTGTGCTTGACTTTTATCATTTATTTTGCCATGCGAAGCTAATTCTCTAGGTCATAGTTACAGCTTTTTACTTTAATCAAAAGTGTATTGTGGGATTGTATTCCCTTGATGCAAAACTTTTTTCGTCGATTTTTGTTTGTCAGAAAATACAATAGGCTTACTGTTTCAACTGAAATTATTTGTTTTTAATGAATCTCGACACTAACCTTATTTGATTTTACACTTTAAAAAATGTATATGGTGCATTCTTATGAGCTAAATTTGGGGATTTTGAGTAAAATGCACTGAATGAACGTGCCTTTGAATGTGCAAACATGCTTTTCAAAATTGACTATCAACTAGTTGAATGGCCTCCCGCAGTGTCTAATGCTTTTGGTATTGATGACTGCACTCAAATATTTATACATTTTAGTTTATAGTAGCAAAACATTCATATTCCTAAATACATCTCTTTTTAAATTCACACGTCTCCATCACTAGATAATAGCCTACTTTCTCTCAAAATGTCATGGAGCATATAAGACATCGACTAAATTCACGGAGGGGATTACTTCCTGACTATCAACTATAATTAAAAACACATTGACATGTGCTGTAAAGTAAATATCGGAATGAGAAAATAAAATGTAATTTAAGAGACAACAGGCCTAGTCCCAATACGATCATGCCAGGCAGCTCGGGCGGTCTAATATTGTCGTCGCAAATCTTGAACTCTTCATGAAGCTTATTAAATGCCATGATAACGTGAAGAAGAAGAACAAAAAAATTACATTCATTTGTATTATTCTTGAACACACACGTGTGATTTTGAGGCAAGCCTTCTAGACGCACAATGCAAGGGGCAGCAGTTGCCCTCGCGCGTCCCTTGTGCATGAGACGATGCCACCCGGCTTGGTTTGGAGCGCTGCCCCGGGACCCATATGTTCAAAATGTCCAGGGTGCGATTAGCTGAGGACACTCCGGCTCACCGAAGAAAGGGAGCTGGGCTTGGACCGTGGAGTGATGATGACCGGCAGCAATGTAGGCCAGCACAGACAACAGTATAAATTGAGAACACCCTTGTTAAAAATATAATAAATAAAACAACATATATATGGACAAAATGTATTTTGTAGTCACAGTTTTATTGTTGTCCATTTGCATTAGAGGCTAGACTAAAACTTGGTGTGACATTTGGACAGCAATCTAAATTGAACGTTTACCTACATTTTACATCAATAGTCTAAATACAAATATAAAAACGAACGTAACTATATATCGGATATCAGCCTATAAAAATAGACTCAACTTTACTTAATCCCAAAAGCAGGAGATTTTCAGGTGCATGAAATGGGAATTTGTCTGATGTAGCCTAGGCTCAATCCAGTGCATTTATCTCAGTAATACTTGAGTTTGCTTATACAGTATATGTGACTAAAATCATCTAGGCTATTTTTGAGGCTAGTATATTCCTTTCTCTCGTTTCAAACCGAACACTGAGCACAATTCACTCGCGCGTTTCCTTCTGCGATGACAGTGCGCGAGAGGACGTGAAATAAACCAAAGTCTAGGCTACGTGGTCATTGATGCATTCCCTTACACGTGACTGATGTGACTAAATTGTGCCTTCACTCACTTTGGGATAATACAATTACCGGAACGATTTTGACTATCTTGACAAACTGAATATAAAAGTTGTGTGCAGAAAGTTGAGTACTGCATGATGTATTGCATAAAACAAGGTTAAATAGCATATGATAATGCTATAGGCGTAGTCTATTCTTTAAAATGCGTTTTTAGGCAAATCATCAAAAACCGAAGTGTGCTGGTGCGTTTATAGAGTCAGTGCAGGCGTGGAGCAGGCTCGAGCCAGTTGGAGAGGGCATCTATCAAAATATTCCCCCGTCCGGCGTGAGGTGCGCGCTTTCCAGAGGCGGAAGTTGGCAGCCGTGCAGAGCTGCGCGTGCCAAGTTCCTTAATGTTCCCCGGCACCAGCACGAGCTCTGGAGAGGACACCCGCGCGCCTCGCCGCTGCCTCGTGCCAGTTTGCCCGGCCAAAGTGGCGCTGCAGGGAGGAGTCTGTATTTCTTTCCTAATTTCACAGCATCTGTTCATTATCCAGCACGTTTAAAAAGAAAGTTCTTATTCTGACTTCAAAACACACACACACACACCGAGTAAGTGCTGAACAAATCCTCTGGTGAAAATGTCTTCATGCTGTTTTTTTTATCAATTGACATAGCAGGAATTTACATTTTGGGATTGTTAACGAATGTGGTATCTGGCTAAAACCTTGCATTACAATCATTCCCTTATTTCTGCCCGAACCACGACTGATGCAGATACCCTGTACAGTGTCAGTAGGCTACTTTTCTGCACTTTGGAGAAAGCTCCCGACCTGGGCGAGTGCCTAGGCTATCCACGAGCTCGCACAGGTGATAGAATGGTTCCCACACGTCAATTCATATTCATTCTAAACATTGATTTATTTTTAAATTCTGTATGAAAATATTTAGGCCAACGTAAACTGTGGCCTTACAATAACTCCTCTCTGTCCAGGATGGTGTTTATTGTTGACCACCAGCAGCACAATCCTCAGCTCTGAGAGATGGAGGGAGTCACTGCAACAGAAATGGAATAGAGATCGTATTGAAGGCTACGAACTTCACAAACCGAACACACAGTGTTCACGTGCCCTCTGCAAAGTGAGTGAATACATCTCGCTGTTTAAATTATCGTGTGTGCCCACTCTTTTCTCGCTAAACTCGGTGGAATATATCAAAGAAAAGTGTTTGTCCGACATAACAGGCAATATAGTGCGATTATCAAAATGTCACAAGTATCCTTAACTGGTGTGAATTCCAATTAACAAGTCTAAATATTAGAAACGCAAATTAAATAGGAAACATTTAAGAACCTATAGGCCTACTTATAATACAGTGTGTATCAATAAAATACAAATATACATCATTATTTTATGTCATTATCATAAAAGCTACAGGAGAGGGCTTTTTTTTAGAAGAGACCATGATGCTGAAGATAAGTAAAGTAAATCAACATCAGGTCATATCTAGTGCCATTGAACACACACACACACACACACACACACACAAAGAGAGGGAGAGAGAAAGCTTACTTTATATATCTTGCCTCTCACATAGTGAATACAAGCATGCACACAATCCGACACAGCCAGCCCCATGCATGCACTGCTCAGCCCCAGTGCCAGACTGTATGCCAGACAAGGAGGCAAGGCTGTCACTGGCAGGCGATTCAGTGGAAATTCCACAACATCTGTTTGTTATCGCACAATGGGGCACGGCGGTGGGGCACGGGCGACGGGGGCAGACGAGGCAGAAGCTAAATGGAGAATCTGCTACTGTTGGACTGAATGCCAGGGGAGGAACGAGGGGGACACAGGAAGGGTACAGCCAGGGTGGGTGACAGACAGGGGTGGAGATTAGGAGGGGTGCCAGGTAGGTTTTGGAACCTTAGGGGGGTTGCCTCTTGCCACATAGGTTTAGAGGTTTTGGGGTTGCCATGTATTGGGGTTTTGCGGTTTTGGGGACAATGCAGGCAGGGGTGGAGATTGGGAAGACACCAGGGAGGGTGAGGCCTATAGGGAACAATGGCTTGGTAACTATAGTTTGTTTACTTTCTGCAGATGGATGCTTCCATCTGACAACTGTCAGTCATCTCTGTCGAGGGCAGTGGAGCTATGTTCTGGCTGGTCACCAGTGAGACCCTCCCTGAGATGGGCGTGGTTGAACCATGTTTAGGAGGTTAAGTAGGAGTGTGCATGGGGACACTGCTGGATCAGAGGGGGTAGCTGTGGGTTGTTGCTGGTCTGCACAGATGGCATGTGTTATAGGAGTGTGTGTGAGTGTGCTCTTGCATGCTTGTGTGTTTGTGTGTGTGTGATGCCACGGTCACATGGGCAGCAGTAATTGGCCTCCATATTGACCAGTTTGCAGTGCTGGGGGGCGGGCAGTCTCCCAGCTGGACCTGTCAGACGGCATCCCATCCACCTCACTGATCACCCCCCTGACAACCTCTCCACTATCTTCCTTTTCTCTTTTCTCCATCCCTCCTGTCCTCCAGCACCTCTCCTTTCATCTCCAGTCTTCTCCTCCCTTTCCTATCCTCTCCTACCCTTCACCACCTGTCCTTTCCACTCCTCTCCTCAGCTCTACCATCTCAACTCTCCTCCTAGTCCTCTTCCACCTATCCTCTACCACATCTCCACTCCTTAGTGTTCAGTTACACGTAGGTCACTAACAATAATTGCAACAACATGTAATTAATGTTCCATGTATTACTGGACTAATACCTACGTCTCAGCTCTCTGAACAGAGACAGGTTGTGAGGTCTGCTATGAGCAGTCTGAAGGCTCATCCCCAGCTAGAGGAAGCCATGCCCAGCCTTGGCAGCTGGGAGTCTTCAGGTACGTAGCAAGTCTCTCCATCATCTCTCCTTCACTCTTATCAGCCAGGAAACATGGAGAGTTGGCACACACTCCCTGGGAAAAGGGTGGGAACAACAGGGGGTCGGAAACACACACACAACCCTTCCCCTCAGCACAGACATGGGAGCCGATGCTGTCGCTAGGGATTCTGGGATGGCTGGCTGGCTCTGGGAGAGAGATGGGAGGACTACAGGAAAACAGTGTAGATGCAATAACTTAACAACAGGCCCACATGCTGTGTTACCTTCAGAGAGAGAGAGAGAGAGAGAGAAGAGGGGAGACATAGCTGGCAGAATCATACCAAGTCTTATGCCAAGCAAAGTGCACATGGGAATAGGTGTGTGTGTGCTCTACATATGCATGTCAATGTATGTGTGTGCGTACGTAAGTGTGTGTGTGTGTGTGTTTCAAAGAGTGTTCATGTGAATATGGGCACCGAGTTGCGCTATGTGTGTAGGAGTGAGTGTGTGTTTGTGATTGCACTAGTGCATCTGTATGTATGCTGTGTGTGCATGTGCAGGAAGGGGGGAGGAAGAGGGAGAGGAGGGGGTGAGTGCACGTTTAAATTCTGTGACATCTGTTCATTACAAGTAGAGTGTGCTTATTTTTATACAGCGAGCCACAAGCAGAGAGCTCAATTGGCACCTCTGGTTAATGTAGCAGCCTGCCTCTACTGCACAGCAAATTAAATATTTAGTGGCAGACAGAAAGAATGAAGAAAGAGGACGAAGGGAAAGAACGAGAGAAATGATAAGATAATATGTGACAAAAATGCACACACACACAAACACGGATAAGCATTGCCACGCGCACTCAAAGTCCCTGTTCTAATTGAATTAAGCAAGGAACAGGGTCTGACGAATCCAGAAGTCACCCTAACACACTCCCATATGAGCAGTATGATGTGATGTGTCAGGACATACATTACGGTTTGTGGTGAAAACAGGCCAGGGTGAACTGAAACAGGACAAAGGACGGAAAAGACTAAACTGTAGTTTGTGTTCTTGATTTGATTTCATATGATCATTCACATTCACATGTGACTGATGCTCAACAGAGACAGACACTACAATGAACTGGGCCTCTCCTACTTGCTTCTTCCAGCTACAGGCCTTACCTATAGGTGGATAGGAGCTGTTTGAATTGATGTCCCCCTGCAGACTGGGGGACTGGAGAGAGGCCTGCTTGACTGAGGCTGATGCAAGCACCAACCACACCAGACAAACACTGTGGGAGTTGGGACATCTCTCTCTAGCTTGGTCCAGAACACACTCACTGATGGTGTGTGTGTGCGTGCCTGTATACGCGCAGGTACTCACGTGTGTGTGTAATGATGGGGTTCTCTCCCTCCACTCAGGCCCCATCTACCCGAAGGAGCCTCTGGCCCCCACTGTCCAGTCCCACTCTCCTCCTCCCATGGGATGGCCTGCTCTGGAATGCCGCTCAAGGGGAAGAATCTCGCTGCAGGCACTCAATATGTCGCATGTGTCTGTGTGAGAGAGAGAGAAAGAGAAAGAGAAAGAGAAAGAGAGAGAGAGAGAGAGAGAGAGAGAGAGAGAGAGAGAGGTTATAATACAGGTAGTACCCTTAAAGGACAATAATTAGGGCCGGGAAGATACCAGTAACGCGATACTTGTTAGTATTGTGGCAAAGAAACAAAACAGGAAGCAGATTCGACTTCTTTAGGAAAACAGCCGTAATGTTGGAAACAAACATCATTATGATGTCATCCAGAGTCACATCACATGGTAGTAAACTGTAGCAGCATATGTGATGAGTTAAAAGGGTCAATGCAGATAGTTAAATAGTTAACCAAATAGCTACAGTTGAAGTCGGAAGTTTACATACATCTTAGCCAAATGCATTTAAACTGTTTTTCACAATTCCTGATATTTAATCCTAGTAAAAAAAATCCCTGTCTTAAGGCAGTTAGGATCAACACTTTATTTTAAGAATGTGAAATATCAGAATAATAGTAGAGAGAATGATTTCTTTCAGCTTATTTCTTTCATCACATTCACAGTGGGTTAGAAGTTTACATACAATGAATTTAGTAGCATTGCCTTTAAATTGTTTAACTTGGGTCAAACGTTTCAGGTAGCCTTCCACAAGCTTCCCACAATAAGTTGGGTGAATTTTGGCCCATTCCTCCTGAATGAGCTGGTGTAACGGAGTCAGGTTTGTAGCCCTCCTTGCTCGCACAGACTTTTTCAGTTCTGCCCACACATTTTCTATAGGATTGAGGTCAGGGCTTTGCGATGGCCACTCCAATACCTTGACTTTGTTGTCCTTAAGACATTTTGCCACAACTTTGGAAGTATGCTTGGGGTCATTGCTCATTTGGAAGACTCATTTGCGACCAAGCTTTAACTTCCTGACTGTTGTCTTGAGATGTTGCTTCAATATATCTGCATAATTTTCCCTCCTCATGACACCATCTATTTTGTGAAGTGCACCAGACCCTCCTGCAGAAAAGCACCCCCACAACATGATGCTGCCAACCCCGTGCTTCACGGTTTGGATGGTGTTCTTCGGCTTGCAAGCCTCCCCCTTTTTCCTCCAAACATAACGATGGTCATTATGGCCAAACAGTTCTATTTTTGTTTCAACAGACCAGAGGACATTTCTCCAAAAAGTAAGATATTTGTCCCCATGTGCAGTTGCAAACCGTAGTCTGGCTTTTTTATGGCGGTTTTGGAGTAGTGGCTTCTTCCTTGCTGAGCGGCCTTTCAGGTTATGTCGATATAGGACTCAGTTTACTGTGGATATAGATACTTTTGTACCCGTTTCCTCCAGCATCTTCACAAGGTCCTTTGCTGTTGTTCTGGGATTGATTTGCACTTTTTGCACCAAAGTATGTTCATCTCTAGGAAACAGAATGCATCTCCTTCCTGAGCGGTATGACGGCTGCGTGGTCCCATGGTGTTTATACTTACGTACTATTGTTTGTACAGATGAACGTGGTACCTTCAGGTGTTTGGACATTTTTCCCAAGGATGAACCAGACTTGTGGAGGTCTACAATTTATTTTTTCTGAGGTCTTGGCTAATTTCTTTTGATTTTCCCCTGATGTCAAGCAAAGAGGCACAGAGTTTGAAGGTAGGCCTTTAAATACATCCACAGGTACACCTCTAATTGACTCAAATTATGTCAAATAGCCTATCAGAAGCTTCTAAATCCATGACATCATTTTCTGGAATTTTCCAAGCTGTTTAAAGGCACAGTCAACTTAGTGTATGTAAACTTCTGACCCACTAGAATTGTGATACAGTGAATTGTAAGTGAAATAATCTGTCTGTAAACAATTGTTGGAAAAATGACTTGTGTCATGCACAAAGTAGATGTCCTAACCGACTTGCCAAAACTATAGTTTGTTAACAAGAAATGTGTGGAGTGGTTGAAAAACAAGTTTTAATGACTCCAACCTAAGTGTATGTAAACTTCCCGACTTCAACTGTACCTGGACTAACAATTTAGGAGTCAGCAAACATAACAATGGTGTTGGAGTTGTGCGTGGCCACACGTGGGTGAACAGGGAGTACAGGAGGGTACTAAGCACCTACCCCTGAGCGGTCCCTGTGTTGAGGGTCAGCGTGGCGGATGTGTTGTTGCCTACCCTCACCACCTGGGGGCGGCCTGTCAAGAAGTCCAGGATCCAGTTGCAGGCGGAGGTGTTCAGCCCCAGAGCTTAGTGATGAGCTTGGATGGTGTTGCAAGCTGAGCTGAATAGCATTCTCACATACAGTGCATTGGGAAAGTATTCAGACCCCTTGACATTTTCTACATTTTGCTACGTTACAGCCTTATTCTAAAATGGATTACATTTTTTTTCCCTTATCAATCTACACACAATACCCCATAATGACAAAGCAAAAACAGGTTTTTAGAAATGTTTGCAAATCTATTTTAAAAAATACACTAATACTGCATTTACATAAGCATTCAGACCCTTTACTCAGTACTTTGTTGAAGCACCTTGAGCAGCAATTACAGCCTCGAGTCTTCTTGGGTATGACGCTACAAGCCTGGCACATCTGTATTTGGGTAGTTTCTCCCATTCTTCTCTGCATATCCTCACAAGCTTTGTAAGGTCTGATGGGGAGCGTCGCTGCGCAGCGATTTTCAGGTCTCTCCAGAGATTTTAGATCGGGTTCAAGTCCGGGCTCTGGCTGTGCCACTCAAGGACATTCAGATACTTGTCCCGAAGCCACTCCTGCATTGTCTTGGCTGTGTGCTTAGGGTCATTGTCCTGTTGGAAGGTGAACCTTTGCCCCAGTCTGAGGTCCTGAGCGCTCTGGAGCCAGTTTTCATCAAGGATCTCTCTGTACTTTGCTCCGTTCATCTTTCCCTCGATCCTGACTAGTTTCCCTGTCCCTGCCACTGAAAAACATCCCCACAGCATGATGTCGCCATCCACCATCCTTCACCGTAGGAATTGTGCTAGGTTTCCTCCAGACGTTACTCTTGGCATTCAGGCCAAAGAGTTAAATCTTGGTTTCATCAGCCCAGATAATCTTGTTTCTCATGGTCTGAGAGTCCTTTAGGTGCCTTTTGAAAAACTCCAAGTGGGCTGTCATGTGCCTTTTACTGAGGAGTGACTTCCATCTGGCCACTCTACCATAAAGGCCTGATTGGTGGAGTGCTGCAGAGATGGTTGTCCTTCTGGAAGGTTCTCCCATCTCCACAGAGGAACTCTGGAGCTCTGTCAGAGTGACCAGTAGGTTCTTGGTCACCTCCCTGACCAAGGCTCTTCTCCTCCTGATTGCTCAGTTTGGCCGGGCGGCCGGCTCTAGGAAGAGTCTTGGTGTTTCCAAACTTTTTCATTTAAGAATGATGGAGGCCACTGTATTCTTGGGGAACTTCAATGCTGCAGACATTTTTGGGTAACCTTCCCCAGATCTGTGCCTCGACAATCCTGTCTCTGAGCTCTACAGACCATTCCTTCGACCTCATGGCTTGGTTTTTGCTCTGACATGCACTGTCAACTGTGCAATCTTATATAGACAGGTGTGTCCTTTTCCAAAGAATGTCCAATCAATTGAATTTACTACAGATGGACTCAAATCAAGTTGTAGATGCATCAAGGATGAGCAATGGAAACAGGATGCAGCTCAATTTCGAGTCTTATAGCAAAGGGTCTGCATAAGGTATTTTTATTTTGAATGCATTTGCAAAAATTTCTAAAACCTGTTTTTACTTTGTCATTATGGGGTATTGTGTGTAGAATGATAAGGATTTGTATTTATTTAATCCATTTTAGAATAAGGCTGTAACGTAACAAAATGGGAAGGGGTCTGAATACTTTCCAAATGCAGTGTAAGTGTTCATCTTGTCCAGGTGGGAGAGGGCATTGTGGAGTGCAATAGAGATTGCTTCATCTTTGGATCTGTTGGAGCGGTATGCGAATTGGAGTGGGTCCAGGGTGTCTGGGATGATGGTGTTAATGTGAGCCATGACCAGTCTTTCAAAGCATTTCATGGCTACAGATGTGAGTGCTACGGGGCAATAGTCATTTAGACAGGTTACCTAGACATTGTTGGGCACAGGGACCGTGGTGGTTTGCTGGAAACATGTAGGTATTACAGAATGGGTCAGTGAGAGGTTGAAAATATCAGTGAAGACACTTGCCAGCTTGTCAGCACATTCTCTGAGTACATGTCCTGGTAATCTATCTGGCCCTGTGGCCTTGTGAATGTTAACCTGTTTAAAAGTCTAGCTCACATCGGCTATGAAGAGCGAGATCACACAGTCGTCCAGAACAGTTTGTGTTCTCATGCATGGTTCAGTGTTGCTTGACTCGAAGCGATTATAGAAGGCATTTAGCTTGTCTGGTAGGCTTGCATCACTGGGCAGCTCGCGGCTGGGTTTCCCTTTGTAATCCGTGATAGTTTACAAGCGCTGCCACAGTGTCGGAGTCAGAGGTCGTAGCAGAATTTCTTATAAGCGTCTGGATTAGTGTCATGCTCCTTGAAAGCGGCAGCTCTAGCCTCCAGCAGGTTTTTAAAGGACCAAAGAGTTTGGTCTGCTTCGTGTTTTTATTGTTGCCATGGAAAAAATGATGCGATACTAGTATCGTCACAGCCATAAATACAATATCATATATATAGTCCTTACCTGATCACATTACTAGATTAAAGGATTAAATTGATTAGATTAAAAGGGTTAAGACTTCACAGTGGCAAGCCACAAGAATCCAAGGACCATCGTTCCATGTTAATACACCTAATATCTAATATGTGATGGGGTAATATTACACAAGACATTAGCATCCATCATTCACACAAGCAAGGCACCACTGAAGTTATGCTCCCTCTTGCTCTCTTCTCACCCCACCCACACACTCACACACCTCCCACTTTCTCTCTGTAAATCAAAACAGGGCACAACTCACAACCTGGAACTTCCCTCCCCACTCTCTCTGTTAACTTTTCTCCCTCCATTGTGTCTCTACTGCCAGCCAGGACAGGGAAGAGAAATGGGCTGAGAGAGTGATGTGGAGACGAGGATTGACACCCCATCTCCCTGCAGCCCTTCTCTTCTTCAGAAGGCCAGATTAAGAGATTAGAGAGCAAGGCGAAGCGTTAAAGCTGGCTAATTCTCACCCAGACACAGAGAGCTAAACTAGCAAAACTACCCCGAGCCCCATGGACCCTCTCTGCACAGCGACATCTGTGATGGGATAGAGCATGTCCCCTTTACTCTCCAGGGTAGCAGGGAACCAACAGCCTTCATCCTCAATGCATTACTATCATGGGAACTTTGGTGTCTTGTTGTCAGTTTCTCTCCATTGCGTTCTCTTGCGCTTTCAGACTGGTCCTGGTTTCTTTGACCCAAGCCAGCGCCATGGGCTGAATAATTGTATTTTCCTACAGAACATTCATGCCGGTGGGATATTTGCACATAAATTCAGGTTATGTGAGTGAGTGCATTTCAATTTATGATTCAATGTGATTTGGCCCTATGTCAGTTGAGTAGTCATACACATTGATGATGACCGAACAACCAAAACGTTTCTATTTTTGCTCTTTTTACCTCAATGAATAAACCAGCATAAAATAACTTTGAAAACGTCTTTTTTTTTTATGCAGACACTAATGAATCAGTTGAGTATGTCAGCTCACAATAAAGTAAATATTGGTATCATGTTGGTATAGTATTGAATTGTCCTAATGGAGACATACATATCAATTATGTGAGGAAGTACAGAGATTCATTTTGGCCGTTTGGGAAAGTAGAAAACAAAAGAAAACAATGAGCTACCGGCATCGTCATGGGAAATATGATTCCCCAATAGCACATAGTAACACACACATATTTATCTGAACTTCTTGCACTTCAGAGACCAAAAGCTTGCCACCGCCATCCATCTCAGTAAGGGAAAGGGAAACGAGAGAAAAAGAGAGAGAAGGGGAAAGAGAGAGAGAGAGGGTGGAAAATAACAGTGGAAAAGAGAAGGCATGATCTGGATGCCTGCTCTCCAGTCGGCAGAGGACAATGCAAAGCTGGAAGAGTGGGAGCATGGTGCCAGGGGGGAATGGAGTGCCACATGGTGTCCCCACGAGCAGGGCCAGTCTGGAGGGGGGTGAGGGGTGTGTGTGTGTGCGTGCGTGCGTGCGTTTATGAGAGATGGACTGTGTGCTTCCTGTGTTATGTATGTATGATAATGTTGTGCATGTATGTATGTATGTATGTGTGAGACGTGGGGTGGGGAGAGATGGTGGACAGGGAGGTAGAGTCCCAGTTGCCGTTTGCATCTTAAATTCCTCAACATCTGTTCTGCCGAGCTCGGAAGTAGGAGCTGGTTATGTGTGTGTGTGTGTGTGTGTGTGTGTGTGTGTGTGTGTGTGTGTGTGTGTGTGTGTGTGTTCTGCTACCGGACCTTTAATGAGAGGTAGACAGAGACTCATTTTCAACAATAACACCAGGTAATCTGTAGTGCTCTCAGACACACCAAGAGAATACAAATAGCACCATTCAACAACAGGACACTGAGATCACCTCTGTAACAGAGTCCACAACCCCATGGACGGACATCAGACCAGAAACTGGAGTTGTTTTCTATGTATTGACTGATTATCTCATTTCTGTGCCTAAATCAACTGTTAAACACATAAGTGCGGTAGTGTGTAAGTCTATTTGTGTGTGTGTGTGTGTGTGTGTGAGCTAGAGTGGGTGAGAGACGCAACGTTAGATGTGTGTGTACGTGAGTTCACGTCTGTATGTGAAATTACCGGCAAAGTTTTAACCATGAAATATTCAGCTGCTGTGTGTGCTGTCTCTTGAGTGACTGTGACAGGGAGAGTTCCTGCCATGTTCACACACAAACACACACACACACTAACCCAGTGCCAACTCTGGGCAAATCTTATGCCACCTCAACACCAGACCTCTGCCAAACAGACCCAGTGTCAAATCCATACCCTCCACATGCCAACCCTATGCCACACACACGCCAACCTCGTGCCCCCTTAATGGCAGTCCTATATCAATCCTATGCCAGAGCACCCACCACCACCCCTCCTCTCTCCCAATCTGGTATGTGCGTATGTAAATCACTTGTTCTGTGGGGTTTTAAGACACCTGACTATCTGTACGGAGCTGAGAAGGTCAAAAGTCACTAGTGAGCTTGGATTCCAGGCAGATCAGATCTGTCGTTCTGTTCTCCTTCAGTGGAGGCAATTAGCCCTGAAACCTCCACTGAAGCTCTAGTAAATCCCTCATTTCAGGGTTCAGCTTCCTGCTGCTGTCACCCGCTTCCCGCTCAATCTCTGTCTGTCACTCTATCTCCCACCAATTCTCTCTCTCTCTCTCTCTCGGCACTTTGGAAGCAGTGCCCCTCCAATCCCTGTGCCCCCTCCCCCTCCTCTGGATGCCAGCCGACGGCCCTCAGTGTGGCATGCCATCTGCTGCACCCCCTCTCCCCCCGCAGACAGCTACCCACAATTCCCCTCTGCCTTAGCCCCGCGCTGCAGCAGAACAGGAGGCTTTCGCACAGATCACTTCACCCCTGATGCCCCCGCCAGAAATGAGGGGTGCTGGGGGGGCACGCACGCACAAAATTCTCAAGCTTACACTCTCTCTTTCTTACACACAGTCTCTCACGCGCACAAACACACATGCACACAAAACACACTTTTATATTGTACCCCATACATATTAAAACAGTGAAACAGGCAGCATACATGACTCCATTTTGCAAAGCTGCATGAAGCATGCACACACATGCTGCACTTGGGTTGTCCACGAGAAGGATTTGAGTGTGATTTGTGATGGGGATTTTGATTGTGATCTGGATCTTTCTGTTATTTAGATTCGGTAGGGCCGAGAGAGAGAGAGAGAAAGGGAAAGAAAGAGAGAGAGGGAGGCTGGTCTTCCATCCATCTTGTGTGGGTAAGGAGCCTCGCGGCTGGCACTCTATCCATCAGTGATCGCAACATTAACTCTCTGGATCAGAACCAACATCCCCACATTCTCTACGTCTTTACACCCTTCTCTCTCTTCTCTTCTTGTTTTTCTGTTTATCACCCCTTTTATGAATTGATCCTCTTTATTATTTTTTCTCACTCATCTTCTGCCTATATGTCCCCTCTTCTCCTCTCTTCTTCTCCCTCCCTGCATCTCCTCCTCTGCTCTCATCTCCTCCCTGCTTCTCTCCTCTCTTTGTCTCTCCCAGTTGATGTTAATAATTTAACTCCTGAGCTGCTGCAGACCTGGCTCCTCTCCAGGCCTCTGATTGTAGATGTGTGTATGTATGAGTGTGTGGCCGGGCATGTGTGTGGGATGTGCAAAAGAGAGAGATACATGGGGTGGGGAAGGAGAGAGGCAGAGAGAGAGAGGGAGGCAGGGAGAGAGAGAGAGAAAGAAAAGAGCTTAGGGTATGTTAGGTTGTGTGCGTGCGGGCATGGGGCCAGGGGTTTACAGTGGCTTGCGAAAGTATTCACCCCCCTTGGCATTTTTCCTATTTTGTTGCCTTACAACCTGGAATTAAAATAGATTTTGTTGGGGGGGGGTTGTATCATTTGATACACAACATGCCTACCACTTTGAAAAAAGCAAAATAATTTTTATTGTGAAACAAACAATAAATAAGACAAAAAAAACTGAAAACTTGAGCATGCATAACTATTCACCCCCCCCCCAAAAAAAGTCAATACGTTGTAGAGCCACCTTTCTTCAAGGCAAAACTGCTCCAGCTCCTTCAAGTTGGAGGGGTTACGCTGGTGTACAGCAATCTTTAAGTCATACCACAGATTCTCAATTGGATTGAGGTCTGGGCTTTGACAAGGCCATTCCAAGACATTTAAATGTTTCCCCTTAAACCACCTGAGTGTTGCTTTAGCAGTATGCTTAGGGTCATTGTCCTGCTGAAAGGTGAACGGTCCCAGTCTTAAATCTCTGGAAGACTGAAACAGTTTTCCCTCAAGAATTTCCCTATATTTAGCACCATCCATCATTCCTTCAATTCTGACCAGTTTCCCAGTCCCTGCTGATGAAAAACATCCCCACAGCATGATGCTGCCACCACCACCATGCTTCACTGTGGGGATGTGGTTCTCGGGGTGATGAAAAGTGTTGGGTTTGCGCCAGACATAGCATTTTCCTTGATGCCCAAAAAGCTCAATTTTAGTCTCATCTGACCGGAGTACCTTCTTCCATATGTTTGGGGAGTCTCCCACATGCCTGTATTCTTTAAGGAATGGCTTTTTTTCTGGCCACTCTTCTGTAAAGCCCAGCTCTGTGGAGTGTACGGCTTAAAGTGGTCCTATGGACAGATACTCCAATCTCCGCTGTGGAGCTTTGCAGCTCCTTCAGGGTTATCTTTGGTCTCTTTGTTGCCTCTCTGATTAATGCTCTCCTTGCCTAGTCCGTGAGTTTTGGTGGGTGGCCCTCTCTTGGCAGGTTTGTTGTGGTGCCATATTCTTTCCATTTTTTAATAATGGATTTAAATGGTGCTCCGTGGAATGTTCAAAGTTTCCAATATTTTTTTATAACCCGACCCTGATCTGTACTTCTCCACAACTTTGTCCCTGACCTGTTTGGAGAGCTCCTTGGTCTTCATGCTGCCGCTTGCTTGGTGGTACCCCTTGCTTAGTGGTGTTGCAGACTCTGGGGCCTTTCAGAACAGGTGCACAATTATTAGGCAAATTGTATTCCTCTGGATTAATTTTATTGTTGAACAAACACAATGCTCTCAGTCAATCCAAAATGTTATTGAATCTCAAACCTGAATGTTTAACAAAGGAAAAGTGAGTTTTGTTTTTCTCAGGGAAATATATAAAAGTGTGCACAATTATTAGGCAACTATTAGTGTGCAGAATTATTAGGCAACTAAATTACAAAAATAATTTCTCAACTCACTTGTTTATTCTACATTTTTAGAGTAAGTGTAACAGATAAGTAACACAAAATGACAATTATATAACATTTTTGGCCTTTCAAAAATATTCAGTGACCAATATAGCCACCCTTATTTTCAATAACTGCCATGAGCCTTCCATCCATGGAGTCTGTCAGTTTCTTGATCTGTTCACAATCAACTTTCGCTGAAGCAGCAACCACAGCCTCCCAAATACTGTTCAAAAAGGTGTATTGTCTTCCATCACTGTAAATCTCACGTTTGAGAAGGGCCCACAAGTTCTCAATAGGATTTAAGTCCGGTGAGGAAGGGGGCCAGGTCATTATTCAGGCATCTTTGAGGCCCTTGCTGGCTAGCCAAGCAGTGGAGTACTTAGATGCATGTGATGGAGCATTGTCCTGCATAAAGATCATGGCCTTCTAGAATGCTGAGGACTTCTTCCTGTACCACTGTTTGACGAAAGAATCTTCCAGAAACTGGCAGTAGGTTTGGGAGTTGAGTTTCAGTCCATCTTCAACCCGAAAAGGTCCAACTACCTCATCCTGGCACCTGACTCAAAGTGGTGCCCTGTGTCCATTACTGATCCAGCCACGGGCCCATCCATTTGGTCCATCAAGAGTCACTTTCATTTAATCTGTCCATAAAACCTTTGAAAAATCTGTCTTTAGGTATTTCTTTGCCCAATCTTGACGCTTCAACTTGTGAATCTTATTCAGTGGTGGTCTTGTTTCAGTCTTCTTGACCTTGGCCATGTCTCTGAGCACTTGACACCTTGTACTTCAGAACACTCCAGGTAGGTTGCAGTTCTGGAATACGGTGGCACTGGAGGATAATGGGTTCCTGGTAGTTTGACGTTTAATTCTTCTCAAGTCTTTTGCAGTTAATTTGCGCCTTTTCTTCCCCATGCGTTTTTTGCGCCCCAGTTGACTATTCACAACAAATCGTTTGAATGTCCGGTGGTCACACCTGAATAGTTTAGCTATTTAAAGAGTGTCGCATCCGTCTGAAAGGCATTTTAAATTTTTGGCTTTTCAGTGTCAGTTAAGTTTCTTTTTTGGCCCATTTTACCTGAGGTAATGAGGCTGTCTAATAACTATGCACACCTTGATATAAGGTGTTATTCACTTTTGCCACACCCTCCCTCGCTACACAAATACATATCACCTGAAAATGATTAAATCCAATAAGCATTCAAGTTTATATGGTTTGGAGTTTGAAAATGTGAATAGAAACAATGATAAGATCACTTGACTAATAATTGTCCACGCAGTATATATATATATATATATATAAAAAATACATACATACATACATACATACAGTGGGGGAAAAAAGTATTTGATCCCCTGCTGATTTTGTACGTTTGCCCACTGGCAAAGAAATGATCAGTCTATAATTTTAATGGTACGTTTATTTGAACAGTGAGAGACAGAATAACAACAAAAATATCGAGAAAAACGCATGTCAAAAATGTTATAAATTGATTTGCATTTTAATGAGGTAAATAAGTATTTGACCCCCTCTCAATCAGAAAGATTTCTGGCTCCCAGGTGTCTTTTATACAGGTAACGAGCTGAGATTAGGAGCACACTCTTAAAGGGAGTGCTCCTAACCACAGCTTGTTACCTGTATAAAAGACACCTGTCCACAGAAGCAATCAATCAGATTCCAAACTCTCCACCATGGCCAAGATCAAAGAGCTCTCCAAGGATGTCAGGGACAAGATTGTAGACCTACACAAGGCTGGAATGGGCTACAAGACCATCGCCAAGCAGCTTGGTGAGAAGGTGACAACATTTGGTGTGATTATTCGCAAATGGAAGAAACACAAAAGAACTTTCAATCTCCCTCGGCCTGGGGCTCCATGCAAGATCTCACCTCGTGGAGTTGCAATGAGCATGAGAACGGTGAGGAATAAGCCCAGAACTACACGGGAGGATCTTGTCAATGATCTCAAGGCAGCTGGGACCATAGTCACCAAGAAAACAATTGGTAACACACTACGCCGTGAAGGACTGAAATCCTGCAGCGCCCGCAAGATCCCCCTGCTCAAGAATACATATACATGCCCGTCTGAAGTTTGCCAATGAACATCTGAATGATTCAGAGGACAACTGGTGAAAGTGTTGTGGTCAAATGAGACCAAAATGGAGCTCTTTGGCATCAACTCAACTCGCCATGATTGGAGGAGGAGGAATGCTGCCTATGACCCCAAGAACACCATCCCCACCGTCAAACATGGAGGTGGAAACATTATGCTTTGGGGGTGTTTTTCTGCTAAGGGGACAGGACAACTTCACCGCATCATTTGACGGGGCCATGTACTGTCAAATCTTGGGTGAGAACCTCCTTCCCTCAGCCAGGGCATTGAAAATGGGTTGTGGATGGGTATTCCAGCATGACAATGACCCAAAACACACGGCCAAGGAAACAAAGGAGTGGCTCAAGAAGAAGCACTTTAAGGTCCTGGAGTGGCCTAGCCAGTCTCCAGACCTTAATCCCATAGAAAATCTGTGGAGGGAGCTGAACGTTCGAGTTGCCAAACGTCAGCCTCGAAACCTTAATGACTTGGAGAAGATCTGCAAAGAGGAGTGGGACAAAATCCCTCCTGAGATGTGTGCAAACCTGGTAGCCAACTACAAGAAACGTCTGACCTCTGTGATTGCCAACAAGGGTTTTGCCACCAAGTACTAAGTCATGTTTTGCAGAGGTGTCAAATACTTATTTCCCTCATTAAAATGCAAATCATTTTATAACATTTTAGACATGCGTTTTTCTGGATTTGTTTGTTGTTATTCTGTCTCTCACTGTTCAAATAAACCTACCATTAAAATTATAGACTGATCATTTCTTTGTAAGTGGGCATACGTACAAAATCAGCAGGGGATCAAATACTTTTTCCCCCCACTGTATATATATATATACACATACTGAGATCATGTGACAGATCATGTGACACTTAAATAAAGTCGACCTGTGTGCAATCTAACTAATTATGTGACTTCTGAAGGTAATTGGTTGCACCAGATCTTATTTAGGGGTTTCATAGTGAAAGGGGTGAATACATACAGTTGAAGTCGGAAGTTTACATACACTTAGGTTGAAGTCATTAAAACTTGTTTTTCAACCACTCCACAAATTTCTTGTTAACAAACTATAGTTTTGACGAGTCAGTTAGGACATCTACTTTGTACATGACACAAGTAATTTTTCCAACAATTGTTTACAGACAGATTATTTCACTTATAATTCACTGTATCACAATTCCAGTGGGTAAGAAGTTTACATACACTAAGTTAACTGTGCCTTTAAACAGCATGGAAAATTCCAGAAAATTATGTCATGGCTTTAGAAGCTTCTGATAGGCTAATTGACATAATTTGAGGTGTAACTGTGGATGTATTTCAAGGTCTATCTTCAAACTCAGTGCCTCTTTGCTTGACATCATGGGAAAATCAAAAGAAATCAGCCAAGACCTCATAAAAAATAAATTGTAGACCTCCACAAGTCTGGTTCATCCTTGGGAAAAATGTCCAAACGCCTGAAGGTACCATGTTCATCTGTACAAACAATAGTACGCAAGTATAAACACCATGGGATCACGCAGCCATCATACCGCTCAGGAAGGAGACGCATTCTTTCTCCTAGAGATGAACATACTTTGGTGCGAAAAATGCAAATCAATCCCAGAACAACAGCAAAGGACCTTGTGAAGATGCTGGAGGAAACGGGTACAAAAGTATCTATATCCACAGTAAACCGAGCCCTATATCGACATAACCTGAAAGGCCGCTCAGCAAGGAAGAAGCCACTGCTCCAAAACCGCCATAAAAAGCCAGACTACGGGTTGCAACTGCACATGGGGACAAATATCTTACTTTTTGGAGAAATGTCCTCTGGTCTGTTGAAACAAAAATAGAACCGTTTGGCCATAATGACCATTGTTATGTTTGGAGGAAAAAGGGGGAGGCTTGCAAGCCAAAGAACACCATCCCAACCGTGAAGCACGGGGGTGGCAGCATCATGTTGTGGGGGTGCTTTGCTGCAGGAGGGTCTGGTGCACTTCACAAAATAGATGGCGTCATGAGGAGGGAAAATTATGTGGATATATTGAAGCAACATCTCAAGACATCAGTCAGGAAGTTAAAGCTTGGTCGCAAATGGGTCTTCCAAATGGACAATGACCCCAAAGCATACTTCCAAAGTTGTGGCAAAATGGCTTATGTCCATTACATGAAATCCTAATAAAAATCCATTTAAATTACAGGTTGTAATGCAACAAAGTAGGAAAAACGCCAAGGGGGATGAATACTTTTGCAAGGCACTGTACCACCTTACAGTTCCACCTGGTCACTTTGAGGCGCCTCTCTCAGTCACTGCATCACTACGTTCTGTCATTGGAGGGAATCAGAGCAGGCATTCCTGCATGTTTCCTCTGATTGGACACGGACAGTAAGGGCTTCCACAAGAGTGAGTGGGCAGCAAGGCACGAGGAGGGATGATGCCAATATCAAATGAATGTCTAAAACCCTGAGACTGCCCCATAGAGCGGTACAAAACCATAGCTAATTTCACATTACGGCCTGATATGCATAATAAACCGACATGTGCAAGGTCACGCACTACACTACCATGTTTAAATTGAACCAGGCCCTTTCACACATACTGTACATAAAACAAAAACTATCCAATGGGTTCACAACACCAAACCTGCACTGTCATTAATGTAAGAGCTGGAGGGAGGTCAGTGTACCAACAGACGGTGTATGTGTGTGTTTTCGCACGTTTGTGCATACCGGCATGGTGTGTGTACGTCCATGCACATGCGCTAGCTTCTAACTGCTAATATGTGTGTGCACCCATACGTGTATGAGTAGAGTGTGTGCATGCAAATGGGAGTGGAACACACACACACACACATATACACACTCCGTTGTGTTGACAGGTGGCTCCAGTAAAGAGGTGGTCCCTGAGCTGGGCTCTGCCTGTCTCTGGCTGAGAGAGAGAGAGAGAGAGAGAGGAATAAAAAGCTCCCAGCAGCTGTCGCCCTAATTCCTCTAACACGCTGCTTGTGCTCTGATTATAAAACAGATCTGGCCCCTCATTTACTCCTGACACCAGCTAATGCTCTATATCTCAATCACTCCGGCCCTGCTAGCCACTGCCCTGCCAGGACACACGCACTTACATGTTTATAGTATCAGCACATCGCACAAACCCAAATGACAAAACCATATACATCATGTGAAGGAAAGGCATCATCCTCAGATATCGACAGATTGATACAGATTTTGATAGACACAAAGAACACACACATGCCTGCACGCGCACACGTGCATACACACACCTCCATAGAGTTCAGCCATATTAGAGAGATGACTCGGAGTGTTGGCTGAGCCACACCTCCTGGAGTTGAGCCCATTCATCTACCCATAAGGCAACAGGGCAGGCTAGCATATGTACAGATGACCCCACTGGTGATCCACGGTCAGACTGCAATTGGTGAGACTGTGATTGGCTTAAAGCGAAATTTCACCTCTGCTCTATTTCACTATATATGCCCATTAATATGTTATTAACATATCATATGTGTCATAAAATGTAGAATTTCCTCACAACATGCAAATACGAGCGTTTCTTCATTTCACCAGTAGAAACGGGACAGCTTACATTTCCTAGTTATAAGCATACCACAATATCCAGAATTCATAGCGATTTCAGGACATAGTACCGCCCCATGGATGTGTATCCAGTTGATGTGAGAAATATCAAAATGTCTGTGTCTGTAGTCAGCACTGTCAGCCAGAGGATTTCAAAACAGATGGGGCTGTCTCAACTGATGTCGTTGAATGTTGAAAAGTGATGCTATTCCATAGACTTTCCCCTTCACTTCAAAGAGGAAGGCATCAGAGCAGCAGAAAATAAGTCAAGCTGAGGTAACGTAGCTAACTTTACATGGATAACTAACGGTAGCTAGCGAGCTAGTAAACTACATTTGTTTAGCTGAACCAAAATCTAGCTAGCTAGCTTTCATAATATGCTGGCTAGACATTCCAAAGCATATCAATGTAATTAGTCAGCTGCTATATGGCAATGTGAATTGTAACTTTGCAAGCTAACGTTAGCTTTGTTAGGTTACGTTAGCTAACAGTTAGAAAAATAGCTCACTACCTACCGCAGAGGTCAACGTGACTATACATTCTATTTAGTGTCCTATCAAATCAACATCAAGCTCAGCACCAGTAACTAGCGTAAGACACTTTCTAAAATCTGACTAAAATCTACTAAATCTTTCCATGTCTCCATGATGAGCAAATCAATATACTGGAGCTAGGAATAAACATGGTCAGTGTCTTGTTTACAAGTAGGCTACAACTTCTACTGTTGTTTTCTCTGTTGCAAGGCTTGAAGTCTAAATTGGAGAAAAGGAGGTATTAGTAAGGAGGGGATCGTGTTGGTGACTGACTGGCGTCTGCTGGGGATGGGTATTGTGTGTGAAGGTTAGATGCATGATCTATTGATATGAGGGGTGTGGGTGGATATAGTACCTTGTTTGAGTGTGTATTGATGGGGACAAAGTAGTCAGATGTTGGTTAATCACCGACTACTAATCCTGCTGCTGATGTTGATCTTGACCCCAGCTTTAGTAGTACAGAGCTTGTAGACCCATTAGATGAAAGCTTTCAGCCTGGAATAAGCTCAACATCATCTGACTTTTAAACAAGCCAGGAAAGGGAATGGGGGATACTGCATTCGACTGAAATGTGTCTTCCGCATTTAACCCAGCTCTGAATCAGAGAGGTGCGGGGGGCTGCCGTAATCAACATCCACGTCGTCGGCTCCTGGGGAACAATGGGTTAACTGCCTTGCTCAGGGGCAGAAGGACAGTTTTTTTTACCTTGTCAGCTCAAGGATTAGATCCAGCAACCTTTCGGTTACTGGCCCAACGCTCTAACCACTAGGCTACCTGCACTGCCAACTGTATTTATGAAAGCACAATACCACCTTGAGAAAAAAAATCCCCAACACACTAAACTGTCAACAAGACAAGAGCTCCTCAAACTTTTCCCACCCTTGCAGTCAGTTCTTTGGCATAGGGGAGAGGGGCTGTTAGTATACTATTCTAGCCTTTTCACTGTATAGTAGGCAGCGCTTGTCTACTCAACAGCACAACTGTAGGTGCTCATACACAACAATACACGACTATACTGTCTACAAGTCAAACCCCCCTCAAACTTTTCACATTGCTCCATTGTGTAACAAAACAAATACCAGTCTACTGTACCCTTTTTTGTTCAAAGATGAACATGGTTGAGTGTACGGTTACACATCCTCGTGATCAGTCTTCATGTTTTACACATCCTCCTGTTCAGTCTTCATGTCTTTCCAAGAGACTTGCAGTAGAAACAAATCTTCTGCAAGAGGTCCAAGCAGTGGGTGGGGAAGAAAGTGTACGAGAGGCTTGTCCACCTGGCTATGGAGTTCAGAAAGGACCAGACGGTTGTCTACAAGGAGCCTGAATCACAGCTCCCCAAACTCAACATCTCTGCCAACATCGGCACAGTTCCAAAGCCTGCTAAACCAGCTGCCATTACCCAACACAAGAAGAGGTTCACCAGCTGAAGAACATTCTGGAACCTGCCTGGAACCAACAACATCCATATTCAGTTGGACTGATGTTGTAGTATAATTATGAATGCCTATTATGCTCACCACTGGATTGTGGTATAGATAATGCTAGCTGTTGTACATATGTATAGAATTGTGTTTTATATAATATTTTTTACAAGTGTATTGACAAGTGACTAAATGATTCCAGCTGCATCAGAAACCAATAAAGTGTTGACTTCAACTTCTGGATCAATTCATTGTGATATTCATGAAATGTACAGTCGTGGCCAAAAGTTTTGAGAATGACACAAATATTAATTTTCACAAAGTCTGCTGCCTCAGTTTGTATGATGGCAATTTGCATATACTCCAGAATGTTATTAAGAGTGATCAGATGAATTGCAATTAATTGCAAAGTCCCTCTTTGCCATGCAAATGAACTGAATCCACACAAAAAACATTTCCACTGCATTTTAGCCCTGCCACAAAAGGACCAGCTGACATCATGTCAGTGATTCTCTCGTTAACACAGGTGTGAGTGTTGACGAGGACAAGGCTGGAGATCACTCTGTCATGCTGATTGAGTTCGAATAACAGACTGGAAGCTTCAAAATGAGGGTGGTGCTTGGAATCATTGTTCTTCCTCTGTCAACCATGGTTACCTGCAAGGAAACACATGCCGTCATCATTGCTTTGCACAAAAAGGGCTTCAGAGGCAAGGATATTGCTGCCAGTAAGATTGCACCTAAACCAAACATTTATCGGATCATCAAGAACTTCAAGGCGAGCGGTTCAATTGTTGTGAAGAAAGCATTTATTAAACTGCTCTTTTTTTAGCATTTATTAAACTGCTCTGTTTATACCAAGTTCACTCTCCTGCGCCTGACTTCCCTGCCACCAGCACGCACCCATTACAGTATTGAGAGAGTGAAGCATTTTTTCTTCATTTGGCTCTATACTTTAAAAGTTTGGATTGGAAATCAAACAATGACTATGAGGTTAAAGTGCAGCTTTAATTTTAGGGTTTTTTCATCTATATCGGGTGAAGCGTTTAGATATTACAACACTTTTTGTATATTGTACCCCCATTTTAGGGGACAAAAAGTATTGGGACAAATTCACTTGTGTATTAAAGTAATAAAAAGTTAAGTATTTAGTACCATATTCATAGCATGCAATGCCTAGATTAAATTTGTGACTCTACAAATGTGTTGGATGCATTTGCTGTTTGTTTTGGTTGTGTTTCAGATTATTTTGTGCCCAATAGGAATGAATGGTAAATAATCTAGTGTCATTTTGGAGTCACTTTTATTGTAAATAAGAATAGAATAGTTTCTAAACACATCTACATGAATGTGTATGCTACCATGATTACGGATAATCCTGAATGAATAATGACAAGTGAGAAAGCTAGATGCACAAATATCACAGCCTCAAGACATGCTAACCTCTCGCCATTACAATAACAGGAGAGGTTAGCATTTTGGTATTTGTGCATCTAACTTTCTCACTCATCAATAATCACAATACATTCAGGATTATCAGTAATAATGGTAGCATCCACATTCATATAGAAACATTCTATTCTTATTTAGAATAAAAGAGACTCCAATGAAACAATACATTATTTACCATTCATTTCTATTGGACACAGTTGGCAGGCAGTGGAGGAGGGAGGAAGGTCAGGTGCTGTGACGCGGCTAGCCCAGTAGGGGGCAGAGGTGTGAAGGCTGGGAGTAGTTGGAAGTCAAACCAGACCTCACCGTGTCACACTGCACACAATGTGTCACCACCCTCTGACAAAGAGTGGGAGAGAGGGATGGTAAAAGAAAGGATGGACTGCAAGTGTGTTTGTGTGTACTTGGCCTCCTCAGTGCTGAAGTGTTGGTGTATGAATTGATGAAAGTATTCAAACGTTTGTTTGTAAATGAGTACAATTATATGTGTTGGTGTGACTGTGTGCATTGTGTCTGTGTGTTAGATTGTTTGTATGTTCGACACAGCACATCTCTGGGTCTCTTTGTGTGTGTGTGTGTGTGTGTGTGTGTGTGTGTGTGTGTGTGTGTGTGAAATCCTATTTTATTTCCTCTTTCTTCTCTCTCTATCCCCTGAATTTGTCTCCTGGGACTCACTTGGCATCACTCCTCACTTTTTATTCTCGCTCTGCAAACTGCTGCTGTCTGAGCACAAGCTGGCACACCACACACACGCACACACTCCCTGGCACACACTAAAACACAGACACTTACTTAAGATCCCACCCATACATGTACAGATCTATACACACACACACACACACACACACACACACACCACACACACTTTCAAATTTAAACCACACACACTCATTCTTTCAAGCTCACATCATAGATAAAGAACAAGCTGTATTTTGACATGCAATCTCCCAATACAAACACCATCAAATACAAGTTCCATCAAAGACATTAACACAAATACACAGACATCTATGCAAGCCCATGATGCGTGTACAGACTCTGAGGTAATACACACAAACAGTTAATCAGTGACAACAGCACATACAGAATCAGTGCCACTCAGAACACCAATGGAGAGAGAGAGAACGTAAACACACACACACACACACACACACACACACACACATCCTGTAAAAAGGAGAAGGTTCCACACGTTCACAAGCACAAAAAATAACTGTCACAAGTGCTCACACAGTCAGCCACACAAACACTCTCCCACAAACACGGACTGACAGGCAGACGAGAGAAACTTCAAAAAGCAACAAATAAATAAATAAAAGACAAGTATGTTAGAGATGAATTAATAACAAGGAGAGAGAGATGCAAACAGGAAACAAGAGCGAGAGAGAGTGAAGACAGAGACAGCTGGGGAGGTAGACCCCCATCTCACTTTTCTATTGAGCCTAATACCAACACTCACAGCTGTTGAAACTTAATAGACAGCAGGAACTACATTATTCACTGCATACACAACTAGCAGAAGCTCTAGTTAAACTGTACGTTAGAACGTGGGGTTGTGAGTACTGTAGGTACTGAATACATGTACCTGTGTGTATAGTATATGAAAGTGTACGTAAGTTTGAGCGACAGTAGGAGTGGTCATGAGTGTGTCCTATTTCACCCGTTTTTTTGAATTTCCTTCCCTCTCTCTTTTTTTGGGACGGGAGAGAGTAGTGTGATCGCAGTATGCAAATGAAATGGTTATTACCGCATTGCTCATCAAGCAGCGCGGAGCAGACATTAATAGGCTGATGAATATGCATGTGAATTTGTTAATTAAGTTAATTATTCTGCTGAAAATGCATTCGTCTTCCAAGGACATCTTCCCCAGGATTCCAACCACCTCCTCTCATTAGTCATGTGATATTTTACACTGGGCCTGGCTGGCGCCGGGACAAGTTGGGTCTGGGGTCAGGGGTCAGGGTGCAGCACACACTACATATAGCATGAGGCTTAAGTCTACTTAATAACAGTAACGACATTCTCAGAAAGGAGAATAATGACCTCAGATCATTTGCTATGTATTCAAAACGATGGTTTTCACATTCAGTCATGAGAGAGAGTTGAACTTGACCGATGTATGTTTTGATAAAATATACCTGCCTTTTGTGATCAGGTTTTCCCCTCCATCTCTATTTCTCCTCCTCCCTCCATCTCTCCTGTCCATCTCTCCTCTTTTCCAGTCTAGTAATTCCCTTTCTCTCCTGGTTTTCCTCTAATTGCTTATTAAAACCCTCTTAAATGAACTTTTTGTGCCAACTTTCCAACACATTAATTAATTGTTGTAGCCAATTAAGTGTCGCTGTGCAAATGAGCTTCAGCACAAATGGTCCTGCAGGGCCACCCCCCCCTCCCCCCAACAGTCTGCCATCCCAGCAGCCCCTGCTCCCTTAAAGAGGCAGACCTGAGTGAGAAATAGAAAGTGGCAGAGCGATTGGTGACAATGGTCACTTTTATCCACCGGAAATGTGGGATTATGCAGTGACTTTTTTTGGTCGATGGAGCTTGACTAACCCCAGTCTTAACCCACCCCTCTCAAACACTATGGATACTGATCGCTTTCTCTAATCTCTGTCTAGTGGTTCAACTAGCGATTATGTTACTGTCTTTCTGTGGCTGTTACTCATTAGTGATAAAACAGTGAACAAGAAACTGTGGCACCATTTTGGCTCTGAACTATAAACTGAGGAGGATTAGTATTTGGTGTTAAAACAGCAATAAAGCACTCTGCTGCAGCAGTAAAACATATATCACTAGAGGAATAAAGTCAGTGTTTTTCAAAGAGCCCATCAATAAATATGTAACCAGAACTGGAACGACTGACACACAACTTTGTTGCAAAGATGGTGAGAAGAGACAGCTAATTAGATATTGTGCTTAACTTTCACCACATGGCCTGAGTTGAATTCATAATTTAAATATTTTTCTACGTTTATACTTGTGTGTTAGCCATGAGCGCCCTTAGCGGCGTTGGCAGAATGCAGATGTTTCTGGTTTTCAGGGATACAGTATTTTTCAACCTAACTTCCGTTTCCCCTGAAAAAAGGAAGTAAGGACTCCACAACGTTAGGTTAAGCCATGAGAGGAGAGGTTCGTCGTAAGTGTTCAGCCATTAATAAACAAAATGTTGCAATTTTGCTGTTCATGCAACTCTATATGGGCTTTGAACGTGACACGTGCTCAGCTGCGATGCCTGTTCCCTTCTCTGTGTTCCAGTGGTGTGTGTGTCTGTGCGTGCGTGCGTGCGTATATATAACTATGTCTTAGCTCTGGGGCCGCAGGAGTCTGTCTCCGCTCCCTGAATTTACACAGCCTTGGATCAAAGAGCCTCAGTCATCAAACTGAACATCAAACTCTAGCAGGGCGCAGGGAGGCAACTGTGGCCCAGACACAAGCAAACACTCAGGAGGTACAACAATCATAAGCAAAAAATACACACACACACAATATTCCAGACGAACTAATTAAAGTATCTTGGTCTACTGCTCTATGGGTACAAAAAATGACTAGTGGTAGAATTAAGCAATAAGGCCCGGGGGGGGGGGGGGGGGGGGTATATGGCCAATATACCACGGCTAAGGGCTGTTCTTATGCACGATGCAACGCGGAGTGCCTGGATACAGCCTTTAACCGTGGTATATTGGCCATTTCCCACAAACCTCAGAGGTGCTTTATTGCTATTATAAACTGGTTACCAACATAATTAGAGCAGTAAAAATACATGTTTTATCATATGGGCTATATGGTCAGATATACCACAGCTGTCAGCCAATCAGCATTCAGGGCTCGAGCCACCCAGTTTATAATATTTCTTATTCCTCCAGAACCATATAAAAAAGAAGTGTGTAGAACAAGCTGTGGGATGAAACCGATGACAACAGTCAAAATGGAGGGTCTTAGCACAGACATAGTCCATGGGTTGTCTGGATGGGCAATAGTGAGTATGAGAATCAAAATGGCAGGGTGCCACTTTTATGGGCATTCCCTGATTGATGGTTAAACCATGTCTACCCCCGCTCCTCAATGTATTCCTCTTGTCTGTAAGACTTGGCACTGGCATGCCCACTACTTCTCCTGTGGCAACTCCCCGCGGGCACATTCACTATTATATAAAGCCCCTATAGGACACACACACACACACAAGCATGGGAACGCACAAACAGACATATATATGCGCACACACACACACACACAACCATCTCAGTCACACACTCTGCATTTGGGGCAGGTGAGCCCCCCACCATCAACACTCATAAAGGATCACTCACCCAGAGGGCTCAGCTGGGCCTGTGTCTGGCTGGTGGGGCAGGGGGTAAGCGTGTCTGTACGCGTGCCAAATGTAGAACTAGTCTGTGGGCAAAATAGGGCGCGAGGAGAACTCAACACCAACACACACAGTCTGCCATTAGACTGTTCAGCCCCACCTCTACATTTGCCCCATTCTTTACTTTCTACTGTTCATTAGGCTACACAGGCTAGAATGATGTCCAGCAAAAACAAATTGGGGGTATTTCAGTTATTAGTTTAGTCCTTTTTTTTAAGAAACATATTGTAAAGCATAAAAACATTGAGCATGACATCTAGACATACCCTCCAGGATAACACGCATTCACAATCTAATACTACTTCAGCATCGCATAAGATACAATACAACATGGGTTCACAAGCACAGTATTAACATACAACATGGGCTATCTCCTCCCAGTCCCAGAAACGACATGACAAAGAAAGTGTGTCCGGATTCTCTTAACGTTTTCATTTCTACCAGTGATTCTAGCAAGCATTTGTTCATAAGATGCCACTTCCAGCATTTATTCTATCCACTGTTTCAGAGTAGGAGTGGCCAAAGTAGAAGGATCTATCTAGAAGCTGTAATGATACCAACAGTGATCAGTGAAAGTTCCTCATTTGATACATTAGGTAATTATGTTGTCACCTGAGAGACATATTATTGGTGAAACCGGGATTGTTGATTCTGACCATTCTCCCAAATGTCTCAGAATATCCTTCCAGAAACGTAGTTATGCATTCCTATATAGCATGTAAGGATGTCTCTGTGTCAAATGTACATTTCCAGCACAGATTATTGTCGATAAAACCCATTTTATGAAGCCTTGTTGGAGTCCAATATAACCTACTGTATGTAGTATCTTGTATTGAGTGACCTTCCCCCTGGCTTCCCTTATGTTCCTCCCTGAGTTAGACAAACTCTTTAACCAGGTATCATCCTCAATTTCACATGATGTCAAGCTACTTTTGAATTGCAACCAAATGTTTAAGCCATGGAGTTAAGAAAATTACAGCCGATCTATTACAGTTTCGGCCTTAGGTCCTCCTCTCATGACTGAGCATCCATAGCATGCTGTAGGTATTCATTGCGTACATGATGTGCCATCTACATTTACGTTGGGAGTCTATGGGATACAGTTTTTTTAATGTAATGTGCTCTTGACATTCAAGTGTTGTCTTTGTCACAGTAAATAACACGGTTGCTCATGCTTCCCGCCTCATCAAAAGGTGCTAATGGCCGTGCTGCCCATAAAGTGCTGGACAGGACAACGATATTTTTAGAAGACTGTGGTTACAACCGAATAAACCGTGTTACCGTCTGGATGAAATACAGGTAGGTCTAGGCTGGACTACGTTTAAGGTTTTTGCGCACCGTTTTTTGTTGTTGCTCCCACAGGAGGAATATGCGGAGCCGGCATCTTCAACACAGTCCTTGCAACATAATGTGCCTCTGTCACCCAGAAGACTAAACCCCATGTCTCTCAGGGTCCAAACATTGCCCTCCCTAGACTACGGAGGTCCCAACGGGTTGTCAACCTAAATTCGGAAGAGCGCGCAGGGTCAGTTTATCATTCCCCTAGGACAAAGACGTGCCGCACCCTCCGTTGGACTGGTGTTAGTGAACGAGACCGGGCCTACTGAGAAAACACCCCGGTATAAGGGAAGGAGACGGAACAGGGCCAGGGTGTGTCCTTCTCTGCTCTCATATGTAAGCAAAACTGTTGCATGTATCGTCTCTTTTCTCATTAGGCTAACATATTTAATTTGGCTACTTCAATATTTGAACTATATGAGCCTACTATTCAGATATCGATACTTTTGTTGAATGTGTCGTGGATTTGTCTAAGCCCTTGCTATCTCTTCCACAGGGTATACCTACAGCACATTCAAGGCAAGGCAAGGACAGAGACAGTCCAGCTCACCTGCCGCTCCACGGTCACAGTCAGTGGACACGAATGGACATCAACCTACTTTGAGTAACGCCCCAGCTCCAGGCTAAAACTAAACTGCAAATAGCCTGGCATATCCAACACCTTATTCTGTCAGTGGACAACAGAACAACACCTTGAGCGAACTCCCAGTAATCAGAACTGAAATAGAGGATTTATCTCAATTTAAAGCAATGTACAGTTGAAGTCAGAAGTTTACATACAGTTTAGCCAAATACATTTAAACTCAGTTTTTCACAATTCCTGACATTTAATCAGAGTAAAAATTCCCTGTTTTAGGTCAGTTAGGATCACCACTTTATTTTAAGAATGTGAAATGTCAGAATATTAGTTAATTAAGATAATTATGTATTTCAGCTTTTATTTCTTTAAATCACATTCCCAGTGGGTCAGAAGTTTACATACACTCAATTAGTATTTGGTAGCATTGCCTTTAGATTGTTTAACTTGGGTCAAACGTTTCGGGTAGCCTTCTACAAGCTTCCCACAATAAATTGGGTGAATTTTGGCCCATTCTTCCTGACAGAGCTGGTGTAACTTAGTGCTCACACACGCTTTTTCAGTTCTGCCCACACATTTTCTATAGGATTGAGGTCAGGGCTTTGTGATGGCCACTCCAATACCTAGACTTTGTTGTCCTTAAGCCATTTTGCCACAACTTTGGAAGTATGCTTTGGGTCATTGTCCATTTGGAAGACTCATTTGCGACCATGCTTTAAATTCCTGACTGATGTCTTGAGATGTTGCTTAAATATATCCACATAATTTTCCTACCTCATGATGTCAATTTTGTGAAGTGCACCAGTCCCTCCTGCAGCAAAGCACCCCCACAACATGATGCTGCCACCCCCGTGCTTCACGGTTGGGATGGTGTTCTTTGGCTTGCAAGCCTCCCCCTTTTTCCTCCAAACATAACGATGGTCATTATGGCCAAACAGTTCTATTTTTGTTTCATCAGACCAGAGGACATTTCTCCAAAAAGTACAATCTTTGTCCCTATGTGTAGTTGCAAACTGTAGTCTGGCTTTTTTATGGCGGTTTTGGAGCAGTGGCTTCTTCCTTGCTGAGCGGCCTTTCAGGTTATGTCGATATAGGACTCGGTTTACTGTGCATATAGATACTTTTGTACCGGTTTCCTCCAGCATCTTCACAAGGTCCTTTGCTGTTGTTCTGGGATTGATTTGCACTTTTCGCACCAAAGTACGTTAATCTCTAGGAGACAGAACGCATCTCCTTCCTGAGCGGTATGATGGCTGCGTGATCCCATGGTGTTTATACTTGCGTACTATTGTTTGTACAGATGAACGCGGTACCTTCAGGCGTTTGGAAATTGCTCGCAAGGATGAACCAGACTTGTGGAGGACAAACAATTATTGTTTGGTCTTGGCTGATTTCTTTTGATTTTCCCATGATGTCAAGCAAAGAGGCACTGAGTTTGAAGGTAGGTCTTGAAATACATCCACAGTTACACCTCAAATTGACTCAAATGATGTCAATTAGTCTATCAGAAGCTTCTAAAGCCACATCATTTTCTGGAATTTTCCATGCTGTTTAAAAGCACAGTCAACTTAGTGTATGTAAACTTCTGACCCACTGGAATTGTGATACAGTGAATTATAAGTGAAATAATCTGTCTGTAAACAATTGTTGGAAAAATTACTTGTGTCATGCATAAAGTAGATGTCTGAACCAACTTGCCAAAACTATAGAATGTTAACAAGAAATTTGTGGAGTGGTTGAAAAACAAGTTTTAATGACTCCAACCTAAGTGTATGTAAACTTCCGACTTCAACTGTAAATGTTTGCTTGTTAGCAATACAGTACTGTATACTACATGATTAATCATATCAAGTATTCCATGAAATCAGATTTTGTGTATTAATGCAGTTTTTTTATAATAAAAAATAAATACATTATTTCACCTTTATTTAACCAGGCAGGCTAGTTGAGAACAAGTTCTCATTTACAACTGCGACCTGGTCAAGATAAAGCAAAGCAGTGCGACACAAACAACACAGAGTTACACATGGAATAAACAAACACAGTCAATAATACAATAGAAAAAGTCTATATACAGTGTGTGCAAATGAGGTAGGATAAGGGAGGTAAGGCAATAAATAGGCCATAGTGGCGAAATAATTACAATATAGCAATTAAACACTGGAGTGATAGATGTGCAGAAGATGAGTGTGCAATTAGAGATACTGGGGTGCAAAGGAGCAAAATAAAATAAATAACAGTATGGGGATGAGGTAGTTGGATGGGCTATTTACAGATGGGCTATGTACAGGTGCAGTGATCTGTGAGCTGCTCTGACAGCTGGTGCTTAAAGCTAGTGAGGGAGTTATGAGTCTCCAGCTTCAGTGATTTTTGCAGTTCGTTCCAGTCATTGGCAGCAGAGAACTGGAAGGAAAGGCGGCCGAAGGAGGAATTGGCTTTGGGGGTGACCAGTGAAATATACCTGCTGGAGTGCGTGCTACGGGTGGGTGCTGCTATGGCGACCAGTGAGCTGAGATAAGGCGGGGCTTTACCTAGCAAAGACTTATAGATGACCTGGAGCCAGTGGGTTTGGCAATGAATACGAAGCGAGGGCCAGCCAACGAGAGCATACAGGTCACAGTGGTAGGTAGTATATGGGGCTTTGGTGACAAAACGGATGGCACTGTGATAGACTGCATCCAATTTGCTGAGTAGAGTGTTGGAGGCTATTTTGTAAATGACTTCGCCGAAGTCAAGGATCGGCAGGATAGTCAGTTTTACGAGGGTATGTTTGGCAGCATGAGTGAAGGATGCTTTGTTGCGAAATAGGAAGTCGATTCTAGATTTCATTTTGGATTGGAGATGCTAAATGTGAGTCTGGAAGGAGAGTTTACAGTCTAACCAGACACCTAAGTATTTGTAGTCCACATATTCTAAGTCAGAACCGTCCAGAGTAGTGATGCTGGACAGGCGGGCAGGTGTGGACAGTGATCGGTTGAAGAGCATGCATTTACTTTTACTTGCATTTAAGAGCAGTTGGAGGCCATGGATGAAGAGTTGTATGGCATTGAAGCTCGTCTGGAGGTTGGTTAACACAGTGTCCAAAGAAGGGCCAGAAGTATACAGAATGGTGTCGTCTGCATAGAGGTGGATCAGAGAATCACCAGCAGCAAGAGCGACATCATTGATGTATACAGAGAAAAGAGTTGAATGAATTGTGTGTGTGTGTGGGTGTGTGGGATGAAAAACATTTTCTGGGGCCTGTAGTTTTTCCTGATCTGGTAAGCTAACCAGGTAAAACTCCAGACCTAATATCATATGACAGGATTAATCTGTTGTATAAAAGGTGACAGCTTTGCACACTCTTGGCATTCTCTTAACCAGCTTCACCTGGAATGCTTTTCCAACTGTCTTGAAGGAGTTCCCACAAATGCTGAGCACTTGTTGGCTGCTTTTCCTTCACTCTGCCGTCCAACTCATGCCAAACCATCTCAATTGTGTTGAGGTCGGGTGATTGTGGAGGCCAGGTCATCTGATACAGCACTCCATCACTCTCCTTGGTCAAATAGCCCTCACACAGCCTGGATGTGTGTTGGATCATTGTACTGTTGAAAAACAAATGATAGTCCCACTAAGTGCAAAACAGATGGGCCGCAGATTAAAGGGAAAGCAGCCAACAGGTGCACAGCATATGTGGGAACTCCTTCAAGACTGTTGGAAATCTATTCCAGGTGAAGCTGGTTGAGAGAATGCCAAGAGTGCGCAAAGCTGTCATCAAGGCAAAGGGTGGCTACTTTGAAGGATTTTCGAACACTTTTTTGGTTATTACATGATTCCATTTGTGTTATTTCATAGTTTTGATGTCTTCACTATTATCCTACAATGTAGAAAATAGTAAAAAATTAAGAAAAACCCTTGAATGAGTAGGTGTCCAAACTTTTGACTGGTGCTGTATATCTTAAAGAAGGACTTGGGGGGTTCCTAAACACAGCCACTGGAGTCTGCTGAGGGGAGAACGGCTCATAATAATGTCTGAAACCGAGTGAATGGAATAATCACATGGAAACCATGTGTTTGATAACATTCTGCTCCAGCCATTACCATGAGCCTGTCCTCCCCAACCTCCTGTGACACACAGAGAAAGCAACATGATTGGACTGTAAAACTCACAGGGCTGAGCTTGCATCACGCAGGTTTGCATCTCGCGTAGTCCTGCCCTATGCAACTGTAGGTCTAATAAAACAATTACTCACAGTCTTGTCAGCTATTGCGTTTATTGATTCATTCCAGTTAATAATTTGGGATTGAAAAAGTCTAGCCTAGTCTGCCCAAATTGGAATATACCCTGAACAAAAATATAAACACGACATGTAAAAGTGTTGGTTCCATGTTTCATGAGCTGCAATAAAAAATCCCAGACATTTTTCATATGCACAAAAAGCTTATTTCTCAAAAATGTGGTGCACAAATTTGTTTACATCCATGTTAGTGAGCATTTCTCCTTTGCCAAGATAATTCATCCACCTGACAGGTGTGGCATATCAAGAAGCTGATTAAACAGCATGATCATTACACAGGTGCACCTTGTGCTGGGGACAGTAAAAGGCCACTTTAGAATGTGCAGTTTTCTCACGCAACAAAATGCCACAGATGTCTCAAGTTGAAGGGGCGTGCAATTGGCATGCTGACTGCATGAATGTCCACCCGAGCTATTGATAGAGAACTGAATGTTCATTTCTCTACTGCAAGCTGCTTCCAACATAATTTTTGAGAATTTGTCGATCATTCTGATTGGCTGGGCCTGGTTGCCAAGTGGTTGAGCTTATGCCCTCCAAGACCCACCCATGGTTGCACCCCTGCCCAGTCATTTGCATTTCTCGAGATTGACTCATTTCCGTGTATAAACTGTAACTCAGTAATATCTTTGAAATGATTGAGTTTATATTTTTTTCTCAGTATAAACCAAATTTGATCCCATCCACATTCTCACAAACAAATGGGCTATGAATGCACAACGTTACCGCTTCGTTTACCTTGGCCAGAGGGACAGCTGCTGTTAGTAGCCTACAGTTGATCAGACTGAAAAATGGTCTCGTTTCCATCCAATAAAGCATGTCAGATCACTAATGCTGCTACATTTATGTATGAATTTTTGCTCATCGCGCTTTCTAAATAAATACCGGAAGAAAGTGGAGAGATTTGTGCCCTGCCAGCTCGAAACTGCAATTTACGTGACTGATTGGTCAAGACACGCACAGAGCCTGCAGCAGCACTCGATGTTAAGTACTGAAATTGTGCATGAGTTCTCAAATCGATAAAAAAAAGGGTTATTTGCCCCTTTTAAAAAATGTGCGGCAATACATTTTATTAAACTAAATCAATAGTATCGCCACACCTGATTGAAAACTCCTGTGGCAAATTATGCCTTGCCACACGTTTTCCAGCGGCCCTGTGTGTATGTGCATGCATAGCCACACGTTTTCCGGCGGCCCTGTGTGTATGTGCATGCATAGCCACACGTTTTCCGGCGGCCCTGTGTGTATGTGCATGCATAGCCACATGTTTTCCAGCGCCCCTGTGTGTATGTGCATGCATAGCCACACGTTTTCCAGCGGCCCTGTGTGTATGTGCATGCATAGCCACACGTTTTCCAGCGGCCCTGTGTGTATGTGCATGCATAGCCACACGTTTTCCGGCGGCCCTGTGTGTATGTGTATGTGTGTGAGAGAAAGCATTTGAGAGAAAGATGATTCAATGTGCCACCTAGTGGCCATTCTGAATTCTAACAAGCAAAATACACTGAGCATACAAAACATTAAGAACAAATCAAATCAAAGTTTCTTTGTCACGTGCGCCGAATACAACAGGTGTAGAGAAATGCTTACTTACAGGTCCTAACCAACAGTGCAATTTAAGTAAAAAACAGGTATTAGGTGAACAATAGATAAGGAAATAAATTTTAAAAAACAGTAAAAACTGAATAGTAACAGTAGCGAGGCTATATATAGGCACCGGTTAGGTAGTATGTACATGTAGGTATGGTTAAAGTGACTATGCATATATGATAAACAGAGAGTAGCAGTAGCGTAAAAGAGGGGTTGGCGGGTGGTGGGACACAATGCAGATATTCTGGTTAGCCAATGTCCGGGGGCACAGGTTAGTCGGGCTAATTGAGGTAGTATGTACATGAATGTATAGTTAAAGTGACTATGCATACATGGTAAACAGAGTAGCAGCAGTCAGGGGACACACAATGCAAATAGTCTGGGTAGCCATTTGATTACCTGTTAAGGAGTCTTACGGCTTTGGGGTAAAAACTGTTAAGCCTTTTTGTCCTAGACTTGGCACTCCGGTACCGCTTGCCATGTGGTAGTAGAGAGAACAGTCTATGACTGGGGTGGGTGGGGTCTTTGACAATGTTTAGGGCCTTCCTCTGACACCGCCTGGTGTAGAGATCCTGGATGGCAGGCAGCTTAGCCCCAGTGATGTACTGGGCCGTACGCGATGTTGCAGCTGTAGAACCTTTTGAGGATCTGAGGACCCATGCCACATCTTTTTAGTTTCCTGAGGGGGAATAGGCTTTGTCGTGCCCTCTTTACAACCGTCTTGGTGTGTTTGGACCATTCTAGTTTGTTGGTGATGTGGACACCAAGGAACATGAAGCTCTCAACCTGTGGAATGCTTTCGACACCTTGTAGAGTCCATGCCATGACTAATTGAGGCTGTTCTGAGGGCAAAAGGGGGTGTAACTCAATATTATGAAGGTGTTCCTAATGTTTTGTACACTCCGTGTACATGACAAGAGAATAAAGCACATCACTTTAAAACTTTCTGGTCGCATGATTTCCTTTAATAAATTGAACCGAGAAAACACATATTACAAAATATCATCTTTTACAGTCACGTGGTCACATGAAACCCAAAGTCAGATCTCTTCCCAATTTCTCCCTTCCCAAAACAAAACAAAGGAAACAAAACCATGGACCATCTTTTTAACATCTAACTTTGTCTTTAAAGTAGAAAATAAATCACACAAAAAAGTATTTGCTGCACAGAATTAGGCAGGGAGGCAAAAGATAACAAGGCTATCTGAGATCGTCAGGGAAAGCTTTGGAGAGGTGTATGTGTGTGTAGGTCTATAGGTGTCCAGTTGCTACGGGGTGGGGTGACCGGCTTGCTAGCTGTGACCAGAGGGTCAATGAAAGACTAGTGAGTATAGTAGAGCAGTTAATGAGACAGTGTCAGAGTGTAGCAGAGTGAGTATGAGGGTTAGAGAGGCACATGTACCTGTTACTAGAGAGAGAGAGCGTTCGAGAATGAATATTTTCATTTCTACATGGGAAAGCTAACTGAGGCTGACATACATAGATTGAGCGAGAGAGACAACAAGGGGAGATAGGACTGAGACCCAAATACCTTATTTTACAGTACCTTTGGCCAAGGACACACAAGGTATGCTAATGTATTTTGAGCCATGCCTTCTCTTGTTAATGTGCCTTCCAGAACAGAAGAAACAACCCAACTCTTCCCTGCGGGCAAAGATCATTCAGGGGTTGCTAAGGTCACAAAGGAGGCACAAGGTCAAAAGTCAGGAGCCAGCTAGCATGAGACTGACTGAGTAGTTAACTCACTCTCAGTCCCAGTGTTTTACATCTGCACCCCCACTGACCCCCAGTTAACCACCTCTACATTTCAGACTTGTTCTTTGTTCCACCGGTGTCATACGTAGCAGACACCAACCCCCACCCATTCAACTGCAGATGAAGAGGAGTGAGGACACCAGACTCCAAAACCCACTGATAGCCTCATCGTTAGAGGGCACTGCAGTAGACATAACAATCATTTGAGTTGCAAATTAAACCAAAAAAATCACAGCTGATCACATTCCAAGTGTGGAACTCGTTAGGATCCAACTTCTTCAGCAAGTCAGGAGGTCCAGGAGGAGGGGCAGTGTTAGTGATTGAAGGGTGTGGAAGTTTGTCCCACCTCCAGGTCTAGCACCTCACCAAGGCCCAACCCCAGTCTGTCTGTCTAGAGTGGGGCTTAGCTTGTCCTTTAGCCAAACCAACACTGTCCATCTTCACAATAACATCCTAACCCAAAGACCTGCTCTTTCCTCCAGACTAACAATCTCACAGCCATCTACCTCACATCTTCCAATATACACAACCTGCTCAGGTGAGATGCTCTTCTGTGCCCACCTAGAGAGACTGGTCTATAGTATCATCATTATCAGTACAGTAGGTGTCCCTGGCTCCTGTTTGTCGGCCCATTGTACCCCAGGTCTCTAAACAGGCCCACCCAGGATCAGCGAGCGGTTCTGTGGGCAAAGCGGAGGTCCTGGTCCTTGGGGAACTGTGCTGGGATAGCAGAGGCAGCGGGTTCCATGCCAGTAGGAGGCTCTCTGGCAGGAGATGGTTTAGGGGAGTCAGTCGTCCAGGCAGGGGGTGGCTGTCCCCGGACAGGGGTACCCACGGCGGGGGAGTGGTCCCTGCTGCGCTGGGGGGCCCCAGCCTCTGGGTCCTGCTGGGAGATGAGCTGCAGCAGGGCGGCTGCCACCGCTGGGCTGATGTCCTGACCGGGCCCGGGCTCAGAGCTGGGCTGCTGCTGGCCAGGGGGGAGGAGGGCTGAGGGTGGAGGGCCAGGCGGAGAGGGGGGACGTCGCTCGGAGGATGGAGGGACCTGATTTGTTCCGATCGGCTGCTTCCGCTTGGTGACTGCACAGTCTGAGGGGGGGGTCAGAGAAAACAAGTCAATCAGATATTTACAAGAAACACAAAGCACACAGTTACAGTGAGATTTCACCTGGACATTTGCACCATCTACACTACAGACACATTTTTATTCAATTCCCTTTAGTGAAACGTCCCAGAGAACCAGGTAAGTGTTTGCGAGTGGGGTCTAGACAACGTACAGCTGTATTTCCCACCTTGGCCAGCAGAGGGAGATCATGTACCATTCCTACCGCTGGATCCTCACCATCCACTCAACAACGTCGTTTCAGTTGGATAAATGTTTTCAATAGGCTACCGTTTTAATTGGATGAGTAAAACATGTAGTTGTCATGGGTTGATATTGCTACTAAATACCAGAATTGTGATTATGATAAATGTTCATTCCCTAAATTAGTCTAGAGGTGTGCCACCTACGTTATTTCTCCCCTCTTGGTTCATGGTGACTGGTATGTTATAAAATCCTTAAGCAGGTAACATTTTTGAATGTTGACAGACAAGTTGTAATGTTGAGAGATGATGGGATATCAAAAGACTCATGGTGGCCTAAATAATCAACATAACATTTATTCACACGTATGTGAACAACACAAGAAAGACGCAGGACATGGGGGGGTGTTTATAACAATAATAATCGATTGGACTTATATAGCGCTTTTCGAGACACCCAAAGCGCTTTACATAGTAGAGGGAGATTCTTACCTTAGGGTTTGTTCAACCCTGACAGACTCAGTTATATTTCAACAACAATACGAGCATGGGTTATTATGGCTAGGGAGGGGTAAAACCTGACGTTTGGGGAGGGGGATGACACTACAGGGAGAGAGGTGCATAAAGCTCCATGCAGGCCATAAAGCTGAGACAGAGAGAGATGTATTCTCAGTCTGCTGTCATGGCTACCGGGCAACACTGCTGCTACATTTGTTTCCTAGGCAACAGGGTTGTTGCTTTATGTGCCAACAGTAGGGTGACTACAGATAGACAGACTACAGAGGAGAGCGCTTTACTAGCGTTGGATGATTCCGAGGTCTAATGTAAAAGACAACATACAAAAATAAAATTAAATGTGTGATTTAAATAAAAGTTAAAAGAAAGACATGCAGGTGAAGTCTAAGGTTCAAAACATATATTTTTGCTTGATAATTTATTAGACTTTCTTCATAAAACATTGACATTACAGACTGGTTTTAAATCAATATTTTTTTATGGAAGGAAGAACAATCCAAGAAACCTGCTTTAACAAATGGAGAAATGAGAGAGAAAGAGGGAATGGGAAAAGAAAACAGGGTGATAAAGAGGCAGAGTGAAAGGAAGAGTGAACCATTTTCTTTCTAACGCTGTAAAACTACAAACCTTCTCTTAGTTTACATTCACACCAATGAGAAAAGTCCTTGTGCCCAAAGCCCAGTCCATGTGACCTGGGCGTCCGAAGCCACTCTCTGGTCAGACATCTTGAGAACTTGCCAACTTCATGTATGGTATGTTTCCACCTATGTGTGACTGAGTGGGTGAAAGTAGCCTTTTAAGTAGGAGACAGGTGAGACAGACAAAAGGTGGGTAGGGGGGTGAAACTGTTGTTGATAGGAGGTGGGTCTAGACAACATAAAACTCATCTTCCTCAAAAAATATTTAAAGTAACCATGGAATCTTTCTTCCGGTTTGCCATTTAGTTAAGATCTTTCATCTCATCAGCTCGTTTATAAAGGAATTTACAACTGCTTTATGGTAAGCAGAAAAATAATTGATGACAAGATCCGCACCATGACAGGGAAGCTATGACGGGGCGTCACCCTCCGCCCAGTCTCCTCCCCCTCGTCCACCAGTCCCCTGTGAGATCCCCCTGACCCAGTGCTCTCTGCCCCTCCCCCTAGAGACTGAACCCAGACTTGCCCTTGCGGTCAGCAGTGGAGGCAGACGAACCGCGAGGCACCGCCTCCTCTGATTGGACGCCATTGCTCTCGTCGCCTTGCTCAGCCCCCTCGGCCTGCGGCTTAATGAGCTGGCCCAATAGGAGGGCCAGGAGGTTGGTCTGGTCGTCCTGGCTGAGGGGCGGCTCGCTGTGGTGCGGGGAGGGCTCCTGAGGCTCTGGGGGAGGTTCGGGGGGCTGGGACCTAGCCGGACCCTGGTCCTCTGAGGCCCCCCGGTGGTGGGAGGCCTCGGTCAGGGCAGACAGGGACTGGCTAAGGGTCTCTAGCTGCTGCTGGCTCTCTGGGTTGGAGGAGACGTTGAGGAGCTGAGCCATCTGAGGCAGGCTGAGGTCTGTCTGTCTCTGCAGCAGGTTCAACAGTACAGCCAGCTCTGTCTGGTTCAGCTGCTCCGCTGCAGCACCCAGGCCTGATGGAAGAGAGACAATGGTCACACATACTGTAGACAGAAGCCTGCTGAGAGTGTATGGAGACAACATGTGTTCACATTATAGGCTTACAACCCTCGTCTGCCTGTGCAGCCACTATCTAACCAAGGAGATATTTGGATAAGGGTATGTTCTTCTATAGTAGCGAACTGTGACTACTGTGTCGGCCTGACCTGCTAGCTCATTGGCTGAGATGGCTGAGGAGGGTGGTCTTCCGGGTGGAGGCGGCGGGGCTCCAGCTGGGCTGGCTTGGGGCCGGCTGTTCTCTCCACTGGAAGCCCCCGAGGGGTCCTTACGGGGCACTTTGGGCACAGGCACATCCTCGGGCAGCCCACTCTGCCGCTGGCGCCGCCGTTTCTTACTCCACAGCTCGTGGCAGTCTTGCCAGTGAGGGAGACTGGAGAGAGAGAGCGAGAGAGAGAGAGAGAGAGAGTGATACAGAAGCAAAAACGGGGTGATGAATGCATGAGGGAGAGATACAGAAAGAGAGGCAAAGTTAGGTGTATGGAAAAGAAATCGAGAGGGGTGTTGGTGTGACAGAAAGAAAGCAATAAGGGTGTTGGGAGAATGGTGGTAGATAGTTTGAGGTTGTTCTCTAGATGTAATGGGCCCAGGAAAGGACAGGGCAAAGACGAGGTCCTCACTTGGGCGGGGACATCTTGCTGGGTTCCACGTTACACAGGAAGTCACTATTGAGGGCCTGTTCGGCCGTGCAGCGCCGCGCAGGGTCAAGGGTCAGCATGCGGTCCAGCAGGTCCAGGGCCTGAGCAGGCAGACTGACAGAGAGTGCGAGAGAGAGAGCAAAATTAGAGAACGCGAGTCAAACAAATAGCATCAACAACTGATGTACTGCCACAACTATCATATTGATGAAAGGACAAGAAAATCCCATGGTGTGTATGTCATGTGGCGTACAAGGCAAACTCCTCGCGTAGCCGTCGGCGGTACTGTTTCTTGGGCTTCATGGTGTTGAAGTAGGGCAGCTTGATGACGTCAGGCCAGGCAGCGGGACAGGGGCTCCCACACAGACGACTGAGACAGGGAGAGAGTTAAAGCTGTGGTAAACATGGGTCCTATCCCAGATGGCACCCTATTCCCTATATAGTGCAATGCTTTTGACCAAGGCCCTTAGAGCTCTGGTCAAAAGTAGTGCAATATATAGCAGGGCTATTCAACTCCTATTTGAGAAGATCCAGTCACACAAATATCCTAGGCGGCAAAGGCCCGGATGGGAAGTCATTTATCACCGTAGTAACAACCCCCAACCTTGCAACCCATACGACCCAAAATGGTTCACACCCCTCTTGTTGGCGGAGAGAACATACTTTTAATAAGCTAATTTCCTGCAATTCTACACATTTGGCCATTTCTTGTGTGTTCAAATGATACCCGAGTGACTCAACAAAATCTAAAATGGGGGACCAATGTGGGTCGAGGCCCCTGGGCACATCATTTGGCCATGATAACTACAAGATTTAGGTAGCTGGTCAACTTACCCATCTAGTTAACCTCAACTGGACATTTATGACAAGTTAAAAACATCTCTTTAAGATCTGTCAGTGAATGACATGAGGAAACCTGCCCATGCACTTCCAAATTTAGAAATTGCACTCAACCGCAGTAGGTTGAAAGCCCGACTGAGTTCCAAAAACAAGAAAGTCAGGACCTGCGGTCCATATTCACCCCATTCTGGGTCTGGACTGCGTTCTACCTGTTGAGTATGGCTGCTATATAAGAAATAGGTTGCCATGTCAGACAGGATTGTAATGTGGAGATGCAGTCTTCCAGGCAGCAGGGGGCAATAGCAGCATACCTGATCAACTCTAACTGCAGCAGCTCCTGATTGGCCTGGAAGATGGGCTTCTTGGTGAACAATTCTCCCAGAATACACCTGTGCACAAACAGTCAATGGACAATGTTGGCCACTCACATAAAAAAAAAAAGCATTCACAAATCTTGAGTTAGGATTTGTTAAGTGATAATTATCTGCCAATCATTAGGTTTAGAGCTCTGACTACTTCAGTCAAAAAGATATAGCTGTTTTATAGTGACACCATGTGGAAAAACAAGGTAAGTACAATCTGTTTCCCAACGTGGCGCTTGCTCGATTGGAGAATATATGTGTGAATTAAATGTTTGTGCACCAATAAACCTGCACAGGGAATGAGTGTTCTTGGGCATGTACAGAATCAGTGTCCAGGTGCATGACGGTGTGTGTGTGCAAGGTGAGTTTGTACTAACCCGCAGCTCCAGACATCGATGGCTGGCGAGTACCTCTCCTCTCCCAGGAGGAGCTCAGGGGGGCGGTACCATAGCGTGATTACTTTATTAGTGTAGGGTCGACTGGAGGGAGCAGGGAAGGGGACATTCAGATATAACACACAGATAAAGTACCTTTACTATGCCCTCCAGTGCCAAAACACCCACAATTCATCTCTCAACAATGGGCTGATGAAGGCAAAACCTCTTTATACAGGACACAGCACCACCTAGTGGGGAATCACTGGAATAGATAGATGTTTTCATTCTGACCGCAATGGCAACAGAGGCCTTTTCTAAACGTGATTTGCTCAACTCCCACGTCCTCTCTCGCCTTCTTTTGAAAAAGGTAATCGAGGAGAGGCGAAGGAACATGGATGAAAATGTGCGTGTATGAAATGAGACTCCTCCACTCACGATTATCAGGCAAATTAGGTTTACAGGGGTGGATCCCAAATGAGTAACGTGATAAAAATAGATACAGATAAAACGATAAGCAGCATATTGTTTGTGTGCATGCTTTTCTCCTCCAACAAAACAAAAGTGGATTCAAAGGGGGTGTGGCAGATATCAAAACTCTTCCGTGAAGGACTCTGGTAGGATACACATGACAATCCTCATGAAAGGTGGCTATCAAGGAGGGAAGGACACTGTTCCGGTCGCCTACTAACGAATTGACATTTCCTTGACCACTTATTGGTTTCCGGATCACAGAGGAGAGCGGACATAGGAGAGGGTGAAGGACGGGCTTTTTCCCAAATGAGAAAAGGCCCGTGTGAGGGTCACAGTTCAAAAGGATTGAACCAGGGGCAGGAAGGACCTCTGACTTTATGGTGATGTCATCGTTGCTCCAAAGCAACTTGAGAAATCCAAGTCTCACCTTTCCTCTGAGTTGTAGAGGCGGGCCAAACCGAAGTCAGCCAGTTTGATCTGACCACTGCACAAGGAGAGAGATAAAGAAGTTAGAGACAGAATCAAACTCCATAACAAGACAACACATTACATTCTACAGCTGTTACCTTACACAACCCTAACTACAGAAGTGAATAATTCAATCACAACAGCGAGGCAGAGGAAAGGGCATTTGAATTCCCATGGTAGAACGTTGCACATTGACAGAAGCACCAATCAAAAGGAAAAACCCAATCCTACTATAGCTCCAACAATAATTTCAAACAACTCCCTGTGCTTACTACTAAAACCACACAAACTACTACCGTTTCCATTACCATAACATTCTAGGTTAGTGTGTCAATTGTTAATAGCGGGGACCGGCAAAGCTATGCTTTTCCCTCCTTGGGGAACTGCTTACATTAAAGGTAGACTCAGCGAGATGACGTAGATGCACAAAGTATTCAGCAGTAGTGGGTCAATTTCCACGACAACTAAGAGCGTTGAAGCGCGAGGCTGAACTCGGCCGCTGTTTTTGTCCCGTACATGCTATGTTGTAGCAGCGTGAATCGCAGATACTCTGTGTGACAGGAAAGTCTTGCGTCACGCTCATCTCATTATCTGCGGTGCTGCTCGCCATCTCGTTGAGTCTACCTTTAAAACTAGCACTGCGGAACTGTATCATTTAAAATGGACAGTGAAGCATCTCAGCGACCAGCCAGTAACATCTCACGGACCGGCCCCGTGGCTTAGCATCCTGTTCGCCCCGTCTCCCGGACACTTGTTCCCGTTTTTTTCTAAACGTTCAGCGCATGTGCTACGCAAAAATCTGTCACTGAAATTCACACTTCTACTCAATACAACACATTGCATTTAACTGCATAAAATGGCCGATTTGCTCATATTTGTAAAGGTCTACCTGTGATTTGTCTGGAGGAAAAGACATGCATAATGATCGGCTGGTAGCCTAGTGGTTAGAGCGTTGGACTAGTAACCAAAAGGTTGCAAGATCGAATCCCTGAGCTGCTGTTCTGCCCCTGAACAAGGCAGTCAACCCACTGTTCCTAGGCCGTCATTGAAAAGAAGAATTTGTTCTTAACTGACTTGCCTAGTTAAATAAAGGTAAAATCACTTTTTTTATTAAATTGTAGCAGTAAGGGGAAAACGCTGCACAACACCTTTCTCTTCAGTTAACACACACACTCTGTCTCCCTCTCTCATAAACACACACGCCTCTCTCTCTCTCTCTCAAACACACACACTGCTCCCAACTTTTAAAACGTTAGGAACCAAACAGAATTTAAGGAGCCCCAGAAAGAAATATTTTTTTGATACAGTTTAGGCTTCCATTAGGCCTATATGAATCTAGCTTTGAAGGACATCTCATGAGTAGGAGACCCTTTTCCTTTCTTCCTGGGCCAATCACATTAGTCTAAACCTACTGTCAAGTTACCAGGTTGTTAGCTAGGTAGGTAACATGACTGAACAACGTCAGAGACTGGGGATTAGTTTAAAACTGCCCGCAACATGGTTTGTGAAATTATATAAAATGCGCATGAATCCTGCTAGAAAGACAGAAAGGTATCTCTGGTAATATTGCTCAGATGTTTTGTTGTTGTTGCAGTTTAGGCTAGAGACGAGCTCTTTTCTTTTCTGTAAAGCTGCAAGCACGCCTGTCGTGAAGCTGTGCTCCATTTCCCCTCTCTGACACTCAGGGGCTGTATGACAGTGAACTTGCAAAGTCTACTCAGACTGACCTGTGTTCTTGGTTATAACAGGCGATGAAATTATACAATGTTTCAACACTGCTTGAACTGCTCGCTGCTCCAATGTAACAAAATGTACAAATCTAACAGAAGACTTATCAGGGTCTCTCCCCACTCGCCATCACGGATAAATTATATTTAAAAAACTCATGGAGGAATAGATGTACATGTAGAGGGCACGGAGAGAGAAGCAGGTGAGTGAGGGCTGGGAGGGGATGCTGAGAGAAGCAGGTGAGGACTGGGAGGGGATGCTGAGAGAAGCAGGTGAGTGAGGACTGGTAGGGGATGCTGAGAGAAGCAGGTGAGTGAGGACTGGTAGGGGATGCTGAGAGAAGCAGGTGAGTGAGGACTGGTAGGGGATGCTGAGAGAAGCAGGTCAGTGAGGGCTGGTAGGGGATGCTGAGAGAAGCAGGTGAGTGAGGGCTGGTAGGGGATGCTGAGAGAAGCAGGTGAGTGAGGGCTGGTAGGGGATGCTGAGAGAAGCAGGTGAGTGAGGACTGGGAGGGGATGCTGAGAGAAGCAGGTGAGTGAGGGCTGGTAGGGGATGCTGAGAGAAGCAGGTGAGTGAGGACTGGTAGGGGATGCTGAGAGAAGCAGGTGAGTAAGGGCTGGGAGGGGATGCTGAGAGAAGCAGGTGAGTGAGGGCTGGGAGGGGATGCTGAGAGAAGCAGGTGAGTGACGGCTGGGAGGGGATGCTGAGAGAAGCAGGTGAGTGAGGGCTGGGAGGGGATGCTGAGAGAAGCAGGTGAGTGACGGCTGGGAGGGGATGCTGAGAAAAGCAGGTGAGTGAGGACTGGTAGGGGATGCTGAGAGAAGCAGGTGAGTGAGGGCTGGGAGGGGATGCTGAGAGAAGCAGGTTAATGAGGGCTGGGAGGGGATGCTGAGAGAAGCAGGTGAGGACTGGGAGGGGATGCTGAGAGAAGCAGGTTAATGAGGGCTGGGAGGGGATGCTGAGAGAAGCAGGTGAGTGAGGGCTGGGAGGGGATGCTGAGAGAAGCAGGTGAGTGAGGGCTGGGAGGGGATGCTGAGAGAAGCAGGTTAATGAGGGCTGGGAGGGGATGCTGAGAGAAGCAGGTGAGTGAGGGCTGGGAGGGGATGCTGAGAGAAGCAGGTTAATGAGGGCTGGGAGGGGATGCTGAGAGAAGCAGGTGAGGACTGGGAGGGGATGCTGAGAGAAGCAGGTGAGTGAGGACTGGTAGGGGATGCTGAGAGAAGTAGGTGAGGACTGGGAGGGGATGCTGAGAGAAGCAGGTGAGTGAGGACTGGTAGGGGATGCTGAGAGAAGCAGGTTAATGAGGACTGGTAGGGGATGCTGAGAGAAGTAGGTGAGTGAGGGCTGGGAGGGGATGAGGCTGGCTGATTATAGCTGCCATACGTGATATGAGCATGAAAGTGAAGTGGCATTGGACCTGTGCATATAAGAGACTAGTGGCTGACGCTTCAATTCAACTGACTTTATAAACCCAAATGACTTTATAAAGATTTTATAACAGGCGGCAGCAGGTTCTTTAGATCGGTAGGGCTGAAAGATTCAGTGGTATCATACGAAACAGTACTAAGGTATGTTAAAATGTTGGTATCATAAGTATCATGGCGTTTTGGTACCGTGATATTACCATGCTACACCAGTACCTGTTGTTGAGCAGTATGTTGGAGCACTTGATGTCTCTATGCAGGAAGTTCTTCTTGTGGCAGTAGTCCAGTCCCTCCATCAGCTGTCTCATGAAGCTCCTCACGTGTTCCTGGGAGAACTGACACAGTCCTGACTCCAGCAGACCCATCAGGTCATGATCCATGTACTCAAACACCAGGTAGAAGGCACCTGACGGAACAGGCAGGGATAAGGGGGATGCGCATACACACGCATACAGGCACAGACATACACCAAGCACAAACCCCACACACACACAGTCCCCCTTTCCACACACCTTTGTCCTTCTTGAAGTCCAGCGCGTCCTGTTTGTCTGTGACGATCTCCTTCATGTTGACCACGCTGCGGTGGTTGAGCTGGCGGAGGATCTTGATCTCTCGGATGGCCGTGATGGGGAAGCCCTCCTTCTCATTGTCCAGACGCACCTTCTTCAGAGCCACCAGCTCACCTGGAGGACAGGAGAACATGAACATTACAGATTACGTCACTGTCCAATGTAGGGGGTGGATGAAAACGTCCGTTTTACTGTACCAACTCTGTTGATTGTCCCGATCAAAAGTTTAATAAATGTGCTAAATAAAAACACATTTGTCCAATGTACACGGACGCCCAACGGAAATGTGTCTTCTGCTTAATTTCAAATTCCTCTGAAAGACACACACAGAGAGGCTAGAGCAAAGGGGACACGGGGAGGCGAGATCAGTCACAACACCCCATAGCATACACACATACCGCAGGCGTGGTGATCATTTGTGCCGCTCTCAAGAACAACGAAACACAGGTATGCCAGTGAAAGGGCAGCACACGGGGCTCTCACCGGTGTCTTTGTCCTTGGCCTTGTACACCTGGCCGTAGGTGCCCTCCCCGATAATGCCGATGATGTCAAACTTGTCCACGCAGCGTTTGCCCCAGTCGCTCTGTGTCTGTTTGCGTTCGCCATAGCGAGGACAGCAAAACCTAGACAGGAGAGCCGAGGAGACTTGGTATTAGGAAACGTTTTACCTCACGGAATAAGCCCTTGATGATAACTTTGTACCATCTTGTGCTTATTTTTTATTGAAAGGAAATAGGCTGCGATGGGAGAGGAGGGCTGTGGAAAAGAGGAGTGTAGAGAGGTGGTTTGTGGGAATTGATAAGGAGAAGGGTAGGTTAGGTTGAGCAGGTAGGAACTCACTTTGGTCTCTTCTTGAGAGCGGACAGGGGTGGAGGTGGAGCTCGGTAGACGGGGGACTGAGGGGGAGAGGGGTCTCCTCCGGCCAGCGTGGGGGGCAGCGGGAGGTCGATCAGAGACGGCCGATTCCGCACCTCTTTCTCCTTCCTGGAAGACCTCTGAGGAGGAGTGGACTTCTTCGGACTGATGGCGGAAGAGAGAGAAAAAGGGAGAGCGAGAGATCGACGGTAAAGAAGGAAGGAGAGAAAAAGAGCATTTCATTACTCCACCGCATCATCGTTTCTCTAGTGAGTATGGATTTTCTTTTCCTTATGTGTCTGTAGCACAAATGTATCCCCAATTACCATGACAAAGGGATGTGGGGCCCATGAACTACAGTTTCACTTTGGCAGCCATTTTGGCCAGTGCAGTCCACTGTAGAGGAAGCACTGAATTTGACAAGGCTGCAAGGAGTTAGTGATCATTTTTAAGTCCCATGTAGGCCTGTTTTTACTACTTGACATACTCGTGGTCTAATGGCAGCTAAAACATCGCCTACAGAGCATTCAGGTAATCTGTTCAGAATTCCAGTACTGTACTGCAGGCAGGTGTGTGTTTCAGAGAGACTGACTGTTGGGTGAAACCTGAGCCTACTGTATTGGCCTAATGGCTGTTCTGTTGATGACTACTGGTTTGCCAAGCAACAGGACTGGGGAGAGGAGAGTTGTGTGTGTGTGTGTTTCATGGCTTACCTGTCCTGGCAGTCTCCCACTAGCATGGGTGGTAAAGGCAGGGGGGGCAGAGTGGAGGTCTTGTGGATGGGTGTCAGGCGGGCAGGGCTGCGTGTGGGCATGGGGGCAGGAGATTTGGACTGGGGAGACGACAATGAGGAGGAGAGGGCTGTGGAGGGTGCGAGGCTGGTCTCAGTCTGGCCCTGGGGTGTAGGTGGCTGAAGTTGGGTGACAGGGGTGGAGGGCAGAGGAGGTGGAGGTAGTGGGGTCGTCTGACCGGGGGGCAAAGGGGGTGCAGGAGATGAGAAGGTGGAGGGTGGAGATGCAGAGCCGTGTTCTTCGCCAACAAGAGTGTCCTGGGGCGCAATGGGTGGAGGCTGGAGGTCCGTGACTTGGACAAAGTCTCTCTCAGGTAGTCTCTCGGGCTCAGCTTTAGGGGGGCGTGAGGTGGACCCCTTGGTCTTGCGTGAGGAAGGTGGAGGGGAGGGGGGGCGAGCTGCAGCCACCGCAGCCTGGCGCTCCTTCTTCCTCCGGCTAAGCTCCGCCCCCAGGCTGGAGTTGAGTGGCAGGCGGGAGGAGGGTGGGGAGCGGCTGGTGGGCCGGCTGCTGTGAGACCCGCCCCCCCCGGCAGAGGATGAATGCTTCTTGTTGCGAGAGCGAGAGGAGGAGCGACGGGAAGAGGAGAAAGGCGGCGAACGACTCCGGGAGCGAACTGAGCGCCTGGAGAGAGAGGGAAGATGTCAGGAAAACAATAATTTCTTGTTGGCTGCAAGTTCTCTCTAAGTTGGGAGTGAGCAACAAGAAAGAGGAATTAGAAGGGAGGCCATTTGACATTACTGGGGCATTGTGCACTTGTGTATTAATAAAAACAACAAATGGCACACCACTGCAAATGATAAGTACGGAACGTGTGTTATGTTTATATAATGAGGTAAGACCATGTGGCAAGCTCACTCCACAGCTAGCTTGACATTTCACCAATTGTGCTACCGAATTGGATCCTTTTCTGTAACTCAACTGGTTCGTAAGTGGTCAACTGGCGCTCACGTGTGTTGGAGAGGCAGGACCCTGGTCCAAGCTACGTTAGAGACAAGTTCAGAGAGGTAGCGCCATTTGCTGAGATAGCACACTGACTGCGTTTACACATAAAAGGAGTTGTGTCTCCTTCCATATAAGCTACACTTCCCATTCCCTTAGTCAGCATACAAACATACAATTAGGTCAGTCAGGGGGACAACCTTTGGCTACTTTAAGTTCAGACAAAAGCAATGTGTGTACAAACGTACTCCAGAAGTCTACTTGTGGGTTAACCTCAACATTCCAAATAGCTTAGGGACATAAATTCAAACACCTCATCACCATACATACTTTTGATAACCATCAAAGTAACCCTTATTCAAATGTGGGAGATGTAAGATGAAAAGTATGAAGATTCTGAACATACTTAAAGGGATACTTGGGGATTTTGGCAGAGTGAGAAACTCATCTATACCATTTTTATCTGTGTCCAGTATGAAGGAAGTTAGAGGTAGTTTTGCGAGACAATGCTAACTAGTAAGCAATTCTGCTGGCGCTAGATGGCAACTTCCTTCAAACTGCATGCAGACATAAAAATGGTATCCACAAGTAGATCTGACTCTGGGGAAGTACATGCTTTTTTTATTTCACTAGGCAAATCAGTTAAGAACAAATTCTTATTTACAATGACGGCCTCATAAAGGGCGCTTGGAAGAAGATGGCACTGACGAAAATCATTAAGTATCCCTTTAATTGCGGAGACAACATTCAGATTCCATCATTTGTTTGAAGGTTAGGAAAACAAATGAACTAGTAGCAAGTGAATATGTCCCTGAGCATGAAAACTTATACAAGTATACAAACTAAATCTAAAATGTGATTATTATAAGTTAATAACTGGGACATTGAAGTTAATTAGCGAGACTAAACAAATGGCCTACAGTTAGCTACATGCTCGACTGGCACCCGAGTGGCGCAGTGGTCTAAGGCACTGCATCTCAGTGTTAGAGGTGTCACTACAGACCCTGGTTCGATTCCAGGCTGTATCACAACCGGCAATGATTGGGAGTCCCATAGGGCGGCGCACAATTGGCCTAGCGTCGTCCTGGTTAGGGTTTGGCTGGGGTAGGCCGTCATTGTAAATAACAATTTGTTCTTCACTGACTTGACTAGTTAAATAAAAAGGTTAAAGAAAAGAAAATGAAATAAAAAGACTACACCAACATGATTCACCAGCAGCATCTTTCAATAGAGTCTACTGACAGCAGAGAACCTTTTAACAATCACTACGGAGGGCCTAGTTTTATCGTACAGCTATGCCACCTCTCACCAACAGAAGCTCAAGGTCCACTCACTGATGCAACACAAAATCAAAATGGCTGAATGTCAACAGCCTAACCCAAGGCTCTCCAAGCCTGTTCCTAGAGCTAACATCCCCCCGCTGCCTGGCTAGTGTAGCCTATCCCCCAACCCATGCCCTCTCCTGCTCCAAAGTCCACAGCTCCTCATACGGTTTCCCTAGACTGGAGCACACAGGACTTGCCTGTCTGTCTGAGCCCAATGTGATGCCTCTCCCGACGTCCATTGGTTTCCCTTCCCCCTCTACACCACATGGCAAGAGGCAACAACTCCCTGGCAGAAACAGCCCTGCGTGTCACAAAGACACATCTGAACATAGAATCAATGTCTCTTCCCTGACCATAGTTTAAAGTAGCCAGTGCAGGTCATTGCAACCTGGCCTAGCCATTCCCTTTCCAACACCCTGAGGCTAGGAGCACAGGAGAGGAAGCTACAGGTACCCTCTGTTACCCATGGCTCAATCCTCAGCTGTCTAAAGTGCTGTCTCAACCACTTACGATTTAAAAAAAGGTATAATATGCAGAAATCTCTCTGCCATTTCCTGTTTGCAAAAATTCTATTAGTTGTCCTAATTTCAGTTTGTTACAAAACAAGCAATGCATCATTGTACCAACTAAACTCACTGTGAAATATTGTCTATAACCCAAAATATTGTATTTTCAGCTGGTGTACAAAACCGAAAGTAAAAGACGCAAAAACGAAACTTAACAGGAAGCATAGAAATAGCGCATATAAAACAGATCTACTGCTTCTTAAACTTACTTCCAATAAGAATGACAGATCTATAACTCACATTTCTATGTGAATTTGGTCAGGTCGCCCAAAAAGTTACATATTGCAGCTTTATCAAACACATAGTACAAGCACTTCCTTAGCACACAAACAAAAGGGGGTAGAAAACAAACAGTAGAAACAGTCAGAGTGGACCTGGTGTCTCCTCCAGTGGCCTGGCCATGTTCCAGTATGACCAATAAGATCATCAACAGTAACACCACCAGTTTATTATCACGTTCGCGTCCTTACTGGGCCTCTGTAAAAAGGCACTTTGGGCATTTGTGAGAATCAATGTGTGTGTTAGACAGCACTGGTGAATATGCCTCTGTGTGTGGAGGTGCATGCCATACATACAGTGAGTGAATAACCAATAACCAACAGATTGGGTGGCTAGTAGTAGTCCATAGCTACATGTTAGTACTAGGCTGTGTCTCAAACGACACCATATTCCCTTTGTAGTCCACTACTTTTGACCAGTCTCATGGGGCCTGGTCAAAAGTAGTGCTGAATAAAGGGAATAGAGTGTGATTTGGTATGTATTACACTAGCATAAATGTGAATATGAGGCAGGCTGAATGGAAGGTGCCTGGGCCAGGCTAGAATACTCACCGGGACACAGGGCTAGCGCTGGAGGACCTGCGGTTACCATAGGGACTGATGGAGCGTCTCCTGGAGTAGGGGCTGTCGTCTCGCTCATAGCTGGAAGACCTCTGCCTGCTGGCGTAGGGGCTGTCCGACCTCTGCCTGCTCCGCCTTGACATCTCCCTGTAGGGGCTGGGGCTCTGTGGGGCCGGCCTGCGTCTCTGGTGGTGGTAGCTGTCCACCTCCTGGCTGTAACCACCGACCATGGGGCTTCCATTACCCCCTCTCCTTGGGGGGCTGGGGGACTGTGTAGGGGCTGTTACCTTCCGGCGAGGGCTCCCCCTGCTCGAGGAAGGCTGCCCCTTGCCCTTAGGGCTGGACTTGTGGCTCTTTGAGGACTTGCGTTGGCTCCTCTCCGTCCGGACCTTCTGAGAGGCAGAGGTGCTCTGGCTGGCGGTTGCATCCCCCCGACCCTCACGTCCCTCTGTCTTCTGTGGCTTATCCTTGCGAGACTTCCCGGAGCGGCCACCCTCCTTGCTGCGAGATGACGAGGAGGAGGATGTGGTGCTTCCCACACTGGCTGCAGTTTGGGCCTGGGAGGAAGGGGGCAACTCTCCACGCTTTGGCCCCAAGTCAGCCTCCAGCTGACCCTGACGTCGTGACCCGGAGGACAGGGATGCTACAGAGGACAGGGAGGCCACCTTCTCCTTGACTTTCCCAGAGCTCCCTCTCTCACGGTCTTTGCTGCTTTTTTTCTTGGTACTCTGACCCCCTTCCCCAGAGTCTCTAACTTTGTTGGGATCCTTCGACTTTTTGCGAGAGTGTCGGTGCTTGTGTTCCCGACCATCTCTACCAACAGCCCCGCCCCCATCCCCTTTACTATAATCTGGGACGGGTTCTAACCGATCCCCAGACCCTCTTTCAGCAGGCGGGTCCGAAAAAGTATCCGAATCGGAACTTATGTCGTCATATTCTACCAGCGGCTTCACGGCGCTAACGGAAGGAGGCGCTGTGGAGGTGAGGGCAGAAAAACCAGGGCCCTGAGCCACCTCGGACTCACGTCCATGTTTGGCTGACTTATGCCGTTTGCGCTTGGAAGAAGATGGCACTGACGACTTTGACTGGAGGTTACCGTCCTTGCTCGTCATGTTGCCCGCAGAGGTATGAGGCAGGACCAGGGGCTGGTGTTGCCCGCTGTTACCACTCGTTGTTTGGGGCGGCAGGGCAATGCTACTGTTGGATTCCGGCTTCCTCTTGGTCCCATGGTGTCTATCCGACCCAGGCATTCCTCACGTCAGCGGCGGAACCTCTCCCGAGCGTGGGCCTCTGTAGCCGAGATAATACATTAACGGGAGAGTAGTACTCCGAAATCCGGTAAAATGAGATCCAGTGTTCTAAGCAGGCCGACAAATAGAAAATAGTCTGCCCAGGTTTAGTCCTCACGCATTATCGAAGTCGTTTGGCAGCATGGTTTGTCAAAGCAGAAAGATCAAGGTTGATAGTGCCAAAAAACGTCACTAAAATGAAGGCCTGTGCATTTAGCTAGTTAGAGAAACTGGCTGAAAAGGCCCAAACAATAAATCGGAGCATTGTGCGCTCTTCTCCGTTTCTATTTGGCTAGCTAGCTCTGTGTAGCTAGCATGCTGCTTGGTAAAAAAACGAAAGAAAAAAAATAAGTCCCTTTTCTTTTAGCTTCCCTTGTCCGGTGCCAAGCTTAGTTTAGGTGTTATTGTTCCTTAGATTTACGGTTTTGGAGTTCAATAAACAAACAGTTAGCCGTCATTAACAGCCGATGTTGTTTCTCGAACAAAATGAAAACTTGACCCGGTTGGTACAGTTTACATGGTCCCTTTTAATATAATTTTATCTCTTGTTAATTTGATATTGATCAGAAATTATAGTATTTTCATGTGCAGTAGATGTTCCAGTTTATTTTTAATGGCTCTGGGAATCTACCAGGCCTATCTTTAGGGCGATGATAGTGGATTTAATAACATCCACAGCCCTGTCAAGAGACGACAACCGCCATTGTGGCTCCTGTTATAAATTCTGCAACTGCGCTCTTATCGTTATCGCCCTATGACTAGAACCGGAAGTCTCGACGGCTGTCATTCTTCATGGTAGCTCAGCAACAGCCTATCCCAAAGCGCTATCCAAGGAGCTGCACCGCCTTCCGCCCTTGGCGAGACGCAACGTTTCACCTGTAGAGGGCCAATTAAATATAACTTTCTTTCCATGAAAGTCAACGTTATTGTATTCCAACTACATTAGCTATCTTGTAAATAATTTAAACAACTTCTGAAGTTGACAACAAAATACGGAACACAAAAACGATACGGGTAGAGTAATGTGTCTTAATTTTATTGAGAAATTAAACAGAAAGTGGCCATAGCCCTGTGCAGCCGACCAAAGAGAAACAGCTAGCTATGTATGATGTGTAAGCACAGATATTGAGACCTCTCTGTCGTAAAACATAGCAAACTGACACTAACCGACTTAAAACAAATGTATTTTTTATCACTCAGTGGTGTCATCTCAAAAACCACATCACTCAGTGGTGTCACACCAACAACCACACAAATGGTAACTAGAGACCAACTATTGCTTCCATGAAGTATCCGCACATTCAATAATTATTTAATTTAGCTCCATAATAAATCAGCGCAGTGCTCAACATTAGACAGTTTATAGTATTTATGTAACATTGGCGTTACTACTAACTTATTTTTTTCAACACTAATGTTATCGTAGACCGGTCTCCACCATCAGAGACTTGTGTTATAAAAAGTGTCCATAATTGTATGTTGAACCAAATAGTAAATTATCTAACAGATACCTCAATTTCCAAACTGGACTCAAGGGTAGACGTAACATAGTAAATAAAATCCGGGACACAAATTAGTATGATACGTTACATTTAGTATGGTATTTATTAATTTGTGGATGTCCATCATCCATTTCTATGATATGTTACGAATTACAATTTGTTGTGGCTAATGCTAATGTTAGCTAGGCTAGGGGTTAAGATTAAGGTTAAAGGTTTAGGGGAAGAGTTAGCTAACATGCTAAGTAGTTTCAGAGTAGTTAAAACGTTTTCTTTTTTATTTAACCTTTATTTAACTAGGCACGTCAGTTAAGAACAAATTCTTATTGACAATGACGGCCTAGGAACATTGGGTTAACTGCCTTGTTCAGGCAGAATGACAGATTTTTACCTTGTCAGCTCGGGGATTCAATCTAGCAACCTTTTCGGTTACTGGCCCAACGTTCTAACCACTAGGCTACCTGCCGCCCCAAATGTAGTAAGTAGTTGCAAAGTTGCTAAAATGCTAAAGTTGTCCGTTTTGAGATTCAAACCCGCAACCTTTGGGTTTTAGACCTTTGCGTTAGCTAACACGCTAAGTAGTTGCAAAGTAGCTAAAAATTAGTAAGTAGTTAAAGTTTCTAAAGTTTTCCGTGATGAGATTTGAACATGCAACCTTTGGGTTGCTAGATGTTCTTGTCATATCCACCCCAACCAACCAACCAACCACCCTCATTTCTTTTTTACTTTCTGTAACCATATCAAACGGCTTTTAGTTTACGCCTAGTCTATGAGACCAGCCTGCCATTTCTCGACCAACTACGCTTGTCCATTGCTGTGTTCAGAACCACTTGGAACTCTGAAAAATATGAAGGCAAATCATGACGTTTGTTTTCTTCAGGTTGGAAAGTCAGAGCTCTAGAAAGAGGCCCGAGTTGGATGATTGTTAAAATCGATGTTTTTCCCAGTCAGAGCTAATTTTCTTCCGAGTTCCCAGTTGTTTTGAACGCACTAGTCGGAAGTCAGAGATTTCCGAGTTCCCAGTTGTTTTGAACGCGGCACATGTCCCGGATATATGACGTCTTAGCAGCTGGACGTATGTGCATGCGACGTTGGAAATTATAGCCAAAGTACATTTCCTCCGTTATAAAGATATTATGTGTAATCATTTTCTTTATACTGTGTGAGTCGACAATAGCAATCCAGAAAGAACTACAACTTGATTTAAAATGCAATGGTTCAGTATGGATTTCTACTCTGTGTTTACATGCACATTTTCCCGCTGTAATGACATCGGATGACAAGTCACGTATATGTGTCTTCATTGGTTTCTTGCGAGCTGGAAGCCGTCCAAAGCGGAAGTGCTCTTTCCCCAAACAGCAACAACAAAGTTACAATGTATCCATTCGATCATCAGATTGGCAGTTTCAGAATGTTGTCCATTGTTTTATCAATGGCTATTGAAGTTATATATATATGCATGTTTTATAATGGGAAATAATGGACACCACAGTGCATTATTTTTTAATAAAGATATGCCTACATTATTATGACCATTTATGTGTATACACACAAAGTAGGTATATGCACAAGGCGATGTTATTATGTATGTAATCTTTATTTATGCAAACTAATTATGCCCTTTATCCTGCATGAAAGACAACACAAAAAACAGTACAAAACAAATCGCAGGTAGGTTATGCTCCTGTCCAAAACTAGGCCTCACATGGCTCCAATGACAACTGGACAGCACAATAGCATATACAGTAGGACTACCAATAAAGTGCTCTTGCGTAGTGTCCTCCTTTATATCACAGTTATTTAAGGTTAATGTTTTGATATCCCATAGCCCAATGATGTAGGCAGGGCCTAGGCTAAAGGGAGAAATAGGATTGGCCTAATTCTATAGAATTCTAAATAATGGCAGAATATTGCCCTGATGAAAAATGCATGTAGGCTATACTTCGTCCAGGGTTATTACTAAATGTAATTATTTGTGTCCATAATAAAGAAGGCTAATGCTAAAAGCAGTGTTCACATATAAAGGGGGAACGGTGGAGGGGAGGGCGAACTAGTGAGTGGAGATATAAGAGTTCGGGTTGTTGGCTGGGGCAGTTGTCGAGAGGTAGGCTATTGCAATTGTGTTACAAACCGAAAAAAACGATGAAATCCGCCGTCGCAGCTGCCGAAACAACGGTAGCATGGTAGCTTTGGACTGGGGTTTGCAAGACGAGCGCCGATATCTACACGTTACTGCAATTTTAACACCGAATTACTTATCCCCCTGATCGAGTCGGGTAAACCACCGTCCGAGATGGGGAAGGAGGTTAATGGTGTTTCGCGGAGCCGGTTTGAGGTGAGTTTATAATATAGGAGATTGATAGATGACAATTATTTTTGATTGGTGTTATGGTGTTTGTTAAACTGCGTCCATGGTTGCGCACCGATGCAGCTTCCGCAGTCAATGTTTGGATTAGGGAAAACATGTTGTTTTCAAGTATCGACAATATTTCTTCAATAGCCTACCAGAATGTACAATTATTAAATGTGGTTATAGTTTCACATTTTGTGTTAATAAAGCATTCATAGGTTTCCGGGCTGATTAAAAAAATTGTAGAGCCTATCCGAGCTTTCTCTTTGTGCCGTCAAAACAAAGACAATGGCACAAATACAGACTTTTAGGCTTCACACTGATACGAAGCCCTATATTTCCCATCGTTTTATAAACATAAAATGTGCTAATATTCGGGCCTACTTCATCCTACTATGTGACTGAGTTATTTCACAGAGTTGGAGAATTGGAATGATGTCTTTGATCAGCTAGGGTTCTGTTGTGTAGACTCATGGCCGCTGCGGGTTGATTCTGCTACAGATGGGCCATTCGCTCGGCCACGACTCGGCTTGTCCACCACCACACTCCGAATATCAACAGCAAATACAACACTATATATCTGTTTTTCAAATCATACAGGCTATGATTTCCCTATAGATGTTTACGTTGACAGAAGCCCCATGTTTTTTTTATGCAAGCGATCGTTATTCAACGTTGTGGCAAAGTTTTCGTCGCTTTATACGCAGCGATAAAGAATGCACCAAATGTGAAATATGGCTTTGGATAAATACAGTCTCATGAACAAATGCCGTCCGTGTGTGTTCACGCCGTGACATTGGCCTGACTACCCTGAGCACTCTGTTGTTTAATCCTCATCTAGGCGGCGTGGGATTTGTGTGGTTTTATTTATTTTTAACAGTGCAACAGCTGACGACTCAGAAGATTCAGGCCGTACCTTCTGGCCTGACAAGCTGACATCTGCGGCAGATACGTGAGCTGTAGTTTACTAGCCAATAACAATGGACTTAAACCGTTTGGAGAGTAGAATTGAAATTGTGTTGCATTTATAGGCAGGCCTATTCTTACTCACGCCCCTGTTTTTTAATGCATCAACATATTGCCTATTGTCAAGTGGCCTAGTGTTGTTGATTGAAACGCTACAGTTAGAGAGAGAAACTATCTTGCCTTGTGCGTATTTCGTTTCCAAAGGGATGAGGTGTGTTGTCTTCAGCAATTCTTAGTGTGAATCAGTCAGTGAGCTCAGCTCATGTACTTTAACCAAGGCAAGGCAACACATATATCCCATAAGTCTTGAGCATTTCAAACAGTTTTTCATAGACCAGAGACAAAAATATTATAAGAGAATTCTAGAAAGTCATTCATATCTAGAGATATTCTTGATATGATTTCATATTGAAATAGTAGAGGAAAGTGAGCAATTTGTACATTTAACTTTTAATCTATCATGCTGGGAAAGGATCCAAGTTATTTAAAAACGTCCTAAATAGTATGAGTATGATTGGAGATTCAAACATGATTTAGCCTTATTTCAAACCATTTGATATACAGTGCATTCCGAAAGTGTTCAGACCCATTGACTTTTTCCACATTTTGTTACGTTACAGCCTTATTCTAAAATTGATTTTATATATATATATTACTGCTCAAAAAAATAAAGGGAACACTTAAACAACACAATGTAACTCCAAGTCAATCACACTTCTGTGAAATCAAACTGTCCACTTAGGGAGCAACACTGATTGACAATAAATGTCACATGCTGTTGTGCAAATGGAATAGACAACAGGTGGAAATTATAGGCAATTAGCAAGACACCCCCAATAAAGGAGTGGTTCTGCAGGTGGTAACCACAGACCACTTCTCAGTTCCTATGCTTCCTGGCTGATGTTTTGGTCACTTTTGAATACTGGCGGTGCTTTCACTCTAGTGGTAGCATGAGACGGAGTCTACAACCGACACAAGTGGCTCAGGTAGTGCAGCTCATCCAGGATGGCACATCAATGCGAGCTGTGGCAAGAAGGTTTGCTGTGTCTGTCAGGGTAGTGTCCAGAGCATGCAGGCACTACCAGGAGACAGGCCAGTACATCAGGAGACGTGGAGGAGGCCTTAGGAGGGCAACAACCCAGCAGCAGGACCGCTACCTCCGCCTTTGTGCAAGGAGGAACAGGAGGAGCACTGCCAGAGCCCTGCAAAACGACCTCCAGCAGGCCACAAATGTGCATGTGTCTGCTCAAACGGTCAGAAACAGACTCCATGAGGGTGGTATGAGGGCCCGACGTCCACAGGTGGGGGTTGTGCTTACAGCCCAACACCATGCAGGACGTTTGGCATTTGCCAGAGAACACCAAGATTGGCAAATTCGCCACTTGCGCCCTGTGCTCTTCACAGATGAAAGCAGGTTCACACTGAACACATGTAACAGACGTGACAGAGTCTGGAGACGCCGTGGAGAACGTTCTGCTGCCTGCAACATCCTCCAGCATGACCGGTTTGGCGGTGGGTCAGTCATGGTGTGGGGTGGCATTTCTTTGGGGGGCCGCACAGCCCTCCATGTGCTCGCCAGAGGTAGCCTGACTGCCATTAGGTACCGAGATGAGATCCTCAGACCCCTTGTGAGACCATATGCTGGTGCGGTTGGCCCTGGGTTCCTCCTAATGCAAGACAATGCTAGACCTCATGTGGCTGGAGTGTGTCAGCAGTTCCTGCAAGAGGAAGGCATTGATGCTATGGACTGGCCCGCCTTTTCCCCAGACCTGAATCCAATTGAGCACATCTGGGACATCATGTCTTGCTCCATCCACCAACGCCACGTTGCACCACAGACTGTCCAGGAGTTGGCGGATGCTTTAGTCCAGGTCTGGGAGGAGATCCCTCAGGAGACCATCCGCCACCTCATCAGGAGCATGCCCTGGCGTTGTAGGGAGGTCATACAGGCACGTGGAGGCCACACACACTACTGAGCCTCATATTGACTTGTTTTAAGGACATTACATCAAAGTTGGATCAGCCTGTAGTGTGGTTTTCCACTTTAATTTTGAGTGTGACTCCAAATCCAGACCTCCATGGGTTGATAAATTGGATTTCCATTGATTATTTTTGTGTGATTTTGTTGTCAGCACATTCAACTATGTAAAGAAAAAAGTATTTAATAAGATAATTTCATTCATTCAGATCTAGGATGTGTTATTTTAGTGTTCCCTTTATTTTTTTGAGCAGTGTATATATATATATCTCCTCATCAACCTATACACAATACCCCATAATGACAAAGTGAAAACCAGATTTTAGAATGTTTTGCAAATTTATAAAAAAGCAAAAACAGAAACCTTATTTACACAAGTATTCAGACCCTTTGCTATGAGACTTGAAATTGCGCTCAGGTGCATCTTGTTTCCATTGATAATTCTTGAGATGTTTCTATAACTTGATTGGAGTCCACCTGTGGTAAATTCAATTGATTGGACATGATTTGGAAAGGCAACACACCTGTCTATATAAGGTCCCATAGTTGACAGTGCATGTCAGAGCATAAACCAAGCCAAGAGTTAGAAGGAATTGTTCGTAGAGCTCTGAGACAGGATTGTGTCAAGGCACAGATCTGGGGAAGGGTACCAAAGCATTTCTTCAGCATTGAAGGTCCCCAAGAACACAGTGGTCTTCATCATTCTTAAATGAAAGAAGTTTGGAACCACCAAGACTCTTCCTAGGTCTGGCTGCCCGGCCAAACTGAGCAATCCGGGGAGAAGGGCATTGGTCAGGTAGTTGACCAAGAACCCAATGGTCACTCTGACAGAGCTCCGGAATTGTTTGTCTGTGGAGATGGGAGAACCTTCCAGAAGGACAACCATCTCTGCAGCACTCTACCAATCAGGCCTTTATGGTAGAGTGGCCAGACATAAGCCACTCCTCAGTAAAAGGCACATGACAGCCCGCTTGGAGTTTGCCAAAAGGGACCTAAACAACTCTGACCATGAGGAACAAGATTATCTGGTCTGATGAAACCAAGATTGAACTCTTTGGCCTGAATGCCAAGTGTCACGTCTGGAGGAAACCTGGCACCATCCCTATGGTGAAGCAAGGTGGGGGCAGCATCATACTTTGGGGATGTTTTTCAGAGGCAGGGACTGTGAGACTAGTCAGGATTGAGGGAAAGATGAGCGACGTGAAGTACAGAGAGCTCCTTGATGAAAACCTGCTCCAGAGCCCTCAGGACCTCAGACTGGGGCAAAGGTTCACCTTCCAACAGGACAACTACCATAAGTTCACAGCCAACACAACGCAGGAGTGACTTCGAGACAAGTCTCTGAATGTTCTTGAGTGGCCCAGTCAGAGCCCGCACTTTAACCCAATCGAACATCTCTGGAGAGATCTAAAAATAGCTGTGCAGCGACGCTCCCCATCGAACCTGACATGGCTTGAGAGGATATGCAGAGAAGGATGGGAGAAACTCCCCAAATACAGGTGTGCCAAGTTTGTAGCGTCATACCCAAGAAGACTCAAGACTGTAATCGCTGCCAAAGATGCTTCAACAAAGTAATGAGTCAAGGATCTGAAAACTTTTTGCTTTGTCATGGGGTATTGTATGGAGATTGAGGGGGGGGACAGTTTAATCCATTTTAGAATAAGGCTGTAACATAACAAAATGTGGAGGAAGTCAAGGGGTCTGAATACTTTCTGACTACACTGTACAATAGGCTATATCACATGGAACAGTATTTCTCACCATTCAAGAAAATGTACTTTGTAATAATATGTGACAACATACTCAAACCATAAGGGCAGTTCCACGGTAACGGAATTGCGTTGACTCAGGTTTTTCACTTAAAATGTAAGCCCAACAAAAACCATTGATTTCAAAGTTTAACAAACCATACAAGTCTATGCAGAATGAATGAATACTTTTGAAAACAATTTACACTGAACAATTTACAATAACACATTTACAGGAAGAACTGTGCAGATGCAAAGTTTGGTGACAGAATTTTGGTAAAATCTTCCTGTGTCAACGTTTTCCAGAAACTCTAAACATCTGCTCTGAATTAAGATTCAACAATGTCTGCAGACAGAATGGAATGTCAGCTATGACATGACACATTGACTGAAAAATCTCTTTTGATTATTAAACTACAGCAAGTGAAGTGGATTTACACCTGGTAACGGAATTGCGATAACAGAATTTCATCATGGGTCCCAGATCTGTACTACCCAGAAATGCATAGTTATGGATATGAATGTCATTCTCTTCATAGTTCTGTGACCAAAATAGGTACACAAAGGTATAAATATGTAATGTCCTCCTCTGCATATTTGGGTATTATTCTACACACCGGCTATTATTTTAATGAGCTCTGCCCCCAAACGAGACCAAATTTGGTTGGACCAAATCAAAGCCAATCATAGACGTCTATGTTTCACAAGCTTGGACAATCAAAGTATAGTACAGCACAATGGAGCTCAGTAAAGGACAGAACAGTGGAGTATAGTTTACCATTGTAGCCAATTCAATTGCAGAAAATCACTTACCAATTACATTTGGGGGGGGTTAATCACTTAATAAATTAACAAAATTTATATCAGTAAAAGTAACTTATTGATTGACCTTTTACTTGTTACTTAAAGATATGTGGGTTTTTGGTAAAGGAATTTCAAGGCAATGTTTCTTAAACTTACACAAGGCAAAAAAAAAAGATACAAAACGAAACATGTTGATATTAGTTGGCAGGGGTTTTTATTTACTTAAGCATTATTAATATTTTTATGGATTTCTAATACCTTTTTTTATTTTTTATTTTTAAAGACTTTTTCTGGTAGATGTTTTCTAAGACCCCTTTTCCATCTGTTTGGCCTGAAATCAAAACCGTTGCTTATTCTGAAATGTTTAGGATGGAAAATTGTTTAAAAATGTGTGTATGCCTTAATTTCTCAAATATAGTCTTAGCTTTCATTTGACACCAGATTTGATATGCTCCTATGGACTTCACATGTTGGTGCTCATGGGTCATTTTTACATGGAAATGACCAATAACTACTGTGGCCCTGCAAACAATCATATAATGTTACACCACAAAGGAAAAAACAATGTAGCCTATATGCCCCAGACCATGAGCATCTGGTTATTTTGGAAATGGCCGTGGATTATTTGACCTGTTGAGTAGTTCTCTGAAAGGCAAGCTGTCAGAGTGAATTTGCCTCAAAAGCGAAATGCCTGTCCTTTTCTGCTCCCTCGGAGTGTTAACGTAAACAGGGATTGTGACTTTGTCACAAAGTTGCTCAAGTCTCTACAAAGTATATTCCTGTTTATGCTTGATATCTTTGTCATTACATGGACCACCAGCATGGTTCAGCATTACTGCATTTGACAGGTCCTATTCTGACTACAATACTCCTCCATAAAAAAATAAAATAATATATGCCATTTAGCAGACCAAAGTTATCCAATGCGACTTAGGCTGCACTTACACGGACAGGCCAACTAAGATATTTGTTCCACTAATTGGTGTTTTGACCAATCACATCAGATCTTTTCACATATATCTTTTTCAGAGCTGATCTGATTGGTCGAAAGACAAATGAGTGAGAGAAAAAAAATATCAGAATTGGGCTGCCTGTGTAAATGCAGCCTTACTTATACAACATTTTGTTGTATGAGTGGCCCCAGGAATCAAAGATGAATGCAATTGACTTACCCATTAAGTGCTTCATACTTGGACAAATGTAGGTTTGCTCCTAAATATGGGAACTCTGCAAACTAGAGTAGGATACTGTTTTCCATGACATCATCTTTCAGTGTATCAAGGGACTGAATATCTCATGGATCATAATTCTGTTTGTGGGTGTGTTAAAACACCTCTTCTGTAGTCACTGTTTGATTAGGAGAAAGAAAATGTCTCCCTTCCTCTCAATCTCTCTTCATCGCACAAACTGTATCACCCCCTTTCTCCCATCAAGCTTTGACATTGAACCTATCTCTACTGATGACAGTGATTGTTTATCATTGGTTATATGCTGGAGCTTTCCTTGGGGTGGGGCAGAGAGAACAGAGGAAGTCTAGGCCAGTCCTGCTGTGAGCGATGGAGCCAGAGGAAGTTAACATGCTCTTCTTCTTCTCTTCCTCACAGATGTTCTCAAACAGCGATGAGGCCGTCATCAATAAGAAGCTGCCCAAGGAGCTGTTGCTACGGTGAGCGAGGGCTTTCCAATGACTGGGCCGTATGCACACACAGAATATGGCATGCCACATGCTCAACGCCATCAAACAACTTAACGTGCCCAAAACACAGCCGTGTACACTCTGGTCCACCTGCTCCACACAACACAGCCACTGACAATTAGCGAGGTTACATCGTGACACTTGAGCCATGAGCCAGCCACCTTAGAAACGAAGGGTCACTATACCTGGGCTCTAGTGGTTTGGTCAACATCACCGGCCATCTGCCACTCTCCCTCATGCGCCCCATCCCACTTGCCCCAATTTCCCCTCCCCCCCAAATGCTAAAACTAATTAAACACAGATGGTCTGGGCTATAAAACATTCTAATCGATTAAGCAAAAAAAGTAAAAAGCCCCAGAGCAAACAGAAAATGGAGGCCATAACTCAAGCCTGGGTCTCACCAGCAGAACGGTCTGGGATAGAGGTGCTGACGGTTGGGGGTGTGCTGAAGGTGCAGGGGCCACAGACTGAGCTCTGATTTACTAGGGCTTTTTGGTTACGGGCAGGCTTGCCGAGGCCAATTGCAAAATACTCACCCTACATCACACTGGGCTGCAGAGTGTAATGTGTTACATATTAATCCATCACACATGCATACCTATTCTCGAAGGGCATAGGCAGTATTCACACTCCTTGACTTCTTCTACATATTGTGTTACAACCTGAATTTAAAAATGGATAACATTTAGATGTTTTTTGTCACTGGCCTACACACAATACCCAATAATAAGTTCAGTAGTAAAAATGTCTTAACGAGTGACATACGTTGCATGGACTCTGTGTGCAATAATAGTTTTTAACATGATTTTTGAATGACAACCTTATCTCTGTACCCCACACATACAATTATCTGTAAGGTCCCTCAGTCGAGCAGTGAATTTCAAACACAAATTCAACCACAAATACCAGAGAGGTTTTCCAATGCCTTGCAAAGAAGGCTACCTATTGGTAGATGGGTAAAGAATTTTAAAAAGCAGACATTGAATATCCCTTTGAGAATGGTGAAGTTATTAATTACACTTTGGATGTTGTATCAATTCACCCAGTCACTACAAAGATACAGGTGACCTTTCTAACTCGGTTGCAAGAGAGGAAGGAAACTGCTCAGGAATTTCACCATGAGGCCGGTGGTGACTTTAAAACAGTTACAGGGTTTAATGGCTGGGATAGGGGAACTGCGGATGGATCAACAGCATTGTAGTTACTCCACAATACTAACCTATTTTATAGTGAAAAGAAAGCCTGTACAGAATACAAATATTTGAAAGCATGCATCCTGTTTGCAACAAGGCACTAAAGTAATAATGCAAAAAATGTGGCAAAGCAATTCACTTTTTGTCCAGAATACAAAGTGCTATTTTTGGGGCCAATATGTTACTGAGTACCACTTTACATATTTTCAAGCATAGTGGTGACTGCATCATGTTATGGGTATGCTTGTAATCGTTAAGGTCTGGGGAGTTTCTCAGAATAAAAAATTAACGGAATGGAGTTACGCACAGGCAAAATCCTAGATTAACTCACCTTTCTGCAGGACAATAACCTAAAACAGAAGGCCAAATCTACGCTGGAGTTGCTTACCAAAAAGACAGTTTGACTTAAATCTACTTGAAAATCTATGGCAAGACCTGAAGATTCACAGCTGCAATTGCTGTAAAAGGTGCTTCTACAAAGTATTGACTTAAGGGTGTGAATACTTATGTAAATGAGATAATTTAATAAATGTTGAATTCTCTCTGAAACAACAATGTGGAAAAAGTCAAGGGATATGAATACTTTCTGAAGGTACTGGTACACTACATACATACATACATACATACATACATACATACATACATACATACATACATACATACATACATACATACATACATACATACATACATACAGTACCAGTCAAAAGTTTGGACACCTACTCATTCCAGGGTTTTTCTTTATTTTTACTATTGTCTACATTGTAGAATAATTGTGAAGACATCAAAACTTTGAAATAATACATATGGAATCATGTAGTATCCAATCATGTGTTAAACAAATCTAAATATATTTGAGATTCTTCAAAGTAACCACTCCTTCAAGACTGTTGGAAAAGCATTCCAGGTGAAGCTGATTGAGAGAATGCCAAGAGTGTGCAAAGTTGTCAAGGCAAAGGGTGGCTATTGGCTATGGAATACAAATGTGTTGGTTATTACATGATTCCATGTGTTATTTCATTGTTTTGATGTCTTCACTATTCTACAATGTAGAAAATAGTAAAAAAAAATTGTAAACTTTGAATGAGTAGGTGTGTCCAAACTTTTGGTGTGTGTGTGTGTGTGTGTGTGTAACCAATACAAATACCTTCAGTTAATTTGTAAAATTATGAATATCTTTTCATCTACACAATTTATCAATACTTTCTGAATACTGTGTATGTATGTATGTATGTATGTATGTATGTATGTATGTATGTATGTATGTATGTATGTATGTATGTATGTATGTGTGTATGCACTTAAACAATTGGGGGGAGGAACCAGAAAGATCAGTTAGGCTATTGGAATTATTACATACATAGGTACGTACACAGTGCTTCCCACAGTTGTCAAGTTGGTTGGATGTCCTTTGGGTGGTGGACCATTGTTGATACACACAAACTGTTGACCGTGAAAAACCCAGCAGCGTTGCAGATCTCGACACAAACCGGTGCTCCTGGCACCTACTGCCATACTCCGTTCAAAAATCATTCTTTAACCTGTCTCCTCCACTTCATCTACACTGATTTGAAGTGGATTTAACGAGTGACAAATGAGGGATCATATCTTTCACCTGGATTCACATGGTCAGTCTGTCATAGAAAGAGGTGTTTTTAACGTTTGTGTGTGTGTGTGTGTGTGTGTGTGTGTGTGTGTGTGTGTGTGTGTGTGTGTGTGTGTGTGTGTAATGCCCCACCACACAATCTCTCTCTCTGCAAAAGTAAACCTTTATATAGCCTTCAAACACAATAACCATACTAGAGTTAACATAAATTGACCCACACAAGAACACAATCAAGTGTCATATGCTCATCAAACATAAAGTGGCATACGTAGCAGAGTTCTATATGTAATTATAGGGTAGAACCGGGATTCTGGGTAGAGCCTTGTATACATAGAGGGCTCTGGTTCTGATTCTGGGTATCAGGGGTTCTGAACCATCCCTGTCTGTGTTCCAGAATCTTCTCCTTTCTGGATGTGGTGACACTCTGTCGCTGTGCCCAGGTCTCACGGGTGAGTTTGTGTTTCTGAAGTGTGTATTTGGTTCAGTGTGAGAGTGTATGTAATTGTGTGTTGGACAGAATAGTGAAACCAGTGAAGTTGACCTTGTGCCCCTCTCTCCCTCAGTCGTGGAATGTGCTCGCCTTGGACGGCAGTAATTGGCAGAGGATTGACCTTTTCGACTTTCAGAGAGATATTGAGGTCAGGAAGTCTCGCATAAACCTTCTTTTTCCTCACCTCTTCTCTCTCCTATCCTCTCCATCTCCTCCTCACCTGCCATTGATTTATCAATTGTCTTTGTCTGTCTTGCTGTCTTTTATGGAAACAAAGTGGACATTCATGGCTTTGACCTTATAAACACAAACAACATTGACTTTAAACCCACATACCGTGATTATCGAAGATTGAATTCAGGACCTTTAGCAGTTGGTTGTCTACCAAAGGAAAGTTTGAATTGACTACTATTGATGTTGTGCGTTCACCACAATCAATGCCATGTACTGTATGTCACTCTATTGACGTTGTCACTGTATGGATGACCACAGATGACCATGTTAAAGGCATTTGAAGGGTATGACTGATGTATTCACACGTGACAAGTTTAGTACATTGCCATAATCAACGATGAATGAATGACCTGAACGCCAGGTCAAGTATGATCATGTCTGCCAGACTTGAGTGCAATATTAAGACAGACACTCAACAGGCTCTGTGAAATTGGTTCAAGTTAAGCAGTCAGTGTTTACAAAGATGGTTGAGTTTTGCCTGAACAGGCAGACTCCTACCCTATGCTCCTGCTACATGTATTCTTGCATGTATGTGAAAGTGAAGATGATCTGGGGATGAATCTATGTTTTATGAGACGTTTGTGTCCGTGTGTTGCAGGGGCGAGTGGTGGAGAACATCTCGAAACGATGTGGGGGATTCCTGAGGAAGTTGAGTCTGAGGGGCTGTCTGGGGGTGGGGGACAGCGCTCTGAGGTGAGGACTGACTGGGAATCTGGCCTAGACTGGGCACTCTTGGCACTGAGGAGGGTGAGGGGAGGAGGTTTATGTGGGAGCTGGAGGGCAAGTACACACACTCCAGTGCAAATATGTCTGTTCCTGTTTGTTTTTCAACAGAACCTTCTCCCAGAACTGCAGGAATATTGAGCTGCTTAGTTTGAATGGCTGCACCAAGATTACTGATAGGTATTTGCAGACATTTATGCCTTATTTTGTTTTGTCTAGTATATTTATGTTTTGCTAATGTACTAAAGTGTTACATTATTATACATGTAAGCCTCTTGTCTCTTTATCTCCCATGCAGCACATGTAATAGCCTCAGTAAGTTCTGTCCCAAGCTCAAACACTTGGACCTCGCCTCCTGTACCTCAATCACCAACCTGTCACTCAAAGCACTCAGGTGAGGGGTCTCTCTTTCTCCCACTCATACTGTCAGCATTCCTGGAAAAACCTTGTCACTCACCTTTTGGTGATTTGATCGTAGTCATCCCTCTTCATGCTCCGTGACAGTTTGCTGACTCTAGGACTAATATAAGCCATTCAAAATATCCTGGGACTTTTTTGAGATACAAGGTTTTTCTAGGACTCTGACAATACTCACACACACACCGGGGAGTCTCCTCAGCAGGAGCAGATGGTTGCATTTGTTGTACAAGTGTAGGGTGAACAGGTAATTCAGGGGATGTGCATAAATATGGGACACGTTGTTGTTTTGCCGGCTTTTTATCTAATATCTGTCTCGTGGTCTGACCCATTTCTTCCCCTGCAGTGAGGGCTGTCCTCTGTTAGAGCAGCTTAACATCTCGTGGTGTGACCAGGTGACTAAGGATGGCATCCAGGCCTTGGTACGATGCTGTCCCGGACTCAAAGGCCTTTTCCTCAAGGGCTGCACACAGGTAGGGCCAGGGCAAGGCAACAAAAGGGTCAGCTAGAGATGGGACCATTTTTAAAAAGCATAAGGTCGCTATCTCAGTCTAAGCAAGGTGCATGAACAGAAGAACAGACTGGATATGTGAGAGGTAGTCAGACACCCTTGGAGGTGAAATGAACAAACGGATCGCGTATGATTAGTATTGTAGCCAGGAGGATGAGGAGTTAAGATATAGGTAGACTGAAGGGCTGACTGAGGGGAGAGGGGCTTAGCTAGTCTAGATATGAGACCAGGGCTAAGGTTTGTATTGCAAACAGTGTGATGGGGATGGTAGATCCAAACAGCAGGTAGGACATTTAGTTGCAGAAGTGGGTTAGCTAGCTAGCTCATTGGTGGGGTTACCTTGGGGCACTGCTAATGGGATTTCAAATGACACCTCTCTCGCTCTCTCTCTCTCGCTTCTTTCCATCTCCACCAATTAACTAGTTGGAGGATGAAGCACTGAAGCACATTGGTGCACACTGTCCAGAGCTGGTCACTCTCAACTTACAGACGTGTTCGGTAAGCAAGCACCTCTTTCAGTGTTTAGGTCACATAACAGCAAAACCTGCTGGTCTCACAGATCCAAAATAAAGTGTCTCGCTTGATATTTCAACACCCATCATGTTTGGGGCTAAATGCTTTGTTGTGGTGGGTTGGGGGATTGTAACTCCTGAATAGGTTTGTCATTGAGAAATGATGAATCTCTAATAGCTGTTGTGGCCATCCATATGGAAGGTAAATGAGTCATGTCCTGCCTCTCCTCTGCTGTTTTTCTTTTTTTGGTGGACTGAGGGGAGTTTCTTGTGTACAAGGCTGCTCAGTCAGTCTGCATCCTGCCCTGCAGTAGAGGGACTGGTGTGGGCTGAGGCCTGCCCTGCCATGTAACCTACATAACCAATAGCGTGTGAAATTCACCCAGACAACACATTTGTTTTTCTGGCATCCTCTTTATCTGTGTCTCCAAATTCCCTTCCTGTTATGTCTACACCCCAAATGCCTCTTTCTTTCTCCCTCCCTCCCTCTTTCCTTCCTTCTCAATGTCTCCCATCTTTCAGCAGCTTCCTCATCTTTTGCCAGAATCGCCTCTTTTTCATCCTCTGACCTCTCTCTCTTTTTACACCTGTGCTTTCTTTGTGTGGCTCCCCCTCGCAACTTTCTGCAATCTTGCAAGATCAGAACTATAGAGGGAAAAGAGATGAAAATATATCACAAAAAAACAAGATATGATTCTCATTCCCCTTTCCGAGGTGGATATTCATAGCCTACGGCATTAGTTATGGTAATATTATGTTCATTTTGTTAATGGCGTTATAGCTGTTTGACGCCGTGGAAGTTCTGCTAGTGACCCGTGCCTGCTTCCTTCTGAGCAGCAGATCACAGACGAAGGTCTCATTACTATATGCCGGGGCTGTCACCATCTGCAGTCGCTGTGTGTCTCAGGTTGTGCCAACATCACAGACGCCATCCTCCACGCCTTGGGACTGAACTGCCCGCGCCTCAGGTTGGTACTCCCTCTGCTCCTAGTCCACCTCCTCACCTCCGACCCCTGCTCCAACCCCTCCACACTGGTCTCAGGTGTCCCCCACCAAGCCCGCCTCATCCAACCCACATCCACGCTACCCCCCCACCCATTCCTGCTTCTAACCCCTGTTCACTCCAAATACCACAAGAAACCCCATACAACCCTTCATACATTAAGACTCAAATACACCCCGCTCTCCTTTCTGGTTAGTGCCCAAGTTAACCCACCTTGTATTTCCTCAGACACGTCAACACATAGCAGTTCCCCCGACCATAACAGTATGTCCTGTCTCCTTTCAGAATATTAGAGGTGGCTCGCTGCTCTCAGCTCACAGATGTGGGCTTCACTACACTAGCAAGGGTGAGTGTGGAAACTGACGCAGGTCACACACACACATCTCTGACATACACTACCGTTCAAAAGTTTGGGGTTACTTAGAAATGTCCTTGTTTTTGAGAAAAGCAAAACATTTTTTGTCTCTTAAAATAACATCAAATTGATCAGAAATACAGTGTAGACATAGTTAATGTTGTAAATGACTATTGTAGCTGGAAACAGCTGGTTTTTAATGGAATATCTACATAGGCGTACAGAGGCCCGTTATCAGCAAACATCACTCCTGTGTTCCAATGGCACGTTGTGTTAGCTAATCCAAGTTTATCATTTTAAAAGGCTAATTGATCATTAGAAAACCCTTTTGCAGTTATGTTAGCACAGCTGAAAACTGTTGTATTGATTTTAAAGAAGCAATAAAACTGGCCTTTAGACTAGTTGAGTATTTGGAGCGTCAGAATTTCTCGCATGGAATAGCCTTCATTTCTCAGAACAAGAATAGACTGACGAGTTTCAGAAGAAAGTTCTTTGTTTCTGGCCATTTTGAGCTTGTAATCGAACCTACAAATGCTGACGCTGCAGATACTCAACTAGTCTAAAGAAGGCCAGTTTTATTGCTTCTTTAATCAGAACAACAGTTTTCAGCTGTGCTAACATAATTGCAAAAGGGTTTTCTAATGATCAATTAGCCTTTTAAAATTATAAACTTGGATTAGCTAACACAACGTGCCATTGGAACACAGGAGGAATGGTTGCTGATAATGGGCATCTGTATGCCTATGTAGATATTCCATTAAAAATCTGCCATTTCCAGCTACAATAGTCGTTTACAACATTAACAATGTCTACACTGTATTTCTGATCAATTTGATGTTATTTTAATGGACACCCTTTTTTTGCTTTTTTTTCAAAAAACAAGGACATTTCTAAGTGACCCCAAACTTTTGAACGGTAGTGTACATGTGTTGTCTTACTGGTTTTTTTGTTGTTTTTTTTCCTGGCAGAATTGTCATGAGCTGGAAAAGATGGACCTGGAAGAGTGTGTGCAGGTGAACTAGACTGCGCAACACGCACGTTTCCACACACACTAACACACTGTAGCACCATCAACCATAAGGATACGTTTGTTTATGTCTCTCCCCAGATCACGGACGGCACACTTATTCAGTTGTCCATCCACTGCCCTCGTCTGCAAGTTCTGGTGAGCACTAGCTTTTGGCTTCTATCCTAGGAGCTTGTCTCATTAATGCTTTGTTCGATCTAAGGAATGTCTTTAAATTCTATGAAATACATGTCGGAAGGACTTGTTTCTTAGATAATCCACAGTCTCGTGGTGTTAATAACAAAAGAAACCCAGTGTGTTCGGTGACCGTAGTATTGCTGTTCTTAACTGTTCCTTTGTTGTTGTGGTCTCTCTCTCTCAGAGCCTGTCTCACTGTGAGCTGATTACTGACGATGGCATCAGACATCTGGGCAGCGGACCCTGTGCCCACGACCGGCTGGAGGTGATCGAGCTGGACAACTGCCCCCTGATCACGGACGCCTCGCTGGAGCACCTGAAGACCTGCCACAGCCTGGACCGCATTGAGCTCTACGACTGCCAGCAGATCACCCGCGCAGGCATCAAGAGACTAAGGGTAGGCACTGGTGCTACAGCGTACATTGCTGCTTATGCGTTGTGCACAGACACCCGGACACAACGATTACAGTAGATGAATGAATGTTTCTTAGATGCGTTTGTATAGACTCTTACACCAACACTTGTCTTTTTATCTCTTTCTCTTCTCTCCAGACCCATCTACCTAACATCAAAGTGCACGCGTATTTCGCTCCCGTCACCCCACCCCCCTCAGTCGGGGGGAGTCGCCAGAGATTCTGTCGCTGCTGTATCCTGCTATGATGTGAAGACTGCGCCCCCACCCCCCTCAGCTCAACATCTGCCCCTCCACCCAACCTGGCTCGGCCTGGTCCGATCCGGCCTCAAGGTATACATGCTGGTGTGTCCCCCCCGATTGGCGTTGCAGAGAGAGGGAGAGAGCCCAACCACCACAGGGTCTGGGAAGAACCTTCCCAACGACATTACCAAACCCACTCACAACAGCCTTTGTCAAACACACAAATAAACACACACACACACCCACACACACATCACCACAGATGAGCGTCAGTACATTCCCTGCTGTCCCCAGGCCCATGTTCTAAAGACCACCCAGCATTACAGGGAGGATTACATAATAGAACCACTGCTGTTTACAGATTAGGCTCCTAATACACTGTATGGACTACATGAAGCTAGTGCTCACTTGATACAAGGTTCCCTATGAACTACTATGACCTTTTACTGAGGAAGACAGGAAGATAGGTTTGGATAAGAAACTCGCATCCAATGTGTGTTTGTGGGTGTTGGGAGGATAACCAGAAACATGGCTAGAGCTACTATGAGGATATTGGTTTGGTAGAAATGCCCTCAGAATCTTTCAACGACTGTCAAGCTACCTCTAGACATAACTGCACTTCAATGTGAGTAGCTCTTTGTTAGCCTCTGGTTCCAGACTGCCCACTCCAAACCAAACCTTTTTATTTTTATTTTTACTAAAGATCCGTTTCCATTGGCACTTTGAAGTCAACCCAGGTTGGGCTGGCCTTGGTGGCTAGCTGAAATTGTTTCCACTGCCTCCAAATATAATAAATTATGTAATGTTGCTAGGTAGCCAATATGTGACTGCAGCTGGCTTCGCTAATGTTGCTAACTGGCAAGATGTTGAAGAATTTAAATTCACCCTCACAATGCTGTAACTAACTTTAACCCACACTCCTGTCAGTGCTAGCCATACTCAGAACCATGTATTTAGCTTGCTAACTAGCTAAACGGTTAGCGTCGCCATTAGCTAGCTAGCTAATCAAGCAAACCAGACGGCAGGTTTGAGTTTTTTAAATGTATTTAATTATATTTTTTTATACGACAGGTTTGATATGATGTAGCTAGCTAGCTTTCAATACGAACTGGCCAGCTAAAAGTCCTGCTAGCTCACGTTGGCTAGCTACAGTAGCTTGTTTTAACTCTGATATGCTAGCTAATAATGGTAGCTAGCATTTTAGGGCTGACTGTTGTCATAGAAGTTTATTGTGTAATGCAAAAATGAATGGATCCAGCTGTGGTGGTAATTCGTGTCATGTCTGACTACTGCAGTACTGCTTGTCCATGTGCTAGCTAGCAGCGCACACACCCAGATGAGCTGCTAAACGTTGTCACCATCCAGCGGTGATTTTTATTATTTTTATTTTATTTACTGCGTCACCAGCCTGAATTCTAAACGCGCTGGCACCAGTTGTGAAACTGGGCTGTGCTGGTTCGAATTTGAGCATTCCATTCGAACCATCTCAATTTTGGCCCTAATTTTAAGTGCCAGTGGAAAAGGAGTTTAATTTAAGAGTCCTGGTGTCTTCTTCAGCCATTAAACAGCCCCCCGCACACACACACAAACATATTGTAAATACAGTGGGTAGTAGTTCTTCTCTAGTCTCAAAGTAGCTACAGCTTAGTGCAGGCCTGCTAGGGGGTATGCTGAGTTTATCCAGCAAAATGATGACACTTTTTAAAGAGTCTCTATGACTCACCTAATAGTTTACTGCCAAATGACTACACACACTTGCACATACACATGCGCACACACACACAGCTCAATACCTTCCCCCTTCCCCTCTCTCTGTTACAGTCAGAAGCTTCATTGTACAAAAATAAAAAAGAGAAAAGCAAATATTTTTCTAAAAAGGACACCAATTGAGACTTTACACATGGGGACTTGAGAAAATGCCAAATGTTGCATGTAACAATTCTAGTTTTTTAAATCTAAATGTAATATATGTAAGTACTGTGGAAATCCAGCGTTGCAGCCAGCTAAACCACACCACAGACCATGGTGTGAAGGAGAGATTTATGTCAATGGGTCTCGCACTATGAACTATGTTAAGCCAAACGCATACTGTACACACACAGGTGTGTTTTTGTGAATGTGTGTGAGAGAATGTTCCGGGGCTATGGAGAGTAGTTTGGACAGTGAACCATCACCGGTTCTGGAGTTTGGAGACATAATAAACCAGGCCCCTGCAAGCTAGTCTTAACAACAACAAAAATATTGAATAGAGACCCAAACACATAAAATAAAAAAGATTGACGTCACTGTGAGTTTGATGCCAGACAGACCAGAAGGACGGAAAGAAAAAGCCAACTGAAAACAAAGTATCTGTATTTTCATTTTGTTGCTTTTAGTCTTTTTTTCCCCTCTTGGTGATGAACATTCTTGATGAATGCGAGCTGGCAAACCACACATGTGTAGGAGGAGATGCCCAGTAATGCCCCTTCAACTCCCATGAGGCCATGCAGGGGAGAGGGTGACAGTGGAGTTGACCCTGCCACCAGCGCAACACCCTCCTGTTTCTGCTTGGGACCAGTGACGTGGGAGGAGAAGGGGCCGCTGGAATTGGATAGGTGCGATCACTAAACAAGGAAGTCGTTTAGAATCTTGACCTGGAGTGAGCTGAGTGCACAACACTGGCCTGCTGACAAATGTGTCCCAAAACGCCACGACTACCACCTTACCAAAAGACTTTGACCCCTGTTCATGAGTATCAAAGCCTTTCATCTGGATCCTTCCTCCTCTCCCACACTTTAACCTTCTCTGTTTTCTGTCTCTCCTCTTCTATTCTCTGTTCTGTTTTTCTTTTTATACTTTAGTCTTTTTTTAGCCTTTTTCTGTTCAAGTTGGTGACTTCTACATCTCGTTCTCACCCCTCCCCTCTCTTTTCTGTTTGGTGTGTTTTGGGGTGGGGCTGTTTTTTTGTTTTGCATTCAGTCATGAGTTCAGTGTTTTCCCCAGTTAAGTTTGAGCCCTCTTGCAGTCCCTGGTTTTTGGTCTTATGCAGTTTGTGTTCTATGACGAGTTCTTGTTACCTAATGTCCAGAGTGTAGTTACCTAATGTCCAGAGTGTAGTTACCTAATGTCCAGAGTGTAGTTACCTAATGTCCAGAGTGTAGTTACCTAATGTCCAGAGTGTAGCCTTTGGGGTTGGAGACAGTGCAATTTGTAAAATAAGTTGATGACGAGTCGGTGAGGATGAACCGGTGTTGCTTGTATGTATAATGGATGTTATACAACGTATTGAATGTGTTGCTATGAAGGCGTTGTCTGGGAACGTGGGGGGTGGGGGGGTTTGGGGGTTAGGGCCTAGGTTGTGTGCTGATGTAGCAGAAACAGATTCCTCTCCTGATGTGCTTTCCCTTTTACTTGTTATGCCTTGATTTGGGGATCCCCTAACACCATGATGCAGCCCAGCCCACTGTAGAAACAAACAGAGTTGGTACGCCCAATAGGAATGTTATAATGTTCTCTAAAAATACATATTTCCTTCTAAGATACAAAACATTTAATGATGATTATTTTCTGTTTTGTGATTTGTCAGTTGGGGGTGGGAGGAGGATAATGCAAACGGCGATTAATCCAGTCTGATCTGTTTTGTTTGAATGCGGGTTTATGGGGGATTAGAGAACATCCAGGAGCCCGGATATGCGGAGATGCATAATGTACTCTGATACTACTCACCCTCTGGCTGGATGCAACTCTGCTCCCACTGCTCCGTACGGTCTGGAGTTACTGGAGGGGAAGTCAGGGTGAGGCCAGGATCCATAACACCTGTTTGCCCTCTTCACACATAGTTGCTGAGTCACCGGCACCACTTGTACTCACTTAGTCATACACAGACGCACTGAGACACGCACACACACGCGGTACGCACTGACCATTTGCACTGCCATGGTCCCCTCTGAATCAGAACTCAGTTGAGAGCGAAGGTATGCAGAGTAGACATGCGTGCCTACACATACACACTATTGACAGCACAGACAACAGGCAAATTCAGCCTCAAGCGGTTCCGTTAGAATTTATTCAATATACAAACACACGAGAACATGTCCATACCGGGTTATCTCATAAACTACCCTGTAGAATGTCAAGGCTAAACACATGCAAAGCAATTATACCACTTCATTCCTCTGACTTTTCCAGCAGTTAACATGGAAGATGACAGATTACTGAATTCTGGATCAGTCCATTTTCATGTCCACTCAGTCCCTATGACTAGACTGTGTGTTGGAGGGGGAGGGGGTTGGGAAGGACGGCTGACTGGCTGCGTGAACAAGATGGTGAATCTAAAGTGTGTTCTTGGTAGTTTGACACCTGGGGATTACTTTACTTTTTTTTACTTTACACAATGACTGTAGTTCATATAAATTAATGTAAATCTTTTTCTTTTTCTTTTTTTTTTTACAATTAACTGATTATAAATGAATATGTATGAATAAATATATAACTATATTATTAAGATTTGCCTGTTATTTCTGTAATTGCAGTATGGTGAAGTGTTCATTTGTTTTGCTCTAAAATTTTTCCTGACCTGACTAGGAAAAACTCTTGGCCCCAGTTATAGGCTATAAATAGGGAGCAGAGGTTTTTCCTGACCAGGTCAAGTAGTCTCCACTATATTGTAGTAGTCCTACATGTTTTCCTATTACTGTATGTAATGCATGTTGTCCCAACCTTAGCGTAACACTAGAGGGCAGCAATAAGCTACTTTCCAAAAAAAGGCTGTGGAGAAACCCAACCCTGAGTACTGTGCGGGGTTGTAAGAAGCAGGCTGGAACTATGTTACGAGTAGTTAAATGCTATTTTACTTAATTTATCCACTTTGTAGCAAAACTTCATTCAAACATGTTTGTAACCCAAGTCTTCTTCATACTAATGGTGTGTGGGTATCTGATGTCCGTGATGAAATCCTAGATGAATGAACAGGATCATTCTGTCTGCCCCATTGGGAGTAACCACACTGCTACCCGTCCTACAGTGCCACGACGACCAGCGACTTAGCTTGTGATGTTGTTAGGCTCATTGTGCCACACGGGGGCCATTTTGGCTCCAGTTGTCCCCCTGCTGCTGGAGATATTGTGTTCCTCCTCCTCCTTCCCTCTGGCATGGAGTGGCTTGTTTTCGCCTCCTGTCTTGTCATTGGGGGGACCTTTTATTTTTAGCTGGCTTACAGACACCTGGGGTATTAGTCTGCGAATGCACAGCAGAGCAGGCAGCTTGAAAATCTTATGAATGTTCAATGAGGGTGTATTGTTTTCTCCACACAAAGCAATTGACTAATAAGAATGCTGTGTCCTATGGCTAAGTTTGTAGTCAAGACTCACACTCTGGGAAATTGGTCACGCTTACACTCGTGCCATTCAGCATAACGCCATTATATATATATACACACACACACACTTCAGAGACTGTGGCATATGCTTAAATATGATGCATGTTGCAATAGACAAACAATGCACACACATACCTCCCCTAAACACACATGCAGGAGATCAAACTGCAGCCCCAGTGTTATGTTAGGTAGCATGTTCCATTGCTCTCTGCGTCTGCACAATCCGCCATGCAGCTGGCACTTGCTGCTGACGCGCTGGAGAAAACTAGGACTACTACAATCTGCTAATTACTGAGGCTGGAGTAAAACAACAATAATGTCACTCTCCTTGGCTTCCTTTCCTCCTCTCACTCTTCTTCTCTCTCTCTCTCCTCCATTAAATGGCTTCTGACAGCTTAGCCCAAACTTTGATGAAGGGCTTAGGTGGAATAATGGAATGCATACATTCATAGAAATACTGTAATCATATGCAGAAGTGTAGCTCTCTCTGTTGTTGTGGCAGACTGCTACCAGCTCAGTGTTTACACACACATACACACACACACAGGCTCTCCATCACTCTTCCCCTTTCACCTATGTGAAAGTAGAAGAGTTTGTCCCTGATTGTCCCTGTCAGTGAGCCCACAGTTGAACAAATTACCAATCAATGGAAAACAACAGATGAATGTGATGGGTTGAAAGACTAAGGAAATTGTTTGTAACCACAGCCACCACCCGTAGCCCCCCTTATAACCATCACCCTGTCAGTATCACATGACCCATGATGAATGGCTACTGCCTGCTTGTTAGGCATCAGAGGCACATCTGTATAGGAGATTAGGAGCTCACCTTCATAAAGCAGCCTTACAGATAGGGCCTGTGACTGTGCCCGCTGTGTTTTTATAGGACAGGGAGAAAATGAAGGGGAGATGGGCTGTGCAACATTTGCTGTATCTGCTAAATGGAAGATGCTGTAACAAAGATAGTACGTAGAGGTTCATTTTATAAGCACAGGTAACCTTGGAGCGGAGCATAGTCGTTAAAGAAAGGAGAGGACAGAAACCAGGAAGAGAACAGAGAAGATCATTACTAGAAGATGCTCTGGTGTCTATCTCACTCGTTCCCTCGCTCTTGCTCTTTCTCTATTTATTTCCTTTCACTGACTCTATCCGACTTCCTACCTCACTTTTAGATATGCTCATGTAGATACTTACACATAGACAGTGGAAAATGGGCCAACCCGTCCCACAAGGGTTGTCTTTCTGGGAAAAATAACTTGAAAACTATTAATAAAAATGTAATCTCTTCTCGGATTAGATTCCTAAGTGTCCTGTTAAAACATTACACTGACTGCTCAGGATTTTTTCCCCCTCCTCTGGGTCATTCAGATCAGTGTTTTTCATATTCAGCCTAAGTATAAACAGACCGTATTATCAGTAGGCTACCTGGTGAGACGGCTTCATTCTCTGTGTTCATTTCAAGACAAGTGCACTAGTCAACGTGCAATGATTGAAACTGTTTTCAAATCATCTATTACACTTCAGGCAAGATATCATCACATCAGTGTGGAAAACCTGGCCCCCTAACCAATCATTTCATAATAGACAGGTATGACATCTACATGTACCCTGTGGTGCGTGCTCTAAGGTGTAATAAGGTACAATATATTATTTGGAAGTGATCCATCATGCTGATTCATGAGCTGTCCAGTGGAGAGAGAGAGAGAGAGTCTGATCTTGTTTGACTTGTGTTCGATGACACATCCAGAAGGGCACTATAGGCTGGCTACCTATATTGATGACAAACACAGAGAAACAAAACATGGTGGTGACGGTGGAAACAAAAGTAGTGATTATTTTCAAAAGTTTTTGTTGATTTATTTTTTTACCTCTACACTGACCATTTATTCTAAAATAACAATCTCTAATGTAATCATTATGCAAAAGATACTTTATTTTAACCATATCGTCTTAGGCATGTGAGAAAACACTTTATGATAGCCCATCAATGGAAATGTTGACAATACAAGTGTTCTATGACCATGGCATTCATTTACAGAGATTTTCCATTTTCCCAATACGGTTATGGGAGCTTTATTTGAAGCCCAGTATTTTCTATCCTAACCTACTGTTACACCAAGATACCGCCCCTTTATGAAATTCGGACAACCACCAATCCTGAAATTTGAGTAAATTCATATTTACATAGTTGTAAAGAGTGCGCCAATCATGCGCCACGGACGCAGATGGAGGCGGGACTGGGTTTGAGGTTTAGTCGAATTTATGTTGGCAGCACACGTCCAATAAAAGGTTCGACGAAAGGAAAATGCTATTACCATACTACTACAGGAGTTCTGGCTTGTGCGAGAAACCTTCATGGAACGTCTCAACTACTTGTTTTTTGGAAATGTAATGGACTATTAGCCCTCAGATTCGAAAACATCAATATTTGTTCTTCTTCAGGAGAGTCGCACCTGCTTGATCCAACATGAGGTATTTGGATCAGAGTTTAGTTGACTACTATAGTACTATCAGGGAGAATAGCAGTTGGTAGGTTACTTGCCTCGCAGCGCAGGATAGGACCGTTATTTGCTGATGCGTAACTATGGTCCAATCTTTCGAATACCGCCACAGACTGCACCCTTTCTGCAGCCCTGAACTGAAATGCCTTTAGACCTGTGATGTATATTAATTGGATGTAACCCTGTGCATCTCGTGTCGCATGATCCTCAACAGCCTGCCTATTCCCCGCGCGCGTGAATCGTTAAAACGTGGTGAGGTGGTACGCTTTATTTAGCCAATCTCAACGTCTACACTGGGCAGTACTTTTGACAAACTCACATTTGAATGAATTCAGCAGTAACAGTCCAGTTATTCTGGAACCCGGACCACATACAGCCGACTGTCTCATTGCATCCCGTGAAGAGACTGATGATGACGGAGAACAGCGAGATGGAGACCGAGACGCAGCTCCAACGCTCGCCAAGCAACATGTCCATCACACCGGTGTCCAAGGCAAGTGGTATACTACACTCACATGTCTCACTGGCTGACAACTGTTTCGGTCCTCCGTGAAACAACTATCCTTGCAAGATAACCAGCGGGAGAAATGTTATCCTCTGTCTACAGTGGTTTACGGTTTTACGCAGTCTGTTCTTTTGACTAGATAGTGGAGATTTTGAAATACGTTGTTTGAATGGTTGTTCAAGGTGTTTTCACATGGTGAATATGTTTGATTTGTGTTAACACGTATAATATTTGGCCAGAAAGCCATGACACAACCACATACCAGTAGCCTGTATGACTTGGTTTAAGAAAGTTAAAAGTGCTTGTTGCTTTCACTATCACATTGATATCTTTCTTTTGTTTTATGATGCTGAGATGGAGTTACTGTTGACTTAATATCAGAAGAAAATCATAGTTAATTACTTCTTTATTACAGTATTGGAGTTAAAACATTTTTTTTTATAACATATAGAGTTTTTTTTCATAATTTGAATCGTAATAAACCCAACTGTCTTGAACACAGTAGATTGCAGCCAGGTCAATCAATCAATCAATCAATCAATCAATCAATCAATCAATCAAATGTATTTATAAAGCCCTTTTTACATCAGCCGATGTCACAAAGTGCTATACAGAAACCCAGCCTAAAACAACAAACAGTAAGCAATGCAGATGTAGAAGCATGTTGGCTAGGAAAAACTCCCTAGAAAGGCCGGAACCTAGGAAGAAACTTAGAGAGGAACCAGGCTCTGAGGGGTGGCCAGTCCAATTCTGGCTGTGCCAGGTGGAGATTTTTAACAGAACATGGCCAAGATGTTCAAATGTTCATAGATGGCCAGCCGTGTCAAATAATAATAATCACAGTGGTTGTAGAGGGGGCAACAGGTCAGCACCTCAGGAGTAAATGTCAGTTGGCTTTTCATAGCCGATCATTCAGAGTTAGAGACAGCAGGTGCGGTAGAGAGAGAGTCAAAAACCGCAGGTCCGGCACAAGGTAGAACGTCCGGTGAACAGGTCAAGGTTCCACAGCCGCAGGCAGAACAGTTGAAACTGGAGCAGCAGCACGATGAGGTGGACTGGGGACAAGGAGTCATCAGGCCAGGTAGTCCAGAGGCATGGTCATAGGGCTCAGGTCCTCCGAATGAAGAGAAAGAGAGAGAGAGAGAATTAGTGGAAGCATACTTAAATTCACACAGGACACCGGATAAGACTTGAGAAATACTCCAGATATAACAGACTGACCCTAGCCCCCCGACGCATAAACTTTTGCAGCATAATTCCTGGAGGCTGAGACAGGAGGGGTGCATTTCAAACCACATCATCAGTAAGTTGCGTCACTATGGAGAACTAAAATAACTCACGTCAGGTGACGTAAGGGGGACAAGATGATTGGAACGTTCTCTTACTGTGTGTGTGTGTGCGTGTGCATGTGTCTGCGCTTACGCGCACATGCTCAAAATGAAGAAGACTTTACAAAGGGACACGCAGGTTCCAGAATGTTTTAGAATAAATGTCCTGTCCAGGTTATCTTGCCATCAGGCCCATTAGGAAAGTTTGTTTAGTTTTGAATGTAAATTATTAGAACACTGCAGACACTCACAGCATTACTCCACTCACAACATTTGTTTTAATGGAAGAGATTGCAGAGTGCCAAGCAATTTCTCAATTGATGCAAACTAATTTACTGTCCAAAATTCAAGGCCCCTGGGGTCAAAAATGATAGAAACAAGCTATTACATGTTCTGGTCATTTGACTGCCTTGCTGTGCATGTTTTTATCATTGTCTATCATGTGTCATTGAATGTGTTGGCAGCACTTTTGTACATATTTGCTGAGATTGAGGCTAATGCTGGGTTTAGATGGCACGAGGTAGACGGCAAACTGGATGTCATTGTTTTCAATGAGAGAACGACGGTAAATGCCTTAAGGCAAGCGGTGAATGCAGTCAGCCGCCACTGTAGACGGGTCTTGCCGCCAGAGTTAAACTATTTCAACTTTTGCCTTCTGCCATAGCGTTGTTTTCTACAGGATGTTGATTTGCACTGTTTGTTTACTGAAGTCACCATAGCAATGCATACACCCGTGATGGCTTGCTTTTGCCATCACTCTCTTTCTTGCTTCTCTTTCTTGCTTTCTTATCCTGCTATGCCGACTGGTATGAAGGTTTTTGCATGCACCATTAGATAAGCGCACACAACATCCACTGATGTAGCCTACCTACGCTTGAGGTTTGTGATTAGATAGAATGCTACCTGACTGTGAGACACCATTTTGAAAGGTACTTAAAAAATGTCCTTGAAGTAGTAGATTATAGAATACACTGTAAAGAGTGTCAGGGTTTAAAGTGTTTTTTCTTGAAGCGCCTTTTTAAACAGACACACACACAGACAGACACACACACAGACTGACAAACAGACAGACATCAATCACTTGCCACAACCATTTGCTTATGGTAGTCCATCGTATTCGATGATGACTTCCCCTTCTGAGTTAACAGTGAATTCTTTGGGGACTGTAGAGTCCAATCCGAGATCCACACACTTTATTGCAGGTGGGGCATATGCAGTCTGTGTTGGCGGGGACAGGCATGGTTGTATGTCTCCTGAGCTGTTTTTGCTGTCTCTTTGTGCTCCTCTCCTCTTCTCGCCTCTGTACACCGCTCTGGCAGAGCTGCCACCAGGTGGAACGGTTGGCAGCAGCGTCCTCCAGGTCTGTGGGTTTGATGTTGCACTTCTTCATCTACGTTTTCAGCTGGTCCTTGTAGCGTTTCATCTGCCCCCTGCAGACTGCCGGCCAAGATGTAGCTGGCCATACAGGATCTTCCGTGGCAAGCGCTCCTGAGACATTCTAATGACATGCCCAAGCCAGCACAGTTGGTGTTGGGTGACCATGGCCTCCATACTCTTGCAGTTGGTCTTAGCAAGTATTTGTATGGGGCACACAGTCACACCAGGTGATTCCCAGGATGCGCTGCAGGCATCTTATGTGGAATCGCTCGAGCTGCTTGTTGTGGCAACTGTAAGTGACCCAGGCTTCACAGCTGTAAAGAAGTGTGGTGATGCAAACGGCTTGATAGACGCGACTTTGGTGTGGAGGTGGAGATCCCTGTTTTAGAAGACCCTGCGTCTGAGTTTCCCGAAGGCAGCTTATGCTTGCTTGATCGTATTTAGAATTTCAAGGCCGATGCTACAGTCCTCCGAGAGAATGCTGCTCAGTTGAAGGACGGAACTATTGCCAGTGATTTGTGTTCAATGGTGAAGACAGGCATGGTGGGTGGAGGACTAGATCTCCATTGGCTGACCACCTCTGTCTTGGTGGTGTTGATAGACAGTCCTATCCTGCTATAGACCCTCAGAGCCGCTACAAGGGCAGAGTGTGGGCCACAAGAGCACAGTCATCAGCATACTGCAGCTCAAGAACTCGCTCCGTATAGACCTTGGTGGTTGCTTGGAGCCTCCTGATGTTGAATAGGTTTCCTTCCAGCCTGAAATCCACCGCAGCACTGTTGCTGTCCTCAAGCTCCTTGTGGAGAAGTTGGGTGCCACATAGGAGAACATGTTAAAGAGTATCGGTGACAGCACACACCCCTGCCTCACACCGATACTTACTACAAAAGGCACTGACTCCTGCCCCCCTATGGCCACCCGAGCCATCATCCATCATGGAACTGGCAAAGGATGTTGCCAATATTTTGTAGAATGCCCATAGTAGTTCCCTGCTCACAGTGTTGAAGGCCTTGGAGAGGTCGTCAAAGGCCATGAAAAGGTCCTGATGTTGTTCATGGTACTTCTCCTGGAGTTGCCGTGCCGTGAATATTATGTCGACCGTCTCCTGTTCTTTCTGAAGCCGCATTATGACTCTGGCAGCAGTTCCTCTGTGATGTTGTTCACCAGCCTGTGTAGCATCACTTTGGCCAGGACCTTGCCGTCAACAGCCAGAAGGGATATCCCCCGGCTGTTGCAGCAGATGGACTTGTCATCTTTGTTCTTATAGATGGTGACAATGTTTGCATCCCGCCACTGTTGGGGGACAATCTCCCTGTTCCAAACCTCAGGGATGTACTGTTGGAACGTTCTGGTGCAGAAGTAACCTCCCTTCTTAAGTAGCTCTGCCGGGATGCTGTCAGCGCCAGGAGTCTTGTTGTTCTTGAGGGAGTGGATAGCTGATAACACCACTTGGAAGGTTGCGGTCTTGAATGGGTGGACGGACAGGCAGTTCTTCCAGGATGGATTGGTCTGTAGGAGAATGCTGATTGAGTAGTGCTTCAAAGTGGTCAGCCCACCTCATAGGATCTGGTTTTGGTCCTTCAAGAGAGTCAGACCATCAGCTGTTTTCATGGGGGTGATGGAGCGACTTCTTGGGCCATAGATAGCTTTAGTTGAGTTGTAGAAATTGTGCATGCCGTTTTTGTCAGCATAAATTTGGATTTTCTATGCCTTATTCGTCCACCATTCGTTCTGCAGAGCACGCAAGGTTGTTTGCACTTCCTTGCGCAATGCACGCCAATCCTTGTGAGGGGTAGCAGATGTGGGGCTGTTGAGAGTAGCCCTGTGCACTTTGTGCATATTGTTCAGTAAGGCTGTGATGGTGGCAGAGTTCTCATCGAACCAGTCCTAATGTTTCCTACCTCTGTAGCCAATGGAGTGGGCCACTGCCTGATAGAGCACTGAGATAATAGATGCCCACTTCTGGTCCATGGGGTCCTCTGCGCTCAGAAGAGGCTCAGTCTCCCTCAGCCTTTCAGCGAGAGAGCGACAGAACTCGTCCCTTACCGCAGGTTTCTCAAGCCGGATACAGTGCAGACGCCTCTTACTGGACTTCTGCAAGCGTTGGGGGGGACGTATTCTCACCTGGAATTTAGTCAGTATCATACAGTGTTCTGTCCAGCATTCTGCACCCCTCATGGTACGTGTCAGCAGGACGCCATTAGTGTCAGAATGTCTCACTATGACGTAGTCAATCAGGTGCCAGTGTTTGAAGCGTGGGTGTATCCATGATGTTTTATATTTGTTCTTCTGCTGGAACAAGGTGTTCGTGACAATGAGATTGTGCTCGGCACATAGAGTTAGCAGCATCATGCCGTTCTCATTGACCTGGCCAACACCATGCAAACTTCTCATTCTCATTGACCTGGCCAACACCATGCAAACTTCATCCAGGAACCTGGTCTCACTCAGGGCAGCAATGTCAATGTTGTAGCGCATTAGTTCTACAGCAATTAAAGCTGTTCTCTGATGGGGTCTTTCGTTATTATCGTCAGTGTCCAAGAGTTCTGATGTTCCATGTCGCCAGTTTCAGGGGAATTATTTTCTTCAGCATTTTTCGACCGCTGAGTGGATCTCCCAATAGGTGCGGTAGCCTATCCAGGATGGAGTGATTTTTAGGCAATTTTTAGGCCACCTTTTCTAGGCCTCTTCCCAGCTGGGGTGAGCAGTATGGCTCCTAAATAGGGCTGCTCAGTCACACATGGATCTGCCGAGAGCAGCTGCCACTCAAGTCCCAGCTGCTGGCGACCATAATAGCCCTGTGCCACAGGCGTGCAGGGGTCTGATTAAGCGCTCACGGTGCATTCACTCCTGCCCCCGTCACCAGACACCCCAGCGACGCCAGACTTTAGTCCGGTTTCCGGTTGATGGCTTCACCGAGGTCAGAAGTGGATACCTGGGCAAAGGAAGTTATTTAAAGTGCCGCTGAGGATGCGCAATCCCCAACAGCACTACTTCACTGTAGGAAGGTGAAATTCCAGTGGCAAGGGGGTAAACCCAGGACGACCAGTATCTTCCACAGCTGCAGGAGGCTGTCTGAACCCCAGTCTGTCGGTGCCTACCGCGCGCCGCCAGCACGCTGCTTTTCTCTCAGGGTGTGCTCCCCTAGCCTTTGTCATACCAGACTAACCCATAAGGCAGGATCAGTGGTTGGGGCCCACTGCTGCTCTGAGATCCCTTGCCGGTTAGCCTGGAGTTTCAAGACAACCAGTTAACGTGTGCCGCCCTCGAGGCAGCCAGACAGGAGTCTTCGTCATGGAGAGGCTTTGTACCGGCAAGGGGAGACTTGTGCATGAAGCTGCTCCCCAATTCACCAGAAGGGCTAGCCAGCGGCAGCAAGGTGTAAGCGAGAGTATGCAAGCACGTGGTAAGCACTAGACGCGTCACATGCACCCTGCGGTTGCCCACACACGCACACCACACACTCACTCACTCACTCACTCACTCACTCTCCCTCTTTCTCTCTCTCTCTCTCTTTCTCGCACAGACACACAGACGCACACACCACACACTCACTCACTCACTCACTCACTCACTCTCCCTCTTTCTCTCTCTCTCTCTCTCTCTCTCTCACACACACACATGCATACATGCACACCACACACTGTCTCACACAGACACTGAATCAGCTCACACATGCTTCACATTTCTATTGTATTCCAGATTACTATGGTTTACTACATCACCCTGAAGAAGGCACAGTGATGCCGAAACGCTGGTGGTTTATGTACAGTCTGCGACTCTATCTATTTTTATAGCATACAACTTACTACATCACTCTGACATTGCAATCGAAACATGTTCCTATCATGAGTGTGAAAACACATTTACTCGCGTAGCATGATTGCTCTGCTGTCTTTGTTTTGAGCTCAGTGAGCATGTTCCTCATCAGACATGCAGAGAGGGACCTCTGTCTGTCTGTCTGTCTGTCTGTCTGTCTGTCTGTCTGTCTGTCTGTCTGTCTGTCTGTCTGTGTGTCCGTCCGTCCGTCCGTCTGTCCGTCCGTCTGTCCGTCCGTCCGTTCAAAAACCACCCGACTCATCAGGGATTTGAACATCCCGCTTCATTCCTCAATGTCAGCTACTACTATAATCTCTCCCTTCGTTACTGGGAGCTTAGGTTGTAGTATAAAGGCATCAAGGGTCAGTGCCACAATTATTTATCTTGTTCACCTTAAACCCCATGGTTCTGATTGAGGTTGACTCGTGCAGTGTTAAAATAGTAGGTTAATTGCCTATGGAGCTCCCATGAAATGCTTGAACTTCAATAGCTTTGTGCCCAAAGACACTTTGTCAGTTGTAGTCTATTAAGAATCCATTAGTTGAGCACTGTGGTACATGTCAAAACTATTCTCTGCAAATAATCGGATCAGGGGGAGGTGTATGGACTCTATAGACAGGGTTTGATGGTCTCAGGATGTGGGGTCCTTGCTGTCAATCTTTTGTGCATGCACGCACACAGCACACGCTGCACACATCCCATCTCCCCGTCTATCCTTCTATCTTATCTTTCTATCCTTCTGTTTCTCTTTCACACCCACAATCAGAGCCACTCCAAAAAATAAGGCCTCCTGAGTTATTTGACATGACCAGATATCACACAAGCACAAGGCCATTCTGATGCGAGGGAGATAGAGAAGAATGACTCCCATCAGATAACAGATGCTCCCTGAAGCTGCCTGCAGCGTGTTCCCACTAGTCCCAACTTAGATGAAGGATGTCAGAAATTGAGAGAAAGGCAGAGAGCCAAAGAGGGAGAAGGAGAGGAGAACTCTAGAGTGTCGCCGCTGGGCTGGCTCACAGTGGCGTGCCTTGTCCAGACGGGCTGAGGTGTGTGTGCATGTGTGTTTGTGTGTGTGTGTGCGTCTGTGTGTGTGTGTCGAGGAGCAGATGAGATTCTGGGGGAGTGGACAGCAGCCAGGAAAATAGCACCCTTCTAGTAACTGCAGACTGTCATCCTATCAACATCTTGAAGAACAATCTGGCCTTAATGGACATGCACTCTTCTAGTCTTCACCTAGCACAGCCATTAGAGGACTGGCCACCCCTCAGAGCCTGGTTCCTCTCTACCTAGCACAGCCATTAGAGGACTGGCCACCCCTCAGAGCCTGGTTCCTCTCTACCTAGCACAGCCATTAGAGGACTGGCCACCCCTCAGAGCCTGGTTCCTCTCTACCTAGCACAGCCATTAGAGGACTGGCCACCCCTCAGAGCCTGGTTCCTCTCTACCTAGCACAGCCATTAGAGGACTGGCCACCCCTCAGAGCCTGGTTCCTCTCTACCTAGCACAGCCATTAGAGGACTGGCCACCCCTCAGAGCCTGGTTCCTCTCTACCTAGCACAGCCATTAGAGGACTGGCCACCCCTCAGAGCCTGGTTCCTCTCTACCTAGCACAGCCATTAGAGGACTGGCCACCCCTCAAAGCCTGGTTCCTCTCTAGGTTTCTTCCTAGGTTCCTGCCTTTCTAGGGAGTTTTTCCTAGCCACCGTGCTTCTACATCTGCATTGCTGTCTGTTTGTGGTTTTTAGGTTGGGTTTCTGTATAGCACTTTGTGACATCTTCTGATGTTAAAAGGGCTTTATAAATACATTTGATTGATTGATTGATTGACTTACCACCATTCTCTCTCCTTAGAAAACCACTGCGGTGGTTGGTGTAACACCTTCACTGCTTGGTTTATGCGATGCCTTGCCTGTCACTGACAGGGATGCACTGATTAGGACTGTGGCGCACTGCAGGGAGGGAGCAGTGCAAAGATAAGGAAACATCCATATTTCATGTGATTATGTGTTTACTGGAAAAACTCCAGATATGCCGCAGGTAGCATGTGCATTGGCAATTGGGTCTCTCTGTCTCTCCCCCTTCTCTCTCTCTCTGTCTTTCTCTCTTTCTCCCCCTTCTATCTTTCTCTGTCTCCCTCCCACTCTGTGATTGACAGGCTGTGTCACGGGGTCTAGCGTGTGGACGGTGACTGGGAGAGTATAACAGGCGGTTGATGAGCTGTCAGGGTGAAGGTGATGGTGGGTGCCTGGGTGAGGAGGGGAGGAGCAGATACTGCTGATGTGAGGGGGTGAAGAGAGGAGGGGGACGGGGGTGGAGGTGCCAGCCAGGTAGAGCAGCTATCCTTTTATATGGAGCTTGGTTTCACACAGCCTAGCACAGTACGTCTGGAATAAATACACAGAGAGAGAGAGAGAGAGAGAGAGAGAGAGAGAGAGAGAGAGAGAGAGAGAGAGAGCGAGACAAGAGAGGGATAAAACGTGTTTGTGAGTATGCTCTGTGTGTGCCCATTGTTTGATCATTTGGGTTTGTGTGTGTGTGTGTGTGTGTGTGTGTGTGTGTGTGTGTGTGTGTGTGTGTGTGTGTGTGTGTGTGTGTGTGTGTGTGTGTGTGTGTGTGTGTGTGTGTGTGTGTGTGTGTGTGTGTGCATGCAGAGAGACTGCTCGTGCATCTCTCAGACAGACGTGTGTACTTGTGTGTGTGTGTGTGTGTGTGTGTGCGTGCGTGCGTGCGTGCAGAGAGAGCTAGAGAGAGACTGCTTGTGCATCTCTCAGACAGACGTGTGTACTTTGTGTGTGTGTGTGTGTGTGTGTGTGTGCGTGCGTGCGTGCAGAGAGAGCTAGAGAGAGACTGCTCGTGCATCTCTCAGACAGACGTGTGTACTTGTGTGTGTGTGTGTTTGCGTGCGTGCGTGCGTGCGTGCGTGCAGAGAGAGCTAGAGAGAGACTGCTCGTGCATCTCTCAGACAGACGTGTGTACTTGTGTGCGTGCGTGCGTGCGTGCGTGCGTGCAGAGAGAGCTAGAGAGACTGCTCGTGCATCTCTCCTTCAAAGTGGGACTCTGCCGTTTCCATGCATAATGAGCAGCTTTAGTCTAGCAGTGAGATCTTCAGACATTCAACAGTTTCATATCTCTTCTGTTTTTCTTGCATATATGATAAAGAACAAAAGTATTTATATGACCCTTAATACCTGATTGGCTACTTGAATCCTCTCACAATACGATTCCCTTGCGTTTAATTGGACCTTAGAAACACTGTTGCATAGTGTGATCATTTGTGTCTTTCCTCACTATTCCTCTCTTCCTCTCTTCCTCTCTTCCTCTCTGGACACCTGTTTATGCTCTTGTTTCTATCAACATCATCAGCAGCACCATCACAGCATCTGCATCCCCAGCACTTCTTACATCCACACAGACTCTGCAGATATTTGTATCTTCATTAGAATAATGTTAGGTCTCTTGTCAGCATTTTAAATGAGTCCTCTGTTTACATTTTCTCTCCAATTCCCTCTGGCAGGATAGAGAAGAGTACGCAATATAACACCGACTGAACCTATCAGTAAATAATACTCCTATCTATCTATCTATCTATCTATCATCTATCTATCTATCTATCTATCTATCTATCTTATCTATATTATCTATCTATCTTATATCTTATCTATCCTATCTATCTATCTATATTATCTTATCTTATCTATCTTGTCTATCTTGTCTATCTTATCTATCTATCTATATTATCTATCTATCTTATCTATCTTATCTATCTTATCTATCTATCATCTACAGGTAACTGCCAAAATAATGGAAACACTTCAGTAAATAGAGGATACAAGGTGTATTAAAAGTAGGTGATTCCACATTGGTGTGGTTCCTGAGTTAATTAAGCAATTAACATCCCATCATGCTTAGCGTCACTGAATAGTTTATTGTGGTCACTGAATGGTTTAATGAGCATGAAAACGATGTAAACCATATGCCATGGCCATGTCAGTCACCAGATCTCAACCCAATTGAACACTTATGGGAGATTCTGGAGCGGTGCCTGAGACATCGTTTTCCACCACCATCAACAAAATACCAAATGATGGAATTTCTCTTTGAAGAATGGTGTCGCATTCCTCCAGTAGAGTTCCAGACATTTGTAGAATCTATGTCAAGGTGCATTGAAGCTGTTCTGGCTCGTGGTGGCCCAACGCCATATTAACACACTTTATGTTGGTGTTTCCTTTATTTCGGCAGTTACTTATATCTATCTATCTATCTATCTATCTATCTATCTATCTATCTATCTATCTATCTATCTATCTATCTATTGACCAACCTACCTACCTACCTACCTACAGTACATACCTTACTGTTCCTACCTACCTACCTACAGTACATACCTTACTGTTCCTACCTACCTATTTCCAGTACATACCTTACTGTTCCTACCTACCTACCTACCTACCTACCTACCTACCTACCTACCTATCTACAGTACATACCTTACTGTTCCTACCTACCTACCTATCTACAGTACATACCTTACTGTTCCTACCTACCCACCTACCTACCTACCTACAGTACATACCTTACTGTTCCTACCTATCTACAGTACATACCTTACTGTTCCTACCTACCTACCTACCTACAGTACATACCTTACTGTTCCTACCTACCTACCTACCTACCCACAGTACATACCTTACTGTTCCTACCTACCAATCTACAGTACATACCTTACTGTTGTTACCTACCTATCTACAGTATATACCTTACTGTTCCTACCTACCTATCTACAGTACATACCTTACTGTTCCTACCTATCTACAGTACATACCTTACTGTTCCTACCTACCTACCTACCTATCTACAGTACATACCTAACTGTTCCTACCTACCTACCTACCTACCTACAGTACATACCTTACTGTTCCTACCTACCTACCTATCTACAGTACATACCTTACTGTTCCTACCTACCTACAGTACATACCTTACTGTTCCTACCTACCTACCTACATACAGTACATACCTTACTGTTCCTACCTACCTATCTACAGTACATACCTTACTGTTCCTACCTACCTACAGTATATACCTTACTGTTCCTACCTACCTATCTACAGTACATACCTTACTGTTCCTACCTACCTACCTATCTACTTACCTACCTACAGTACATACCTTATTGTTCCTACCTACCTTTCCTACCTACCTACCTACAGTACATACCTTACTGTTCCTACCTACCTACAGTACATACCTTACTGTTCCTACCTACCTACCTACCTACAGTACATACCTTACTGTTCCTACCTACCTACGTTATATACTTTACTGTTTCTACCTACCTACCTACAGTACATACCTTACTGTTCCTACCTACCTATCTACAGTACATACCTTACTGTTGCTACCTACCTACCTACAGTACATACCTTACTGTTCCTACCTACCTATCTACAGTACATACCTTACTGTTCCTACCTACCTACCTACCTACCTACCTACCTACAGTACATACCTTACTGTTCCTACCTACAGTACATACCTTACTGTTCCTACCTACCTACCTACAGTACATACCTTACTGTTCCTACCTACCTATCTAAAGTACATACCTTACTGTTCCTACCTACCTACCTACCTACAGTACATACCTTACTGTTCCTACCCTCCTACCTACCCACCTACCTATCTACCTACCTACATACCTACATACCTACAGTACATACCTTACTGTTCCTACCTACCTACCTACAGTACATACCTTACTGTTCCTACCTACCTACCTACCTACCTACCTACAGTACATACCTTACTGTTTCTACCTACCTACCTACCTACCTACAGTACATACCTTACTGTTCCTACCTACCTACCTACCTACCTACAGTACATACCTTACTGTTTCTACCTACCTACCTACCTACCTACCTACCTACCTACCTACCTACAGTACATACCTTACTGTTCCTACCTACCTACAGTACATACCTTACTGTTCCTACCTACCTACCTACCTACCTACAGTACATACCTTACTGTTTTTCCCTACCTACCTACCTACCTACCTACCTACCTACCTACCTACAGTACATACCTTACTGTTTCTACCTACCTACCTACCTACCTACCTACCTACCTACCTACCTACCTACCTAACTAACTAAGTCACTGCAGCTTTGGATCAAACTTCTCTCAGAGACCTTTGCTTCACTGGAATAATGTTCTAACAGACAGACAGCACAACATTCCCCAATGCCCCCTCCCCCTGAAAATGTGTGTTTTGTGTGTGTGTGTGTGTGTGTGTGTGTGTGTGTGTGTGTGTGTGTGTGTGTGTGTGTGTGTGTGTGTGTGTGTGTGTGTGCAGTGTGCATGCGTGTCTCTTCCGACATTATTAATTTAGTCTTAGGGAAGTTTCCCAGCAGGTTATTTATACTGTATCATCTGCCAATCGTTTCTCTTGCATCTCCAGACAGAGCAAAACCCAAGGGATGTTGCTGTGTGTGTGTGTGTGTGTGTGTGTGTGTGTGTGTGTGTGTGTGTGTGTGTGTGTGTGTGTGTGTGTGTGTGTGAGAGTGTGAGTGTGTGTGAGTGTGTGAGAGAGAGAGAGAGAGAGTGAGTCTGTGAGTCTGTGAGTGAGTGAGTCTGTGAGTGAGAGAGTGAGTTCTGTTTGTTCCCTTGTTTTTCATTTTGAGAGCTGTCCATAAACAACCCTTTGTTTCTCCCAGGGCTGCAACAGTGTTTGGTGCTCAGCACAGCTTTGACCTGGGAGTTGAACAGTTAGACAAACAGACATTGGAGAGGGATTCTTCTTGGGTTGGATGCCCATGATATATGGCAGAGAGAGAGGGGGGAAACAGTTAGAAAAAGGGAGAGGGAGGGATGGGAGAGAGAGAGAAAGAGAGAGAAATGAAAAGACAGCAAGATAGAGAAAGCTTTTCCTCTGAGGCAGTCCTCTTAGCCTGGCTGACGCACGACCCACGTGACTGCACAGGACGTGGAGAGGCTGGTGCAAAACGATCCCTCGACTTTCTGGGATTATTGTCATGAAATTGCATTGAATAAAGCAGTTCAGGGACATATGTCCAGTTCACACATATGTATGCCAGGGTTGGATTTGTACAGTAGCTAGGTCACATAAGGTATTGTATGCAAAGGACTTAATACACATGTAAATGACAACAAACAGTCATTATGAACTGGAGCCTTGTGGATTACTATGCATGAAGCGAACTGGCAGTACTGTATGTTAATGTTGGCGTTACTTCAGATAATAAGCTGCGGCCGTCTCAACTAAAATAGAGTTTAACGAGGGTTTCTCTCTGGCTGAGTCTCAAATGGCACCGTATTCTATCTATAGTGAACCGCTTTTGACCACGGCCCATATGGCTAGAAAGGGAATAGAGTGCTATTCGGGAAGAACAGCACCGAGGCTTGATTAGATACGCTCTAATTAAGACGTGTGTTCTAGCACGGCGCGGGCAGCAGGCTACGACCGACCATAGAAATTGAATCTAGATTCTGTTACTATGACGCCAACGCTTCATTCCTCTGACTAAACATGCTCTGGACAAACGCATGACGCACTGCACCGCACCTTATGGTAGCTGCGTCGGGAGCGCTGCGCTGACAGGTGTGTCAAGCCTAACCGCCTCTCCACTACAATTCCCAATCGTCATCGACTCAGATGAGCAGCTGTAATCAAATGATTTGACACGGGGAGAAACACACACTCGACACAAACCTGTGCACGCACACACACTTCTATGCTCATTAACACATACACAGGGACACTGGGTAGCTATCTGTCTTTCTGACTCACACGCTCTCTTGGACAAACTGTTTTCATCTCCTATTCCCTGAGAAACAGAGGCGTAAGCCTCCGCTCGCAGCCGACCGACGGGCAGAGAGAGAGAGAGAGTGTGTGTGTGTGTGTGTACGTGCATTCGCACGCAGAGTGCAGGGAGCTGTGTCTGGTGGATCAATGGTGCGTCTGCCTACACTGGTCCGTTCTTTTAGATTCAGACAAAGGAGAGGACAACGCCCTTCTCTCTCAGCTAGCTCTTCTTCCTCCTGTCACCTCTATGGTGTCTCTGTGACAGACACATCACCACAGCACCATCCATAACACCTAACTCCACACGATGTATGATCATCAATATCTCTGGCCTGAGGAGCAGGTTGGCATTTATTGTCATAAATCTTGCCTCGGAGGCAGCTCTGCGGTGGTCACTAGCTAGCACAGTCAAAGTCATAAAATCGGGTTTTAAACGTAACCACACTGCTAATCTTAATGCCTTACCCTAACCTTGAATTAAAAGTAAAAAACACATTTTTATTTTCCATACATTTTTCCATTAATAGCCAATGCTAACTTTGCAGCTGGCCCATCTAGCAGAAATTGTTCAGTTCTGCCTCCAGTGCAAGATTCATAACAATAAACGTCAACCTGCGCCTGGGGAGATCATCAGTCAGTTGAGGGACATGTATTTATTTAGGTAATCAATGCAAGTTGGAGAGACAGAGAGACAGGATACAGGAGGGACGGCTTTGACACGTGTTCATTAATCAGTCATGCAGGAACAGCTCGGTCAGTAGAGCTGATAAGGAATGAATGATAGTCACGTCATGTACAATACGTGGGGTAAGGATGCTGTGTGAATAATCCTGTGTGTGTATATGTCAAATCAAATCAAATGTTATTTGTCACATGCGCCTTACAGTGAAATACTACTTACTTACAAGCCCTTAACCAACAATGCAGTTTTAAGAAAAATACCTAAAATAAATAAATAAAAGTAACAAATAATTAAAGAGCAGCAGTGAAATAACAAAAGCGAGGCTATAAACAGGGGGTACTGGCACAGAGTCAATGTGCGGGGGCACTGGTTAGTCGAGGTAATATGTACATGTAGGTAGAGTTATTAAAGTGACTATGCATAGATAATAACAGAGAGTAGCAGCAGTGTAAAAGATTTGATTAGATGTTCAGGAGTCTTATGGCTTGGGGGTAGAATTTGTTTAGAAACCTCTTGGACCTAGACTTGGCGCTCCGGTACCGCTTGCCGTGCGGTAGCAGAGAGAACAGTCTATGACTAGGGTGGCAGGAGTCTGACAATTTTAGGACCTTCCTCTGACACCGCCTGATATAGAGGTCCTGGATGGCAGAAAGCTTGGCCCCAGTATGTGTGAAAGTATGTGTGTGTATATGTGCATTGCATTGTATAGGTGTGTGTGATATGTGTGTATTTTTACCGTTTAAGCCCAGCACTCACACTGACACTGGGCCAGAGGTAGGCTGGTGTGATGACATCATCAATAGGCCCTGTAAAGGTACGTATCAGATAAGGAGCCAGGAGATTGGCTGCTGATAGCTGGTGATAAGGCTGCTGGGTAAACTGGAACAGTCCTTTTCATCAGCCTCTCTCCCGCCGAACCAGGGAAATGTTATTTACACACATCCAAACCTCAACGTAAAGCCTTCCCACTGGGCACACACTGGTTGAGTCAACGTTGTTTCCATGTCATTTCAACAAAATTACTTTGACGTGACTTTGAATTGGCGTCTGTGCCTAAAGGGTTACGGGCTAGCAACCTTACATGAAACCCAACTAAATGGCATTTCACAAATGATTATTTTCCATGTGAGAGCTAATGTCCTTTTGTGCTGTTGGTTTTTCATGAAATGGTGAGTCAGCATCACTTGTTTATGGAACTACATGTTCTATGGGAACGACTTGGCAATGGAAAATTGCTTGTTCATCCTCTCAGGGGAAACAACTGGTACGTGCACATGTTATTGTACCTGTTAAATCCCTAACGTGTTTATCTGTTGTGAATGTTCTCCTCATGCTCCCCTCTCTCCTCTTTCCCTCCTTGCAGCTCCAGCGGCTGAAACGCTCCCTCTCCTTTAAGACCCTGATGCGCAGTAAGAGTGTGGAGAACTTCTTCCAGAAGTCCTACAGTGACACCCGTCTCCCCCCGGACTTCATCACCGACCCGCCACCCCCCTCCCCGCCCCCTGGCTCTCCCCTCGCCAGTGAACGCTCACCCTCCCTCTCTCCGTCACTCAGCCCCAACCCCTCCCTCTGCTCCCACTCCCCGTCTCTAAGCCCCTCCCCCTCGCTGTCTTCCAAGGCCCCGCCCCCGGCCCGCCCCGTGACGCAGGTGACCCACTGCTTCCAGGAGCACGTGTTCCGCAAGCCCACCCACTGCCAGCTCTGCAAGCACCTGATCGTGGGTAAGGTGCCTACTTTACTCCCAGGCCTCTAAACACTACCAGCCTCCTTAGGCCTCAGTGTCTATATAGGATTAGTTGCTTCATTCAGCCATTTATCCTGGTTACTTGATCTTGTATTTCTAGCTGGTACGTGTCATTACTTTATGAGGTCACTGCCACTGTCCATTATACTACAATCCACTTGACTATTAAGTGAACAGATTTCAAAGGCAGCACCTGACTAGGTAGCTATTGACTGGAATAATTAGTTACTCACATCATTTAATTCCTATTCAATAGCAATAACAATGTAATATTGATAACAGTGAAGCAAACATTAGGTGGATTACAGTGAGGGAAAAAAGTATTTGATCCTCTGCTGATTTTGTACGTTTGCCCACTGACAAAGAAATGATCAGTCTATAATTTTAATGGTAGGTTTATTTGAACAGTGAGAGACAGAATAACAACAAAAAAATATTACATTTTTGACATGCGTTTTTCTGGATTTTTTTGTTGTTATTCTGTCTCTCACTGTTCAAATAAACCTACTATTAAAATTATAGACTGATCATTTCTTTGTCAGTGGGCAAACGTACAAAATCAGCAGGGGATCAAATACTTTTTTCCTTCACCGTATAATTGGAATTTATGCAGGAGAATAGCAGAGGTACCACATAAATGGTATTACACTCTGCTCGTGTGTGTATTCTTGGTTTTTGGACATAAAGCATACAGTATGATTGGATTGAGAAGCTGAGGGCAAGTCTAGTTTGTGTGTTCACGTGCCCTTGATTTGATATGCTGCTGCGTGTGTAGAGGTCCCTTAACATTCTCATACTCTTTTCCTCTTTGCTAAATCTACTTCCTGTCACCATGATTGATTGCAGAAGCTATTTTATTCCTCTTTGTTTTTGCTTGTGTTTGCTTACGTCATCATTTTTTCTTCAACGCACCAGCTGATCCAGCTGTCCTGTAGCCTGCCTCATCGCTCCCAGTCTCTTCTCTCTCTCTCCCAGTCTCTCCTCTCTCTCTCTCCCAGTCTCTCCTCTCTCTCTCCCAGTCTCTCCTCTCTCTCTCCCAGTCTCTCCTCTCTCTCTCCCAGTCTCTCCTCTCTCTCTCCCAGTCTCTCCTCTCTCTCTCCCAGTCTCTCCTCTCTCTCTCCCAGTCTCTCTGTCTCTCCTCTCTCTCTCCCAGTCTCTCCTCTCTCTCTCCCAGTCTCTCCTCTCTCTCTCCCAGTCTCTCCTCTCTCTCTCCCAGTCTCTCTGTCTCTCCTCTCTCTCTCCCAGTCTCTCCTCTCTCTCTCCCAGTCTCTCTGTCTCTCCTCTCTCTCTCCCAGTCTCTCCTCTCTCTCTCCCAGTCTCTCCTCTCTCTCTCCCAGTCTCTCCTCTCTCTCTCCCAGTCTCTCTGTCTCTTCTCTCTCTCTCCCAGTCTCTCCTCTCTCTCTCCCAGTCTCTCCTCTCTCTCTCCCAGTCTCTCCTCTCTCTCTCCCAGTCTCTCTGTCTCTCCTCTCTCTCTCCCAGTCTCTCCTCTCTCTCTCCCAGTCTCTCCTCTCTCTCTCCCAGTCTCTCCTCTCTCTCCCAGTCTCTCCTCTCTCTCTCCCAGTCTCTCCTCTCTCTCTCTCCCAGTCTCTCTGTCTCTCCTCTCTCTCTCCCAGTCTCTCCTCTCTCTCTCCCAGTCTCTCCTCTCTCTCTCCCAGTCTTTCTGTCTCTCCTCTCTCTCTCCCAGTCTCTCCTCTCTCTCTCCCAGTCTCTCCTCTCTCTCTCCCAGTCTCTCTGTCTCTCCTCTCTCTCTCCCAGTCTCTTCTCTCTCTCTCCCAGTCTCTCCTCTCTCTCTCCCAGTCTCTCCTCTCTCTGTCTCTCCTCCCTCTCTCCCATCTCTCCTCTCTCTGTCTCTCCTCTCTCTGTCTCTCCTACCCCAGTCTCTCCTCTCCCAGTCTCTCTCTCTCTCTCTCCTCTCCCAGTCTCTCCTCTCTCTGTCTCTCTCTCTCTTAGTCTCTTATCAGTCTCTCCTCTCTCTGTTTCTCCTCTCTCTGTCTCTCCTCTCTCTGTCTCTCCTCTCCCAGTCTCTCCTCTCTCTGTCTCTCCTCTCTCTCTCCCAGTCTCTCCTCACTCTGTCTTTCCTCTCTCTGTCTCGCCTCTCCCAGTCTCTCATCTCCCAGTCTCTCCTCTCCCTGTCTCTCCTCTCTCTGTCTCTCCTCTCCCAATCTCTCCTCTCCCAGTCTCTCCTCTCTCTCTCTCCTCTCTCTCTCCCAGTCTCTCCTCTCTCTCTCCCAGTCTCTCCTCTCTCTCCCAGTCTCTCTGTCTCTCCTCTCTATCTCCCAGTCTCTCCTCTCTCTCCCAGTCTCTCCTCTCTCTCCCAGTCTCTCCTCTCTCTCTCTCCCAGTCTCTCCTCTCTCTCCCAGTCTCGTTCGCTCTCCCAATCTCTCTGTCCCCTCTTTCTCCCAGTCTCTCCTCTCTCTTCCAGTCTCTTCCAGTCTCTCCTCGCTCCTCTCTGTCTCTCCTCTCTCTTCCAGTCTCTCCTCTCTCTCTCCCAGTCTCTCCTCTCTCTGTCTCTCCTCTCTCTCTCCCAGTCTCTCCTCTCTCTCTCTCCCAGTCTCGTTCGCTCTCCCAATCTCTCTGTCCCCTCTTTCTCCCAGTCTCTCCTCTCTCTTCCAGTCTCTTCCAGTCTCTCCTCGCTCCTCTCTGTCTCTCCTCTCTCTTCCAGTCTCTCCTCTCTCTCTCCCAGTCTCTCCTCTCTCTGTCTCTCCTCTCTCTGTCTCTCCTCTCCCAGTCTCTCCTCTCTCTGTCTCTCCTCTCTCTCTCCCAGTCTCTCCTCTCCTCTCTCTGTCTCTCTCTCTCAGTCTCTTATCAGTCTCTCCTCACTCTCTTTCCTCTCTCTGTCTCGCCTCTCCCAGTCTCGCCTCTCCCAGTCTCTCCTCTCCCAGTCTCTCCTCTCCCAGTCTCTCCTCTCCCAGTCTCTCATCTCTCTGTCTCTCCTCTCCCAATCTCTCCTCTCCCAGTCTGTCCTCTCCCAGTCTCTCCTCTCTCTGTCTCTCCTCTCTCTCTCCCAGTCTCTCCTCTCCCAGTCTCTCCTCTCTCTGTCTCTCCTCTCTCTCCCAATCTCTCCTCTCTCTCCCAGTCTCTCCTCTCCCAGTCTGTACTCTCTCTGTCTCTCCTCTCTCTGTCTCTCCTCTCTCTCCCAGTCTGTCCTCTCCCAGTCTCTCCTCTCTCTGTTTCTCCTCTCACTCTCAGTCTGTCCTCTCCTCTCCCAGTCTCTGCTCTCTCTGTCTCTCCTCTCACTCCCAGTCTGTCCTCTCCTCTCCCAGTCTCGCCTCTCCCAGTCTCTCCTCTCTCTGTCTCTCCTCTCTCTGTCTCTCCTCTCCCAGTCTCTCCTCTCTCTCTCTCCCAGTCTCTCCTCTCCCTGTCTCTCCTCTCCCAGTCTCTCCTCTCTCTGTCTCTTCTCTCTCTCTCTGTCTCTCCTCTCTCTCCCAATCTCTCCTCTCTCTCCCAGTCTCTCCTCTCCCAGTCTGTACTCTCTCTGTCTCTCCTCTCTCTGTCTCTCCTCTCTCTGTCTTTCCTCTCTCTGTCTCTCCTCTCTCTCCCAGTCTGTCCTCTCCCAGTCTCTCCTCTCTCTGTTTCTCCTCTCACTCCCAGTCTGTCCTCTCCTCTCCCAGTCTCTGCTCTCTCTGTCTCTCCTCTCACTCCCAGTCTGTCCTCTCCTCTCCCAGTCTCGCCTCTCCCAGTCTCTCCTCTCTCTGTCTTCTCTCTCGCTCTGTCTCTTATCAGTCTCTCCTCTCTCTGTCTCTCCTCTCTCTCTCCCAGTCTCTCCTCTCTTTCTCCCAGTCTCTCCTCTCTCTGTCTCTCCTCTCTCTCTGTCTCTTATCAGACTCTCCTTTCTCTACCAGTCTCTCCTCTCTCTCTCTGTCTCTCCTCTCTCTGTCTCTCCTCTCTCTCCCAGTCGCCCCTCTCTCAGTCTCTCCTCTCTCTCTGTCTCTTATCAGACTCTCCTTTCTCTCCCAGTCTCTCCTCTCTGTCTCTGTCTCTCCTCTCTCTGTCTCTCCTCTCTCTGTCTCTCCTCTCTCTCTCCCAGTCTCTCTTCTCTCTCCCAGTCTCTCTTCTCTCTCTGTCTCTCCTCTCTTTCTCCCAGTCTCTCATCTCTCTCTCCCAGTTTCTCCTCTCTCTCTCCCAGTCACCCCTCTCTCCCAGTCTCTCATCTCTCTTCTCTGTCTCTCTTCTCTCTCCCAGTTTCTCTTCTCCCTCCCAGTCTCTCCTTTCTCTCCCAGTCTCTCCTCCCCCTCCCAGTTTGTAACAGAACTGAGCTTGAGCAAATAGAAGATTCAGATCAGTTCATGTATTTTTTGGTTTGTGTTTCCACGTCTTTGTTATGGATAGGGCTCTAGACTAAATCCTTCTAAACATTAGTTTTGGCACCAGTGAATAAGTAAACCTTGAACTGGAAATAAATTGTTTGGACGACTCAAAACAATGCAGCTGAATGACATAGGGATTGTCTTCTCACTCTCCAACATATAAAAGAAAAACGCAAAACGAATTATATCAACAAAAAGGACAAAGAATATTTCTCCACTCTAACTAGGCTTGTTCCTAAGACAATGCTTGATGAGAATTGGTGTGACTAAAAACCAAATAGAACCCAAATGCCTCCAGCTGGTTGTCAGTCTCTCCATGTTTTGAGAGGAACCATTGATAATGCACTGCTTAGTTCAGCAGGCAGTGCCAGCACAATAGAAGTAGGGCAGTGCTTGATCAACCCTCTCTGGATGACTGAGATGAGATTTACATCAAACAGGAACCTGCTTTGATCACATGCCAACCGTGTTTATTACTACATTCTGTCTCTCTCTCCTTCTCTCTCTCAACCTCCCCCTCTCTCTCTCTTTTCTCTCTATCTCTAACCACTCTCTCTCTCTCAACCTCCCTCTCTCTCTCTTTTCTCTCTCTAACCACTCTCTCTCTCAACCTCCCCCTCTCTCTCTTTTCTCTCTCTCTCTAACCACTCTCTCTCTCTCAACCTCCCCCTCTCTCTCTCTTTTCTCTCTCTCTCTAACCACTCTCTCTCTCAACCTCCCCCCTCTCTCTCTTTTCTCTCTCTCTCTAACCACTAATCTCTCTCCCCCTCTCTCCTCTCTCTCTCAATTCAATTCAAGGGGCTTTATTGGCATGGGAAACATATGTTAACATTGCCAAAGCAAGTGAAGTAGATAATATACAAAAGTGAAATAAGCAATAAAAATGAACAGTAAACATTACACTCACAGAAGTTCCAAAATAATGAAGACATTACAAATGTCATCATGTCATACAGTGTTGTAACGATGTGCAAATGGTTAAAGTACAAAAGGGAAAATAAATAAACATAAATATGGGTTGTATTTACAAAGGTGTTTGTTCCTCACTGGTTGCCCTTTTCTTGTGGCAACAGGTCGCAAATCTTGCTGCTGTGATGACACATTGTGGTATTTCACCCAGTAGATATGGGAGTTGGGTATGTTTTCGAATTCTTTGTGGATCTGTGTAATCTGAGGGAAATATGTGTCTCTAATATGGTCATACATTTGGCAGGAGGTTAGGAAGTGCAGCTCAATTTCCACCTCATTTTGTGGGCAGTGTGCACATAGCCTGTCTTCTCTTGAGAGCCAGGTCTGCCTACGGCGGCCTTTCTCAATAGCAAGGCTATGCTCACTGAGTCTGTACATAGTCAAAGCTTTTCTTAAGTTTGGGTCAGTCACAGTGGTCAGGTATTCTGCCATTGTGTACTCTCTGTTTAGGGCCAAATAGCATTCTAGTTTGCTCTGTTTTTTTGGTAATTCTTTCCAATGTGTCAAATAATTATCCTTTTGTTTTCTCATGATTTGGTTGGGTCTAATTGTGTTGCTGTCCTGGGGCTCTGTGGGGTCTGTTTGTGTTTGTGAAAAGAGTCCCAGGACCAGCTTGCTTAGGGGACTCTTCTCCAGGTTCATCTCTCTGTAGGTGATGGCTTTTTTATGGAAGGTTTGGGAATCGCTTCCTTTTAGGTGGTTGTACAATTTAACGGCTCTTTCTGGATTGTGATAATTAGCGGTATCGGCCTAATTCTGCTCTGCATGCATTATTTGGTGTTTTACATTGTACACGGAGGATATTTTTGCAGAATTCTGCATGCAGAGTTTCAATTTGGTGTTTGTCCCATTTTGTGAATTCTTGGTTGGTGAGCAGACCCCAGACCTCACAATCATAAAGGGCAATGTGTTCTATAACTGATTCAAGTATTTTTAGCCAGATCGTAATTGGTATGTCGAATTTTATGTTCCCTTTGATGGCATAGAAGGCCCTTCTTGCCTTGTCTCTCAGATCGTTCACTGCTTTGCGGAAGTTACCTGTGGCGCTGATGTTTAGGCCAAGGTATGTATAGTTTTTTGTGTGCTTTAGGGCAACGGTGTCTAGATGGAATTTGTATTTGGGGTCCTGGCAACTGGACCTTTTTTGGAACACCATTATTTTTGTCTTACTGAGATTTACTGTCAGGGCCCAGGTCTGGCAGAATCTGTGCAGAAGATCTAGGTGCTGCTGTAGGTCCTCCTTGGTTGGTGACAGAAGCACCAGATCATCAGCAAACAGTAGACATTTGACTTCAGAGTCTAGTAGGGTGAGGCCGGGTGCTGCAGACTGTTCTAGTGCCCTCGCCAATTCGTTGATATATATGTTGAAGAGAGTGGGGCTTAAGCTGCATCCCTGTCTCACCCCAAGGCCCTGTGGGAAGAAATGTGTGTGTTTTCTGCCTATTTTAACCGAAAACATGTTTGTGTACATGGATTTTATAATGTTGTATGTTTTTCCCCCAACACCACTTTCCATCAATTTGTATAGCAGACCCTCATGCTAAATTGAGTCGGAGGCTTTTTTAAGTCAACAAAGCATGAGAAGACTTTGCCTTTGTTTTGGTTTGTTTGTCAATTAGGGTGTGCAGGGTGAATACGTGGTCTGTCGTACGATAATTTGGTAAAAAGCCAATTTGACATTTGCTCAGAACATTGTTTTCACAGAGGAAATGTACAAGTCGGCTGTTAATGATAATGCTGAGGATTTTCCCAAGGTTGCTGTTGATGCATATCCCACGGTAGTTATTGGGGTCAAATTTGTCTCCACTTTTGTGGATTGGGGTGATCAGTCCTTGGTTCCAAATAGTGGGGAAGATGCCAGAGCTAAGGATGATGTTAAAGAGTTTTAGTATAGCCAATTGAAATTTGTTGTCTGTATATTTTATCATTTCATTGAGGATACCATCAACACCACAGGCCTTTTTGGGTTGGAGGGTTTTTATTTTGTCCTGTAGTTCATTAAAGGTAATTGGAGAATCCAGTGGGTTCTGGTAGTCTTTAATAGTTGATTCTAAGATTTGTATTTGATCATGTGTATGTTTTTGCTGTTTGTTCTTTGTTATAGAGCCAAAAAGATTGGAGAAATGGTTTACCCATACATCTCCATTTTGGATAGATAATTCTTCGTGTTGTTGTTTGTTTAATGTTTTCCAATTTTCACAGAAGTGGTTAGATTCTATGGATTCTTCAATTACGTTGAGCTGATTTCTGACGTGCTGTTCCTTCTTTTCCCGTAGTGTATTTCTATATTGTTTTAGTGATTCAACATAGTGATGGCTTAGACTCAGGTTTTCTGGGTCTCTATGTTTTTGGTTGGACAGGTTTCTCAATTTCTTTCTTACGTTTTTGCATTCTTCATCAAACCATTTGTCATTGTTGTTCATTTTCTTCGGTCAAATATACTGTTTAGATTTTCTACTGCCAAGTTTACACCTTCACTATTACAGTGGAACATTTTGTCCAAGGAGTTGTCTAAAAGGGATTGAATTTGTTGTTGCCTAATTGTTTTTGGTAGGTTTCCACACTACATTCCTTCGATCTATAGCATTTCTTAATATTACTCAGTTCTATTGGATTTGATGCCTCATGATTGAGTATTGCTCTGTTCAAGTAGACTGATTTTGCTGTGATCTGATAGGGGTGTCAGTGGGCTGACTGTGAATGCTCTGAGAGACTCTGGGTTTAGGTCAGTGATAAAGTAGTCTACAGTACTACTGCCAAGAGATGAGCTATAGGTGTGCCTACCATAGGAGTCCCCTCGAAGCCTACCATTGACTATGTACACAATACCCAGCGTGTGACAGAGCTGCAGGAGTTGTGACCCGTTTTTGTTGGTTATGTTGTCATAGTTGTGCCTTGGGGGGCATATGGGGGAGGGAATGCTGTCACCTCCAGGCAGGTGTTTGTCCCCCTGTGTGCTGAGGGTGTCAGGTTCTTGTCCAGTTCTGGCATTTAGGTCGCCACAGACTAGTACATGTCCCTGGGCCTGGAAATGATTGATTTCCCCCTCCAGGAGGGAGAAGCTGTCTTCATTAAAGTATGGGGATTCTAGTGGGGTGATATAGGTAGCACACAGGAGGACATTTTTCTCTGTTAAGATAATTTCCTTTTGAATTTCTAGCCAAATGTAAAATGTTCCTGTTTTGATTAATTTAATGGAGTGAGTTAGGTCTGCTCTATACCAAATTAGCATACCCCCTCAGTCCCTTCCCTGTTTCACACCTGGTAGTTTGGTGGATGGGACTACCAGCTCTCTGTAACCTAGAGGGCAACCAGTGGGTCCGTGTCCTCTACACCAGATTTCTTGTAGGATGACAATGTCTGTATTTTCGATTTCTTTGATTAAGTCCAGGTTCCTGCTCTTTAGGCCAAAGGCAGATGACCTTAGGCCTTGGATATTCCAGGATGAGATAGTGAAGGCTTTGTGTTCCATAAAGTGTCCAATGTTGTTGATCATGCAGTTTGGCCACAGGCCAGTAAGTGTGAGCAGAGTCTGCTGAGCATCTGGTACATGCCATTGCTTTGGGCTAGTGTAAGAGTGGAGGTTGGGCCTGTTTGCCTGCTCACTGCCTGGGCGTATGTGTAACTTCCATGTTGAGGCCCTCTTTGTGGGGGTGGGGTGCATGGGGTGGGCAGGAGGGGCATAGGTCTGAGGGGGCCTAAATGGGGTGTGGGCATGGTTGACTTGGGGGGTGGGGGTTGATTGGTTGGGGTGGGGGGGTGGATGTGGATGTGGTCTCGGCGGGGGTCTTCTATGTGTAGGTCTGGGGGGGTCCCGCAGGTCTGGGAGAGTGTCTCGCTGGTCTGGGCGGGGTGTTTATTGATCTGTTGCTCCTGTGTGAGTTTTGGGGCTGTGTTTGAGAGCGATGTCCTTTAGGGTCCGGGCGAAGGTGGGCACTGCTGCTTTGTGTAGGTGGACCTGGTCATAGAGGCTGTTCAATTCTAGGGTGGAGTGGTGGGCAAGGTAAACATTTGGTTTTGAGGCACAGTCACGGGAAATACTTGTGTTTTCCCACTGTATGGTAGCAGGGTGGAAGTCTTTTCATGGTAGCAGGGTGGATATAACCACTTGTGCATTGGGGAAAGTAGAAGAAGCTTTTTCAATCACTCCCTTCAGTTCTGTGGCCACCCTTTCCTGCTGTGCTCTCAGGTCGTTTGTGCCTGTGTGTATTATTATGTGGCTGGGTGACCTTAGTTGGTCCTCAGACAGAAGCACTAGGGCACGCTGGGTGTTTGGACACCAGAGTTTAGACACACTGTGTTTTGGAAAAAGTTTATTTTCTTGTATATATTTCCCGTTTGAGACCATAAGGAGTGCAATCTGTGTCTTGTGTATGTCCTCAGTGGGTGTGGGGTATCAGGAGTGGCTGACAGGGGGGGGGTGCTCAGAGGGGGTAAGATCCCCTGGGCTTGGGGTTCTTCATTTGTCTGTTCTGCTGTGATGTCGACGCTATGGTCAGGGTCTGGGGTGGACTGTTCTGCTGTGATGTCGAGGCTATGGTCAGGGTCTGGTGTGGAATGTTCTGCTGTGATGTCGACGCTATGGTCAGGGTCTGGGGTGGACTGTTCTGCTGTGATGTCGACGCTATGGTCAGGGTCTGGGGTGGACTGTTCTGCTGTGATGTCGACGCTATGGTCAGGGTCTGGTGTGGACTGTTCTGCTGTGATGTAGACGTGGTCAGGGTCTGGGGTGGACTGTTCTGCTGTGATGTAGACACTATGGTCAGGGTCTGGTGTGGACTGTTCTGCTGTGATGTAGACACTATGGTCAGGGTCTGGGGTGGACTGTTCTGCTGTGATGTAGACGTGGTCAGGGTCTGGGGTGGACTGTTCTGCTGGGATGTCGACGTGGTCAGGGTCTGGTGTGGACTGTTCTGCTGTGATGTCGACGTGGTCAGGGTCTGGAGTGGACTGTTCTGCTGTGATGTAGACACTATGGTCAGGGTCTGGGGTGGACTGTTCTGCTGTGGTGTCTACGCTATGGTCAGGGTCTGGGGTGGACTGTTCTGCTGTGATGTCGACGTGGTCAGGGTCTGGGGTGGACTGTTCTGCTGTGATGTCGACGCTATGGTCAGGGTCTGGGGTGGACTGTTCTGCTGTGATGTAGACACTATGGTCAGGGTCTGGGGTGGACTGTTCTGCTGTGATGTAGACGTGGTCAGGGTCTGGTGTGGACTGTTCTGCTGTGATGTCGACGCTATGGTCAGGGTCTGGGGTGGACTGTTCTGCTGTGATGTAGACACTATGGTCAGGGTCTGGGGTGGACTGTTCTGCTGTGATGTAGACACTATGGTCAGGGTCTGGGGTGGACTGTTCTGCTGTGATGTAGACGCTATGGTCAGGGTCTGGGGTGGACTGTTCTGCTGTGGTGTCAACACTATGGTCAGGGTCTGGGGTGGACTGTTCTGCTGTGATGTAGACACTATGGTCAGGGTCTGGTGTGGACTGTTCTGCTGTGATGTAGACGCTATGGTCAGGGTCTGGGGTGGACTGTTCTGCTGTGATGTAGACGCTATGGTCAGGGTCTGGGGTGAACTGTTCTGCTATGATGTCAACACTATGGTCAGGGTCTGGGGTGGACTGTTCTGCTGTGATGTCAACACTATGCTCAGGGTCTGGGGTGGACTGTTCTGCTGTGATATAGACACTATGGTCAGGGTCTGGGGTGGACTGTTCTGCTGTGATGTCGACGCTATGGTCAGGGTCTGGTGTGGACTGTTCTGCTGTGATGTCAACACTATGGTCAGGGTCTGGGGTGGACTGTTCTGCTGTGATGTCGACGCTATGGTCAGGGTCTGGGGTGGACTGTTCTGCTGTGATGTAGATGTGGTCAGGGTCTGGGGTGGACTGTTCTGCTGTGATGTCAACACTATGGTCAGGGTCTGGTGTGGACTGTTCTGCTGTGATGTCGACGTGGTCAGGGTCTGGGGTGGACTTTTCTGCTGTGATGTAGACGTGGTCAGGGTCTGGGGTGGACTGTTCTGCTGTGATGTCGACGCTATGGTCAGGGTCTGGGGTGGACTGCTCTGCTGTGATGTCGACGCTATGGTCAGGGTCTGGGGTGGACTGTTCTGCTGTGATGTCAACACTATGGTCAGGGTCTGGGGTGGACTGTTCTGCTGTGATGTCGACGCTATGGTCAGGGTCTGGTGTGGACTGTTCTGCTGTGGTGTAGACGTGGTCAGGGTCTGGGGTGGACTGTTCTGCTGTGGTGTCGAGACTTTTGTCGGGAGCTGAGGTGGGCTGTTCTGCTGGCTTCTCTACGGGGGTGCCCACCTTTCTAGTAGGTTGTTCTCTCTCACACGCCATCCCCTCACCCTCTCCTCCAGCACTCTGATCCTCTCCTCCATCCCCCTCACCCTCCAGCACTCTGATCCTCTCCTCCATCCCCCTCACCCTCTCCTCCAGCACTCTGATCCTCTCCTCCATCCCCCTCACCCTCTCCTCCAGCACTCTGATCCTCTCCTCCATCCCCCTCACCCTCCAGCACTCTGATCCTCTCCTCCATCCCCCTCACCCTCTCCTCCAGCACTCTGATCCTCTCCTCCATCCCCCTCACCCTCTCCTCCAGCACTCTGATCCTCTCCTCCATCCCCCTCACCCTCTCCTCCAGAACTCTGATCCTCTCCTCCATCCCCTCACCCTCTCCTCCAGCACTCTGATGCTCTCCTCTAGTGCTCCGTTCTTCTCCTGCTCCTGCTTTCTCTCCTGTTGAAGTTGTCTCACCACAGTCCAGAGTGCAGATATGTCTCTCTCCACCTCCAGCTCTCCAGGTCTGGTTAAGAGGGTGTTGTTGTGCTGGACTGTTGTCTGGGTCTGTGCTGACTGGAGTGTAATCAACTGATATTTCAGCTCCACCTGCCTTACCTCCAGCTGGGTGAATGTATCCTTCATTTCAATAAGGGAGTAGTACTCTGTGCAGGGAGGTTGACTTTCCGCTTGGGGTTGCTCGTCTGAGGGGTTATATAATGAAGAGGTCTGGTCTGACCCGCTCTGGGTGGGGGTATCTTTCTCAAGGGAGAGCTTCTCCTGCTGAGCTAATTCTTTGATTAGGTGAAAGTCCAGCTGAAACTGTTTGGGGTTGGCCTGTACCAATACTGTTCCAGACTTATAGAGATTTATATTAGCTGACTCAGAGTCCTCGTTGTCTAGTATCCTGAGTAGAGGTCGACCGATTCTGATTTTTCAACGCCGATACCGATTATTGGCTGATCAAAAAAGCCGATGCCGATTAATCGTCTGATTTCCCCCCCCCCCCCCCCATGCCCCTGAATAAGGCAGTTAACCCACCGTTCCTAGGCCGTCATTGAAAATAAGTATGTGTTCTTAACTTACTTGCCAAGGTAAATAAATCAGCAAATCGGTGTCCAAAAATACCGATTGTTATGAAAACTTGAAATTGGCCCAAATTAATCGGCCATTCCGATTAATCGGTCGACCTCTAATCCTGAGTTTCCACCCCTTCGGTAACACCCCCCTCTTAACAGAGGGGTAGTGTGCTAATATAGCACTGTGCCATGCCAGGGGATGGTCTGTGTGGAAGATGAGGTTGCTGATGTTCCCATTTTTATAATAGTCAGCAAAAAGTGTCTCTTGATTTTCCATAAGGAGCTTCATTTTGTGCTATTTTTGTGTCTTATCATTCTTTACATACACAGGATACTGTATTTTAATTACCTCTGAACAGCGGGAGGCAGCTTCTAAGGTCTCTCCATTTGGTTGGAGAGTTGTATCAAGCTTGGGTAGCCTTAACTTAGCATTCAGTCCTTACAAAGTAATGTAATGTATTTTTATTCTTGGCTTTTGGAAATAAAATATACTGTAGCTTCAGACTAAACATTACTCACTCAGTTCCAGGTTGGATAGTGTTTTCAGGTTTCTGTTGTTTTCCAGAGCATTTGCTGTATAGGAATAATAATCTTTGGTAGTTGTAAGCCTTCCAGGTGATTCTGTAATTCAGGCCAAAATCAGGTTGTAGGTTTGAGTTTTGATTTGGAGTGAAGGTTATGTTGTAGAGGGTAGCATCCTGTATATGTTCCTGACAATTTTTTTTAGAGTTTATATAACTCAAAATCTATCTTTTTTTAAGAACATGCTGAAAAATGCAGGAGCTCATCTGCTCATTACCTCTCTCTCTCTCTCTCTGTCTGTCTGTCTGTCTGTCTGTCTGTCTGTCTGTCTGTCTGTCTGTCTGTCTGTCTGTCTGTCTGTCTGTCTGTCTGTCTGTCTGTCTGTCTGTCTGTCTGTCTGTCTGTCTGTAGGTAACTCTAAACAGGGTCTTCGGTGTAAAACCTGTAAGATGGGTGCTCACCTGTGGTGCACCTCAGAATTGTCCCAGCAGCCCTGCAATGGAAAGGTATGTCCCCTGCCCTGGTCTACAGATCTGGACACACACACACACACACACACACACACACACACACACACACACACATACATACACATACACACACACACTCCCCCCTTCCCACTGCCCCTTTCCCACACACACTCCCCCTGCAACCCAGCAGTACTGGCCCCAAGGCTGAATCAGTGCTTCTCTAGGTCCTGTCCATGTCAGTGGTCAGAGTGGTCCCTCTGGTAGAAGGCAGAAGCTCCCCTGTCTTAATTCTCCCTGTCTAAATATTCCCTATCTGTTTCAAACCACACATGATCTCTCTTGATCCCTTCAAGGATGCCAGATAGATGCCATTGGTATGCAGGGAAAGTCCGATCCCTGAACAACGTTGTTTGAAATTCACTGAGGAACTCAGGAGCTGTTGGATGTAGAAAGAAATACTGTACTGAGAAGTTGAGAGGGAGTGTGTGATAGAGGGAGGGAGGGAGGGAGGGATAGAGGGAGGGATGGAGGGAGAGAGAGGGATAGAGGGAAGGAGAGAGAGAGAGAGAGAGAGAGAGAGAGAGAGAGAGAGAGAGAGAGAGAGAGAGAGAGAGAGAGAGAGAGAGAGAGGGTAAAACATATGACATAATTAAATCAATGTATACTGGCAATACGTGCAGCATTAAAATTGGTAAGAAAAGAACAGAATTCTTTAACCAGGGGCGGGGCCTTCGTCAGGGTTGCAATCTGAGCCCTGCACTCTTCAATATTTACATTAACGAATTGGCCACTATTCTAGAAAAATCCTCAGCCCCTGGTGTTAGTCTCCACAATTCAGAAGTTAAATGCCTACTCTTCGCAGATGACCTATGCCTGCTGTCACCCACAGCACCTGGCCTACAGCAGAGCCTGGACCTGCTAGAGCAGTACTGCCAGACCTGGGCCCTGGCAGTAAACCCCAAAAAGACTAAAATAATGATTTTCCAGAGAAGATCCAGATCTCAGGGAATTAGACCAAAGTTCTCAATTGGTACAAAATATATAGAGTACTGTACACACTACAATTACTTAGGTCTAAAAATAAGCTCAACTGGACACCTTAATGAGGCAGTGAATGAACTGAGAGAGAAAGCACGCAGGGCATTCTACGCCATTAAAAAGCAAATTCAAATTGAAATACCTATTAAAATTTGGCTAAAACTAATTGAATATGTCATTGAACCAATTGCACTTTATGGCAGCGAGGTGTGGGGTCCACTTGCAAAACAAGATTTCATCAAATGGGACAAACACCCCATTGAAACCCTACATGCAGAGTTCTGTAAGATTCTCCTACGTGTCCAGAGGAAAACTACAAACAATGCATGCAGGGCAGAATTAGGCCAATATCCACCAATAATAAAAAATCAAAAAAGAGCAATTAAGTTTTGGAAACATCTAAAATACAGTGACCCCCTCTCATATCATTACCAAGCCCTGCAATGCCAAGAGCTGAGCAAAGAAAAGAGTTCCCTCATCCAGCTGGTCCTGGGGCTGAGTTCACAAACCTGTTCTACTAACACACTGAAGCCTCAGGACCAGAACATCCAATCAATCAGAATAAACCAAATTACAACACAGTCAAAACAAAACTACATTGCTTATTGGGAAACACAAGCACAAACACAAAGCAAAATGCAGTGCTATCTGGCCCTAAATCGACAGTACACTATGGCTAAATATTTGACCATGGTTACTGATCAAAACCTTAGAAAAACCTTGACAAAGTACAGGCTCAGTGAGCACAGCCTTGCCATTGAGAAGGGTAGACACAGGAAAACCTGGCTCCCTGTAGAGGAAAGGCTGTGCAACCACTGCACAACAGCAGAACCTGAGACGGAGCTGCATTTCCTGACAAAATGTCAAAAATATAAAACAATTAGAGAGTGTCATTTGAAACCCTTATTCAAGCTTTCAAAGACCTCTCTGATGAGGATAGGCTATCCATCCTGTTGGGGGAGGACGCAGAGAGCTGTGGGTTGGCAGCGCACTACATTGCTGCCTGCCATAAGTTGAGGGACAGTGTCTGACAGACCAATAAACCTGCACATGTCCTCAACTGTATGATTATTGTTATTGTTGAATGTATGGCTATATTGAGCGTTGGTTATTGTTGTTACTGTTGTCCCGTTGACAATTTTTGATTCTCATTTTTATTTATTTTTATATTGTAAATATCCAAAGTAAGCTTTGGCAATATGTACATTGTTACGTCATGCCAATAAAGCGAATTGAATTGAAAAAAATTGAATTGAATTGAATTGAATTGAATTGAGAGAGAGAGAGAGAGAGAGAGAGAGAGAGAGGGAGAGAGAGAGAGAGGGAGAGAGAGGGAGAGAGCGGGATAGAGGGAGGGGGAAGAGAGTGATAGTGAGATATGGGAGGATTCTCTACGATAAGCCAGAATATCTTTGGAAGGAACAAAGGAACACCATTCATCCCTGTAACTCTGCCCCTGCATTAAAACAATGCTGATAGCTCATCTCAATGTCAGCACACAGGGAAATCAATATCTCCATTGAAACAGTCCCCGTGCCTAATTCAGTGTGAAATTGTTTGTGTGTTCTGTGTGCAGTTGTGAAAGTGTAGGTAGGCTGTGTGCTTGTGTGAGTGTTTCAATATGTGTGTGTGTGTGTGCCCGCGCATGGTTGTGCGTGTTGAGACCCCGGCAGCAGGTTTAATTGATTTAAAATGAAGCCAGAGAAAACACAGGGATGTTAGCAATATTATTTCTCGCAGGATACTCGTGTATTGACTTTTGGAAACTGTTGGTCAGACTGTTGCTGCTAAGTCCGCCCTATCTCGTCCTCTCTCTCTACTTCAATTACTGTAATGTAATTCTATAAATTAGCTGAATATAAACCCATAACTACAGGCTATAAAAATGAATGAATGTAAACAGAAAATCCATATTATTCTCCCTCCTCTGTGTGTGTTAGTCTGGGGTCGGGGGCTTCAAGCGGAACTTCAGCTCTCCCATGTTGGTCAACGAACAACTGGCTGTCGTCAAAGAGGTGCAGCCCACCCAAGGTGAGCATGCCCAGTAAAGTGTGTGTGTGTGTGTGTGTGTGTGGATTTGTGTATCTGCAGCCATGTGTGGGGTGTCGTGCATGAAGACGTCTGTGTATTCTGCACGTGTCTATCTGCATGTGTGTGTCGTATCCTAGCCCTGCGAGGAAGTGGACGTGATTAATGTCTTTCACCCTATAGAATAGATCTTTATGAATAAGGGTCAGCTCTCATTCCACCTGCTGTCCTTTCCTTCTTCCCTGTTTCCTTCCTCCTTCCATCCATCAGTGTTCCGTTAACCTGCCCCCTCGCTCCCACCACCATAACCCCAGGTCTGTCACTTTGACGTCTGGGCTTGTATTCCAAAATGGGACCCGATCCCCTTGGCCCTGTCAAAAGTAGGGCACTATAAAGGGAATAGGGTGCTGTTTGGGACTTACCTTGGGTCTGAGCCAGGGCAGGCTTGGATTATCACCTGTCATTACACACATCAGGTAATACAGAACAGCCCATCTGGCTGCCGTTACAGTGACTGTGGAGCAGGGAAATGACTGGTTTAGTTAAATCTAGGTTTAAATTGATGGAGCTCTACCTGGAATAGAGAACTAGTCCCAACTGATTCTCACTCTGACTGAACCTCTGAGAAAACATCAACTCAATACAGCCTTTACCACTAATGCTTGACTTTCATCTCACAGAACACTGAAACGACAGTGTACTTCCTGAAAATACAATGTGCAAACTTGTAAAGAGCCTTGTACTTTACTGGTGCCCTCTGTCAGATCTTCAGCAGGTCACTGTCTGTCTGGGACTGTGTCATTACAGCTATATTTAGAGCTCTGGGCTGGGCTTCCCTTAAAGTCAGTTATGATGGCAGTTATACGTATGATCCCAATCTGTGATGCTGCTTCTACAAGGTTGTGTGTGTGTGTGTGTGTGTGTGTGTGTGTGTGTGTGTGTGTGTGCGTGCGTGCGTGCGTGCGTGCGTGCGTGCGTGTGCATGTCTGCTTGCACGTGTGCGTGTCTGTGCGTGTGTTCCTGTAAAGGTTTAAATATCTGTGTGTGTTTTCAGGGGCAGGCCGGGGGCGAGGGGTGGACCCTATTTACGCAGCCCTGCGCTATGGGACATCCCTGGCACAGATGAGCCGCTCCAGTTTCGGGAGCGTGTCCGAGTCGCCCACGCACAGCCAGGTATGACGTCACCACCTGTACCACGGGGACACGCAGCCTGTTAATTAGTGACTCTATAGAGGGGGACTTCACCTTCATGTGACCCTGTATTCAATCTTCACATGTTCACCTGCATGTTTTCTCTTGTCCTGTTGTGTTTCTAGCAATCCCAGCAATTCTCCCTCACTTAAACTAGCATTCTTAGCTACAGTATATCTCTATCACTCAGAGCCTGAGAATCTGTTCTCAGTCAACTTACCTGGTAAAATAAGGGTTTGACGTAGAAAACGACAGAAACACATTTAGTGTCTCGATGTGTCCCGAGTTTGTCCTCTCTCACTCGGTTCCATCTTTTCCTCTATGATTTTTTTAGTCTTAAATCCCTCTTTTTCCATTTGTTTTTTTTCTGTTTCTCAGGGTGAAGGAGAGGAGGGGGAGCAGAGGCAGTACAGCATGGAGGAGGAGATGCCACAGGAGACAGGGGGTAAGAAAATGTGTGTGTGTGTGTGTGTGTGTCTGTTCACCTGTGTGTGCCCTCATGTACTTATGTGTGTGTGTGTATCTGTTCACCTGTGTGTGCCCTCATGTACTTATGTGTGTGTGTGTCTTGAGTATGTACATCCTTGCTTGCTGTCTGACCTGATCGTTCAGGCTGAGTGACCCATCTCCTTGTCTGTCAGACCTGCCTCAGTGTGAAAGCGAGAAGGCTGAACCTGAGGGTGGGGGCAGCGAGCAGCTCCAGGAGCCTGTGGAGGAAACCAGCGTGAAGGTACACACACACACACAGTCCTTTTCCTGCTAGCTGACCTTATGTTCAGAGACACTATATTTAACTAAAACGTTTACCGTCTGTATTCCTTCTCCCTGTCTGTGTCCATCCAGGTTCCCAAGCGTATTGAGGTTCACTCGATCCACACGTATGTAGCGCTCTACAAGTTCCTGCCTCAGGAGCACAATGACCTCGGACTAGAGTGAGTGATTGAATGGGGTCTGTTTGTGTGTCCGTCACAGTATTTTACAGCGTCTGTCATTTCTTCAAGATTAAAACATCCTTGCCATCTGTAGAAGGGACAATGTGAAGGAACCATTAAGGAGGTGCAGCCTGCTAATGGTAAAACACAATGACAATTACTGACCACACATACACACAGTCCGCTTTGGGGTGGGGGGGGGGGGCTGAACGATAAAGACACTGAAAATGAATTAGAGATGAAAGGATGAGGAGAAATGTGGAGGGACTAGATCGAGAGAACAGTTTGAAACAGACATGAGCACAGAGAGAGAGGAAAAAACAGGGGGGTGGGGGAAGGGAGAGACAAAAGAGATACAAAGAACGCCAGCAGAACAGAGAGAGGGTAGAAGGGAGTGAGAGGAAGAGGAAGAGGAGAAGGAAGGAAAGATAGAAGAGTATAAAGGTCAGGATGTGTGTTAGGGAGAGAAGAGAGCTGTTGATGCAGGTAATAAAGAGGTGCATCGCCATGGGGATGGTTCACAGCCATCTGGTGTCTCACGTGTGTGTGTGTGTGTGTGTGTGTGTGTGTGTGTGTGTGTGTGTGTGTGTGTGTGTGTGTGTGTGTGTGTGTGTGTGTGTGTGTGTGTGTGTGTGAGAGAGAGAGAGAGAGAGGCCAGGACGATCAAATAGGGCAGCAGAGCAAACACCCAAGGGACTTCATATAGAGCATTTGTGTAATGGGGACACTACATTAGCTCTGTGTATATAGGACAGTACAGTAGCTCTGTGTATATAGGACAGTACAGTAACTCTGTGTATACAGGACAGTACAGTAGCTCTGTGTATATAGGACAGTACACTAGCTCTGTATACAGGACAGTACAGTAACTCTGTGTATACAGGACAGTACAGTAGCTCTGTGTATACAGGACAGTACAGTAGCTCTGTGTATACAGGACAGTACAGTAGCTCTGTGTATACAGGACAGTACAGTAACTCTGTGTATACAGGACAGTACAGTAGCTCTGTGTATACAGGACAGTACACTAGCTCTGTATACAGGACAGTACACTAGCTCTGTATACAGGACAGTACAGTAGCTCTGTGTATATGGGACAGTACACTACTCTGTATACAGGACAGTACAGTAGCTCTGTGTATATAGGACAGTACAGTAGCTCTGTGTATACAGGACAGTACAGTAGCTCTGTGTATACAGGACAGTACAGTAACTCTGTGTATACAGGACAGTACAGTAGCTCTGTGTATACAGGACAGTACAGTAACTCTGTGTATACAGGACAGTACAGTAACTCTGTGTATACAGGACAGTACAGTAGCTCTGTGTATATAGGACAGTACAGTAGCTCTGTGTATAAAGGACAGTACAGTAGCTATGTGTATATAAGACAGTACAGTAACTCTGTGTATATAGGACAGTACACTAGCTCTGTATACAGGACAGTACAGTAACTCTGTGTATACAGGACAGTACAGTAGCTCTGTGTATATAGGACAGTACAGTAGCTCTGTGTATAAAGGACAGTACAGTAGCTCTGTGTATATAAGACAGTACAGTAACTCTGTGTATACAGGACAGTACAGTAGCTCTGTGTATATAGGACAGTACACTAGCTCTGTATACAGGACAGTACAGTAGCTCTGTGTATATAGGACAGTACACTAGCTCTGTATACAGGACAGTACAGTAACTCTGTGTATACAGGACGGTACAGTAGCTCTGTGTATACAGGACAGTACAGTAGCTCTGTGTATACAGGACAGTACAGTAACTCTGTGTATACAGGACAGTACAGTAGCTCTGTGTATACAGGACAGTACAGTAACTCTGTGTATACAGGACAGTACAGTAGCTCTGTGTATACAGGACAGTACAGTAGCTCTGTATACAGGACAGTACAGTAACTGTGTATACAGGACAGTACAGTAGCTCTGTATACAGGACAGTACAGTAACTCTGTGTATACAGGACAGTACAGTAGCTCTGTGTATATAGGACAGTACACTAGCTCTGTATACAGGACAGTACAGTAGCTCTGTGTATATAGGACAGTACACTAGCTCTGTATACAGGACAGTACAGTAGCTCTGTGTATACAGGACAGTACAGTAGCTCTGTATACAGGACAGTACAGTAGCTCTGTGTATACAGGACAGTACAGTAGCTCTGTGTATATAGGACAGTACAGTAACTCTGTGTATACAGGACAGTACAGTAGCTCTGTGTATATAGGACAGTACAGTAGCTCTGTGTATACAGGACAGTACAGTAGCTCTGTGTATACAGGACAGTACAGTAGCTCTGTGTATACAGGACAGTACAGTAGCTCTGTGTATATAGGACAGTACAGTAACTCTGTGTATACAGGACAGTACAGTAACTCTGTGTATACAGGACAGTACAGTAGCTCTGTGTATACAGGACAGTACAGTAGCTCTGTGTATATAGGACAGTACAGTAGCCCTGTGTATACAGGACAGTACAGTAGCTCTGTGTATATAGGACAGTACAGTAGCTCTGTGTATACAGGACAGTACAGTAGCTCTGTGTATATAGGACAGTACAGTAACTCTAGCTCTGTATACAGGACGGTACAGTAGCTCTGTGTATACAGGACAGTACAGTAACTCTGTGTATACAGGACAGTACAGTAGCTCTGTGTATATAGGACAGTACACTAGCTCTGTATACAGGACGGTACAGTAGCTCTGTGTATATAGGACAGTACAGTAGCTCTAGCTCTGTATATAGGACAGTGGATACTGGATAGTCTGTGTACATGAGTCTGATTCATGTTTATGTATTTGTGAGTGATGTGTGCTTGTGCATAGGGCTGTGATGGTCATGGAATTTTGGATGATGGTAACTGGCCAGCCAAATGACCGCGGTCACCGTAATAACTGTTCAAATAGCCTGGGGGGAAAAAATATACACATTTTCTCCTTTCCTCTGCTCCTGACTGCATGTGCTGCCATATAAATAGAATTAATAGAATGGGCATCCTCATTCAAGTCCATGGTGCTGTGATTTGTTGATTCAACTCAACTGACATTACAAAAAAATACATTCCATTGCATGAGCCACATCAGTCAACATCATTTGAATGAACATTCTACATTACCATGGAAATGATTGCATCAGAATATCAAACAGCCATTGCAAGGGAAGGGGGAGTTGCCTAGGCTGCTGAAGGCTCGTTTGCTACAACACCTTGCTTGTTTCAGCAAGGAGAAACAAAGTTTCATCGTGTTGTTAAGAGTCCGTGTTACCGCAGATATGGACTTAACCGCACGAATGCTCGGCCGTCCCGTCTTCAGTCAGCCCACAGCTCCACAAAAAAAATAAATCATCACAATAATGTTTTTTCTTTAAACGGTTATGACGGTTATTTTGTTTTCATGTCGGTCTTCGTCCATAACCGTTGGTTACACACCTATACCGTAGTTGTGCCAGCTCTATGTCGTACATGCATGTCTGCGTGTGCGTGTTTTTTTGGGAGGGGGATATGTGAGTTATTCTGTATGTGTAAATTGTGTGTGTGTGTGTTTGCACAGATACGTGCGTGCGTCTGTGAGTGAGAGAAAGTTTGAGAGGGAGAAAGAGCAAGACACAGTCACCGTTTGTCAGACACCATGCTTGCCACTGATTGGTGCTATTTCGTCAGTTACACATCCAATGATTGTTGCTGTTTTAAACATAATTTTTGTGTGTAGGAATCAAAGTCACCTGTTCCTTACCTACATTTTATTCATTTAGCAGACACTCTTATCCACAGCGACTAGGGTTAAGTGCCTTGATCAAGGGCACATCAACTGATTTTTCACCTAGTCGGCTCGGGGAATTGAACCAACGACCTTTCGGTTTATGGACCGACACTCTTTGCTGCTAGGATACCAGTCGCCACCTCTGAGTCATGGGAGGGGAGTTAATCCCAAGTGAACAGTAGCATGCTGTGTACAAAGATACACCACACAGAGTTTGAAATCATGAACACACTCTCCCTGTATGAGTCTCTTCTCTTTTTTCAATGCTGGCTTTAATGTACTCTCTCCCCCCCCTGCTTTTTCTCTCCCCTCTTCCCTCCTTCCCCCCCACCCCCCTTCCCTTATCTTCCTCTCTGTCTTTCTTTCTCTCTCTCAGGCCTGGTGATCGGGTGCTGGTCACTGATGATTCTAATGAAGAGTGGTGGAAGGTGGGCAATTAATGATCTACACCACTGTAAATGTGTGTGTGTGTGTGTGTGTGGTGTGTGTGTGCGCTAGTTAGTTAGGCGTGTGAGTATGAACTGTATCACCTGCCATATTGTTGGCCTCTCCTAAACATCCAGACAGTCAAAAATAGAAACATCATTTCCTCCGAAAATCGCTTTAAGAGGGAAACATAATGAATTTAACTAGCGTTGCGACCTGAAAGAGCTTTTTATTGAGTCGGTAATGAGCTTCAGTCACTCTCAATGTTCTGGATATGGTTGCGTTCAGTCTCTCGCAGAGAGGAGCGAGGCTCCGTATTAACCCTTCAGTTAATACGAAGAGCACTGGTACAGAAACACATAAACAGGTCTCCATTTTATGGGATGGTTTACAAAACACTGAAAATCATACACATCCAGACAAAGTAAATTAGAACATAATTGTGAACACCCAACTCCGTGGATACAGAACTGAATTTATTTGAATGTATGTCATATTTACTCTATGTGTCATCTGTGTGACAGGGAAAGAGTGGAGACAAGGTGGGCTTCTTCCCTGCTAACTTCGTCCAGAGGGTGCGCCCAGGGGAGAGGGTGTGGAGGGTCACCCAGCCTGTCCCTGCCAGCCGAGGGATGGGCCACATGCCAGTGAAGGAGGATCAGGTGAGACACTCATTTTGTCTCGTCTTTCTTCCTTTGCCCTGTAGTTGTGCCAAACAATCTATTTCTTGTCTGCTTCCACTGCTTTCTATTTGAAGCTTCCTAAACTCCCTTGTTTATTTTTACCTCCCTCCCTCTCTCTCTTTCTTTCTGTCTCTCTCTCTGTCTGTCTGTCTCTCTCTCTCTCTCTCTCCCCTCTCTCTTTCTCCGTCTCTGTCTCTCTCCCTCTCTGTCAGATCTGTGTGGGGAAGAGTGAGGACAGTGAGGGTTTCCTGAAGCTGAGCAGTGGGAAGAAGAGAGGACTGGTCCCTGCTGAATCCATTGAGGAGATCTAACCTCTGTCTCAACACCAGCCCCCCGTCTCTCTCTGTCCAGCACCCTGTAACCTCCCCACACACCCCTTTAAGGCCTGAGGAGGACCAGCCAGTCCAGAGGTCCTCCAACACCACCCTTGTGAGGCCCACCACCCTGCTAAACTGAGTAGGGAGCAGGGACAGTTCAGCTTGTGAATTCCAGGTGATGTGGAGGATGCCCCAGCCTTATCCTTGCTGACCTTGTCACCCCAATGTAGCTGACAACCCGGACTTGAAAGGGTTGGCTTCCCTTCCACAGTGGGTTGGCCTAGGTGTTGTGGAGGACTATCTAAGCCCCCAATGCCCCATGTTTTCCTGCTGTAATGTACCTTTGTGTATTAGTGAGCTGGGTTTATCTGTAGTCCACACCACAGGGGTAAGAGTTTTAGGACTGAAGGACTGGCTGCCGTGGACTCCAGTAACTTCCCTCAGGAAGGAAGGAACTTTGAGACTATTTTCTGTCTGGTGAGTCTGGTCTCTCTGTGTGTGATTTGACCAGTTCTTTTCCACTGTCCTCTGTGGCTGGATATCATGAGGCTGAAGAATGCAGGATTAAGGCCGTCGCATAATATCCAGTCGAAACGTGGCGCGCCGTTTCGCGCATATATAATGACTAAAATGTGTGCTGTTTTTGTTCGTTTTGGTGTTCGGCAGGTTTTTTTTTTGTCTCTTCGCTCACGCAACATTTTGTATTGGGGCAAGTTGAAGTTCGGTAGCCGACGTCTACGCCCTTTCGTCTGTAATTGAAGGTCTTTAAGGGCGTTTGAGAGCACAGTCGTGCGCGCACACCTAGCCGAGTTCTGCTAGGAGCAAACAGAACCTAGTATCAGTGTACGTTACCTTCGTCAGGAGGATGTACTTGTGTTGTGTGTGGGGGTAATGTTCCTGGACACTGCATGGAAGAAAACATTTGTTCTTTCTCTGATGAACTAGAAGTGTCACGCTCCTGATGACATCATCACAGATGGACGCCTACTATGATCATAGTAATTCATTTAAGAGGTGACAATGAAGGAGATAATTGCATGCTGAAGGATGTACTTGTTTGAATGCCGGTGTCAGTGAGATGTTCAGGATGCTGGTGATGGTTGTAGGTGTAGGTGCTTGCATTTTCTCTCGTCCTTTCGTTTGGTCCACCTTCTCTCTTTCTGTCGCTCTCGGTCTCTCTCTCTCTCTCTTTCACTATCTCTCTTTCTCTCGTCTCTCACTCTCCTTCCATCTTTCTCAGCTATCACATTGGTCCCTTGGCTGGGATTTGACATCAGCTTGATTTAGACTGGCACAAAACTTAACTGCTCTGTAAGGACGGATGGACGGGCAGGCGGGTGACACTGGGCAGAGTACACCCTGGTCAGACCAGACAGCCAGCAGAGGACAGGACAAACTAGGTTTATTTCGACACACACTCTCTCAGATCCTGACTCACCGGCTGACTCACTGACATTCGACCTTGCACTTGGCAGGTTCCAGAAGGTCATGGATGGTAAGCCCCGTCATTCTATTGTACAGCTGGCGAATCAATCAAAGACTTCAGAAGATTTGTTTTTCTCTGTCCTATTTATGAAAAATACAAGAGATGAAATTAGATTGGGGCGGTGAATACTTACATAAATACTTCAATGTTTTTTGTTCTCTCTCTCAGTAGTGTTTGAATAGCCTAGACTGTAGAAAACATCTATGAATAGAGGCATTGCTAAAAAAAGAAACAAATGGAGCAACAACACAATTTTTTTAACTGCTCTAAATTAGTTTCAATTTTCTGGCCAATTTAGCAGACGGGCACTGAAGAGCCGTGGAAGACTTGGGAAGTGTGTTCGTTGCCTTTGGCTCGTCTGTTTGGTCCACCACTGGTAAACAAACAACAGCCAAGAGCCAGTCGGCTGGAAAACCACATGAACAGACCTTGTAAGTGTGACAACCGGACATGGTCCCGCTGGTCTGAGGGACAGGGAGCGAGGGATATGGAGGGATGTAGACAAAAGGGGTTGACCCAGGTGTAGAACCATCATAAATCAATGTGTCTGTATGCAGGTTTCTTTGTCTATGGCTGACCAATTCAACATTGATCAAATGCCAGTCTCTCTCTCTCGCTCTCCATTCCCCTCTCTCTTTCCCTCTGTCTCCGACACTATTGGGCATTTTTACTGCTAGTGGGAGGGGTAGCTGGACTGCTGTATTGTACATGTAGATGTAAGCAAGTTTAATGATAGGATAATGGGTTGGATTTCAATGTTTCCATAATGTATTGATTATTTATTGATTTAGACAGATATCTATCTACTTGCTGAGTTGCAGCACGTAGCTGTCACACTGTTGGCATTAATAACATGTTTCCCGCTTCCTGTAATATAAGAATACAGTATATACAATAAGCCATCTGGAGAGTAAAAGTAGTATGATGATGATGAACATATTGGGTGCGTTAGTAAATTCAATCTGGAGTGCCAGAGTGCGCTCTGGGCGTTCGTAAATTCAGATTGTTGGTCAGATTGTCCGAACGTAAATTCAGAGCGTTTTGCTCTCGGAGCGTTCAGCACTCATAAAGGCAGTCCAGTACCCAAGCTAACTGGCTAATGTTGGCTAACTTGCTAGCTACTTCCAGAAACAAATGAGAGAGCACCTCACTCAGACCAGTTTACACGACCTTGCAGAGCTGGTTAGGCTGTTTTTATGTTATCCAGAGCGTTGGTGACTGTAACTGCTGCTGGCAACAATTTAATTCCACTTTCTTTGACACCGGCCATATTCAACGGGTGTTGAGCGTTCGTAAATTCATCAGTTATTCTGCGCTCTGGCACACTCAGACGAGAGTGCTCTGAAACAGTGGCGGTTCTAGACCATTTCAACTGGGGGGGCCAAGCTGGGGCCAGTTGTACTGTTAGAGGGGCCAGTTACATTAGACGTTATTGTTGTCATATTGTTTTCTTCACTGCATTGCAGGCATTAGCAGGCAAAAGACCATGTTCATAATCATCATTGTTGCCACTGTCTAATAACGGATGTAAAAAAAGAACGATAGCAAATATTTGTTATGTAAAAATTATTTCATACTCCACATTTAGGGGGGCCATAAGGGGGTCCAAAATTGTTGTCACAGGGGCACTGGCCCCCCATGCCCCCTGCCCCCCCCCAGAACCGCTAGTGCTCTGAAATCAGAGTAGATAGGCAGAGTGAATTTACGAACGCACCCATTATTTCATGTTTTGTTCCTCACATAGTGCATGGTAATATGATCATCTTTGAGTCTATATCCTCTGTGTCTGTGGATGGATGATGTGTCACAGTCTGTGATGAATATTGTTTTTTTCCTTCCGTTGGGGCCATGTGTTCCTATGTGTAGCAAGGGCTTCTCTGGTCCTCACAGACCCAGACCAGGAGCTAACAAGACCACAGTACAGTCACTGGGTATACAGCTGGAGGAATTGTTTGTTAGCTTATTCCTTACCGAATTTTCACACAGGATGTACATTTCCGGTAGGGTTCATGTAGACTGAGAGTCTGTCACCCTTTGTGGACCCTGTTTGATTCGCTCTTCGTGTAGCATTTCTGTGTACAGGCCCTGGCCTCGTTTCCCAGTTGCGATGTAACTTAAGCATTACGATGATTTTACCAGATGCGTTGTTATTTACAAACCAATTTGTTAAAGAGCTACTGCCTCTGTAATTTTGGTCATAAAGTCAGTCTCGTCCAAAACAGAGATTTGCGGGATGATAGGGTACAGTAACAGTTCTCTGTGTTTAAAAAAAAAAGTATCCTGCCCAAATGCCCACAGCTGGCAGCACACAAGTAATCATCTATTCAAAGCGACGCTGCACTCGACCTTATCATAATGCCCATGGTCAATATCCCTATGGGGCAAGTTAGGGACCATCAGTAAATTACACAATATTGGGACATTAAAACGTTAATAGCTTCAAATTTCAATGACTTAAAAGCCTCAAACCAATTGTAAAAATGTATATACAAGTATTGAAAGCATTTAACCTTTTACTGCAGTGGGCTAAATCAGGGTCACACAGAGTGTTTCTTGGTAGTCTGAAACAAATCTACTTTGAAACAAAAGTATCCACCTCACACACATGGTTATGGGCTTTAAAATAGGAAAACACCTTGACCTTGTCAGATATTGAGTTTGCATCCCAATATTACACTTTATTTACATCACAGAATACTGAAATATAACAAAACTGTTTGACATACAAACACCAGATTTTCGGCAGTTAAAAAAAATGTATAATGTTGATTAATTATGAAATTATGAAAAATATGAATAACATTCCCCTCATGAGGCCACTAGGTCATTTGGCTGCATGAAAGAGCAACTGAGACAACCCAAAAATATGCACATGCAATTATTGTCCCATTTACATTGTGTAATTCAATGACATCCCTAACTATCCCCAGAGATAGGCTATCCAAAGCCAAACCAATCTTCGCCCCGATCGCACACCAGCCAGCTGAAGCTAATTGGCTAAATAATTTGGCTAACTATTCCCACCTGCGAACACACAAGACACCCACATTAAACCACACCCCGAAACCAACTCACGTTTGAATTCAGTCATGGCCGCTAGCATTTATTAACGAACCAAATCTAAAACGAGGCCAAATTAGGAAGTGCAGTCGCTCTTGTAAGAGTGTTTCCCAAACAAGAATGTAGCGAGGCATAACGTTTGCGTCATTAGACCATGTGTCGATACTGATTGGATCAAAATAAAAGCAGCACTCTCCAATCAGCTTTCTCCATTCAAATCTTACCTTAACATTATAATTATCCCACAATCCTGATGATGGATCACCTCCTATGAGATATTACCACCTACAGTATGGCTGCAAAAGTCTATTGATGCGGCTTATTAAGCCCAACAATAATGCACTAAATCACAGTGGACCCAAGTTTTGTCACACATCATGAAACACATTGAGGCAAAAATTACAGATAGTAGCCTTGTAGAAAAATAGAACTGAATTGATTGAACATTACGTTAATTTCAGTATGATTGAAACAGCCTATATAGGCCATGTAGCCTATATGTCTTTTAAAGCAGTCGTCTCGGTTTTCATTTGAAGCATAATTGTATCCTTGACCTGTTTGTAACAAATACTTTGGTAACTTTGTATTTGTAGTTAACTTCGTTTTGAAGTTGTCACAGTCAGACAGATATAATCAAGATGTTTAGGCTATCTATGTTTAGCAGAGATCTGTGAATAAAGTGACGCAGAAGGGCACCTTGGACACGAGTGGCCTGCAAAGGTTTTTCTAAACTTAACCCTAACCGTTACTAACGAAGGCTCTGGGAAAACACCTCGGCTACTAAAGATACATCGTAAGAAAGTTCTATCAAGATGAAGGCTCTGGGAAACAAGGCTCTGCACAGTAAGTGTATGTTTTAGTGTGTGTGCGGTTTAGTGTGTGTGCCTTTGTTAATGTCATTGGAAGAACACATGCCTCAATAAAAAAAATCTTTAACCCTGAAGGAAACTCTGGTGTTGTGTGAGTAACTGTCTCTGCTCTCATTCTCCCTCGTCTAGCCACTTTACTCTTTAATACCAGCATCATGTCCTCTTCGCTCTCTCTTCGCTCTCTCTTCGCTCTCTCTTCGCTCTCTCTTCGCTCTCTCTTCGCTCTCTCTTCGCTCTCTCTTCGCTCTCTCTTCGCTCTCACTCCATCATTGTCACTCGCTTCCACTCTACAGATGTAGGATCTTAATTTGAGCCAGTTTGCTACAGCAGGCAAATAATCCTGCAGCAACAGGAAATGTGATTTATTATGTGGATTATAATAAATAGTCATTGTTAAATGGGTTGATACATTTTTCACAAGGGAAAATCAAGTCTGACATTTATTTGTGGAAATTCCAAACTTCAGAAGCCTTTTTAAACCTCAAATACACGACAAGTACAACAATACCTGCACTGTGTTCTCCTCCAACACATCTCTTTCTTTTGTGAAAGAACCTCTACACTTCATTTTGCAGGGCAGGATAGTGTGCAGAAATCCAGTGGGTTTGGAAAAGACAATGGACTTCCAGACTCCTTGTTTAAGTATAGGGATAACAAACGCTTTACTGAAATGGGGCCTACTTCTATGACTGCCAATGACTGCAATCTGGCCTTTCTCTAGTGTGTGTGTGTGCTTGCGTGCGTGCGTGTGTGTGTGTGTGCCCGCGCTTGTATGTGTGTGTGCATGCCTATGTGTGTGAATGTGTGGTGTGTGCACCCTCGTATTACAGCAGCAGGGGTCTTTTGGTGTCCTCTTGTCTGCCTGTAGTAGCCATCATCTGCCTAATTAGTGTATGAGGAGCAGAGCATGGAGGGAGGCATGCTGAGTGAAACAGTACTTAATGGCACCCACCCACACACAGTCACAAACACACAAACTCAAATATAGGGGCTAAATATTTTGACGCTTATACAAGGAACACAAATAGTAAGGGGTTGTGATGTCGTTTCCTAGTTTAAAACGAGGCTGCTGAAAGGAAGAGATCTGACAGGCCAGAGAGGGAGAGAAGTGGAGGTAAAGAGAGAGAGAGCGAGGAAGAGAGTAGGGGGGGTGGAAAGAGACAGAGGGAGGGAGAGATGTGCCAGAGGAAGCTTCATATCAGAGTGAAAGGTAACACTTTATTTGGATAGTCCATTTATAGATTCTCTACAGACTATCAGTAACATTTCAACTAACTATCTACTAACCCTAACCTTAACATTACCCTAACCTTAACCCTAACCTTAACATTACCCTAACCTTAACATTACCCTAACCTTAACTCTAACCCTAACCTTAACATTACCCTAACCCTTGTTCTAAACCTAACCCTAACCGTAACCTTAGCAAGCAGTTTCTTATCAACAGATAGTTTGTTGATAGTATGGCCATCTGTAGAGTATCTACAGATGGAGAATCCAGACAATCCAAATAAAGTGTGAACGAGTGAAATCCTCACCTCAAAAGAAATTAATCACAAGCTCTATGTTATGTCACTGACTGTCAAACATCCTCTGGTTTTGGGAGTCCTAATGGGTTCATGTTTGTTCATAACTTACAAACCAAAATGAATGCATGGCATGTATGCAGGACACATCTCCCAAGGGGAATAAACAGGCTGTCCACTGTACCTATTGATCTTCGGATTTCTGTGAGCGTGATAGGGCAAAGCTAGCCTGGGAACCCTACTAAGGTAGATAGCCTTCCATGCAGCCTTCTATCTATAGAAAGTTCGCTGGCCTGTGCAAAACCTGATCTTAAGGCCAAGATAGTTTACTACACCTAAGGTGAAAACATACACTGAGTTAAGAACACCTAATATTGTAGAGTTTTTTTGGCCTCAGAACAGTCTCAATATGTCGGGCCATGGACTCTACAAGGTGTCGAAAGCCTTCCACAGGGATGCTGGCCCATGTTGACTCCAATGCTTCCCACAGTTGTGTCAATTTGTCTGGATGTCCTTTGGTTGGTGGACCATTCTTGATACACATGGGAAACTGTTGAGCATGAAAAACCTACTACCATACTCCATTCAAAAGCACTTAAATATTTTGTCTTGCCCGTTCACCGTCTGAATGGCACACACACACAATCCATGTCTCAAGCTTAGAAATCCTTCTTTAACCTGTCTCCTCCCCTTCATCTACACTGATTGAAGTGGATTTAACAAGTGACATTAATAATCAATCATTCAAATTAATTTATAAAGCCCTTTTTAGATCAGCCGATGTCACAAAGTAGGCCGTCATTGTAAATAAGAGTTTGTTCTTAACTTACTTGCCAAGTTAAATAAAGGTTAAATGTAATAAAACATATATAAAACATATAAACATAAGTACTATACAGAATCCCAGCCTAAAATCCCAAACAGCAAGCAATGCAGATGTAGAAGCATGTTGGCTAGGAAAAACTCCCTAGAAAGGCAGGAACCTAGGAAGAAACCTAGAGAGGAGCCAGGCTCTGAAGGGTGGCCAGTCCTCTTCTGGCTGTGCCGGGTGGAGATTATAACAGTACATGGCCAAGATGTTCAAACGTTCATAGATGGCCAGCAGGGTCAAATAATAATAATCACAGTGGTTGTAGAGGGGGCAACAGGTCAGCACCTCAGGAGTAAATGTCAGTTGGCTTTTCATAGCCGAGCATTCAGAGTTCGAGAAGCAGGTGCGGTAGTGACAGAGAGTTGAAAACCGCAGGTCCGGGACAGGGTAGCACATCCGGTGAACAGGTCAGGGTTCCATAGCCGCAGGCAGAACAGTTGAAACTGGAGCAGCAGCACGACCAGGTGGACTGGGGACAGCAAGGAGTCATCAGGCCAGGTAGTCCTGAGGCATGGTCCTAGGGCTCAGGTCCTCCAGGAGGGGAGGGAGAGGGAGAGACCATAGCTTTCACCTGGATTCACCTGGTCAGTGTATGTCATGGAAAGGGCAGTTGTTCTTAACCTGTCTGGGAACCTGGGACACTTGCGTCCCACCCTAGTCAACAGCCAGTGGATTCGTGTCGCGCGAAATACAAATACCTCATAAATGCTATAACTTCAATTTCTCAAACATATGACTATTTTACACCATTTTATAGATACACCTCTCCTGAATCGAACCACGTTGTCCGATTTCAAAAAGGCTTTACAGCAAAAGCAAAACATTAGATTATGTTAGGAGAGTACCCTGCCAAAAAAAATCACACTGCCATTTTCAAAGCAACTAGCATGCATCACAAATACCCAAAACACAGCTAAATGCAGCACTAACCTTTGACAATCTTCATCAGATGACACTCCTAGGACATCATGTTACACAATACATTCATTTTTTGTTCGATAAAGTTCATATTACTATATAAAAACAGCATTTTACATCGGCACGTGACGTTCAGAAAATATTTTCCATCAAATGCTTCCGGTGGATCAGCGCTACAATTTACAAAATTACTATTCGAAAACATTGTTAAAATGTAATTTTGTCATTCAAAGAATTATAGATTAACATCTCGTGAATGCAACCGCATTGCCAGATTTCAAAATAACTTTACTGGGAAATCACACTTTGCAATAAACGAGGTGGTATGCTCAGAAAAATAGGCTAGGCGATACATGTTAGCGCCATCTTGGAACCATCTAAAATCAAATATACTATTGTAAATATTCCCTTACCTTTGATTATCTTCATCAGAAGGCACTTCCAGGAATCCCAGGTCTACAACAAATGTAGTTTTGTTAGAAAAAGTTAATAATTTATGTCCCAATAGCTCCTTCTTGTTAGCGCGTTCCGTTCCGCGCTGGACTTGTCGTCACTAATGTGCAAAAAATATATATTTACGTTCGTTCAAACATGTCAAACGTTGTATTACATAAATCTTTAGGGCCTTTTTCAACCAGAGCTTAAATAATATTCAAGGCGGACGATTGCATTGTCTTACTAAACGTTTCGGAACAAAAGGGTTCCCATGGGCGCCCGCGTCATAGTAGTAATGGCCCTCCCCCTGTGACCAACTTCCCAAGCCTCTCTTTCGGTCAGTTTCTACCGGAGAAGACTCAAACCACTTTGTAAAGACTGTTGACATCTAGTGGAAGCCTTAGGAAGTGCTAAATGAATCCTAACTCACGGTGTGTTTCAAAGGCAAAGTGTAGAAGGTGATTCCACAAATCAGATTTCCACTTCCTGCATAGAATCTTCTCAGGTTTTTGCCTGCCATATGAGTTCTGTTATACTCACAGACACCATTCAAACAGTTTTAGAAACGTTAGTGTGTTTTCTATCCAAATCTACTAATTATATGCATATTCTAGTTACTGGGCAGGAGTAGTAACCAGATTAAATCGTGTACGTTTTTTATCCGGCCGTGCAAATACTGCCCCCTATCCCCAACATTAAAGGAAAATTCCCACCCTGTCACGCCCTGACCTTAGAGAGACATTTTATTCCTCTATTTGTTAGGTCAGGGTGTGATGTGGGGTGGGCATTCTATGTTGTATATTTCTTTGTTTTGACCGAGTAGTGTTCCCAATCAGAGGCAGCTGTCTATCGTTGTCTCTGATTGGGAATCATACTTAGGCAGCCTTTTCCCACCTGTGTTTTGTGGGTAGTTATTTTCTGTTTAGCTTATGTGCCTGACAGAACTGTGCGTTTTCGTTTTTCCCTTTTGTTATTTTGTTTGAGTGTTTCTTGAAAATAAATATCATGAACACTTACCACGCTGTGTTCTGATCCACTTCTCCTTCAACTACAAACGACAAGCGTTACAGAACTACCCACCACCAAAGGACCAAGCAGCGTGGTCAGGAGGAATGGACCTGGGAGGAGATCCTAGACGGGAAAGGACCCTGGAGGCAGGACGGGGAGTATCGCCGTCCGAAGGAGGATATAGAGGCAGCGAGAGCCGAACAGCGACGCTATGAGGAACTAGCACGGCAACAACGGAAGCCCGATGAGGCAGCTCCCCCCCAAAAATTGGGGGGGCACACGGGGAGATTGGCGGAGTCAGGGTTGAGACCTGAGTCAACTCCCCGTGCTTACAGTGGGTGTCACGTCCTGACCAGTAAAAGGGGTTATTTGTTATTGTTGTTTGGTCAGGGCGTGGCAGGGGGTGTTTGTTTTGTGTGGTTCGGGTTTTTTGGTTTATGTTCTACATTTTCTATTTCTATGTGTTTATCTAGTTTTTCTATTTCTATGTTGGTGTTTTGGTAGGACCTCCAATTAGAGTCAGCTGGTTGTTGTTGCCTCTAATTGGAGGCCATATTTAGTTGGGTTAGTTTTCTCTTGTGTTTTGTGGGTGGTTGTTCCTAGTATAGTCTGTGCACCTTACTGGACTGTTTTCGTCGTTTGTTTTGTTTAAGTGTTTTTTCTTTAACTTCTTGGGGCTATGCGGGGACGCTTGCGTCCCACCCACTCACCAGCCAGTTGAATCCTGTGGCGCGATTTTCAAATCCCTTAGAAATCCGAAAACTTCAATTTTTCAAACATATGACTATTTTACAGCTATTTAAAGACAAGACTCTCGTTATCTAACCACACTGTCCGATTTCAAAAAGGCTTTACAACGAAAGCAAAACATTAGATTATGTCAGCAGAGTACCCAGCCAGAAATAATCAGACACCCATTTTTCAAGCTAGCATATAATGTCACAAAAACCCAGAAGAGAGCTAAATGCAGCACTAACCTTTGATGATCTTCATCAGATGACACACCTTGGACATTATGTTATACAATACATGCATGTTTTGTTCAATCAAGTTCATATTTATATCAAAAAACAGCTTTTTACATTAGCATGTGATGTTCAGAACTAGCATACCCACCGAAAACTTCCGGTGAATTTACTAAATTACTCATGATAAATGTTGACAAAATACATAACAATTATTTAAAGAATTATAGATACAGAACTCCTTTATGCAATTGCTATGTCCGATTTTAAAATAGCTTTTCGGCGAAAGCACATTTTGCGATATTCTGAGTACATAGCTTGGCCATCACGGCTAGCTATTTTGACATCCGCCAACTTCGGGGTCACCTAAACTCAGAATTACTATTAGAAAAATTGGATTACCTTTGCTGTTCTTCGTCAGAATGAACTCCCAGGACTTCTACTTCAACAACAAATGTTGTTTTGGTTCCAAATAATCCATAGTTATATCCAAATACCTCCGTTTTGTTTGTGCGTTCAGGTCACTATCCGAAGGGTAACGCGCGAGCGCATTTCGTGACAAGACATGTCAAAATATTCCATTACCGTACTTAGAAGCATGTGAAACGCTGTTTAAAATCAATTTTTATGCTATTTTTCTCGTAAAATAGCGATAATATTCCAAACGGGCAATGTTGTATTCATTCAAAGGCTGAAAGAAAAAAAATTGAGAAGTCTCGTGAATGCGCATCTCAGTCTCACTGTCCCCAGGCTGACCACTTACAAACTCTGCTGCTGTACTTTGCCCAGAGACAGCAGACACCCCATTCCACTTTCTGGCGGCTTTAGAGAGCCATTGGAAGCCTTAGAAAGTGTCACGTTACAGCACAGATGCTGTAATGTTGATAGAGATGCAACAGAAGGACAACAAATTGTCAGACAGGGCACTTCCTGTATGGAATCTTCTCAGGTTTTGGCCTGCCATATGAGTTCTGTTATACTCACAGACACCATTCAAACAGTTTTAGAAACTTTAGAGTGTTTTCTATCCAAATCTACTAATTATATGCATATTCTAGTTTCTGGGCAGGAGTAGTAACCAGATTAAATTGGGTACGTTTTTTATCTGGCCGTGCAAATACTGCCCCCTATCCCAAAGAAGTTAAACTACAAAAAACATTATAAATACAGAAATCATCCCCAAAATGCATCATATAGGGTTGACTTCTGTATTTTGAAAGTTACATTTCTTGAAAACTTGATTGCTGATAAGCAAAACATTTTGGAACAATGTCAAAAATGGACTAATGAAACAAATACCAAAGATAGTTTTTGGGTGGAGTTTTCCTTTAATGTCTTGTACACTCAGTGTAAGTTTCTGTCATGACCCAGAAGAGCCACCACTACAGTAGTAATTCATCATCATTGACTCACCAGCTTCTATAAGCACTTTACTGTGACGCCTGCTTCCCATCTGTTGTGAGTCAAGGCCCTCTGTGTCCTCCTCCAACTGATGAACTGTGCTACTCTGCTGTGGTGGATGACTGGACAGAAACTTGTAGTTAAACAATTCCACCTCTCTCCTCTGTTTTCCGTCTCTGTCTGCCTGTCTCTCACACTGATGTTATTCAATCCCTCCCACACTGTCTCGTACAGGGGTGCAACTTTGGTTTTAGAAGTGTGGGGGACATATATATATTTTGTCCAGTAGGATAAACACTCCAAACAGCCTACCTGACCACTTGGAGGCGGCGTCCACATGGTCCTAAAGCACACAATTGACTCATGTTGTATCACATTCCAATGATAAAACTGTGGGGGGGCAAAAATGCAATTTCAGGAATGTGTCCCCACCCCTGTCCCCAGTGAAAGTTGCGCCCCTGGTCTCGAACAAACAGACACTCACAGACACACTCTCACTCATATTATCCCTCACTTTGTCTCATTCAGTCTCTCTCTCTTCTCTCTCAATGTCTGTTTCTCTCCTTCACATCAGCCTCCTTCTTTCTCCCTTCCTCTCTCTCTGTCTTCCCTTCTCCCTCTATTTCTCTGATTCATCACTGTTGACTGTGAACGACTGACTCACTCCCTCTTGTTCATAGTTAATATGGTCCTTCTCTTGATGGGACTTGTGATCGGGGTTATTGAAAGGAGTTCTCCGTTAAGCCTTCATCTATATTCACCCCAACACATTAGGTGATGAGAAGAGGGGGAGGAGTAGGGGGAGCAAGAGGAGAGGAGGGTGTGAGAGGAGAGGAAAGGAGAGGAGAGGAGAGAGGGCACTGAATATGAAATTATTCATTAATAATAGCTCATCTCCTGACGCTGTTCAGGCTCAACTCGGCTAATGTGTGACTCTAAAGGTACTAAACAGACAGCGAGTGGCAATTATCGGGCTTTATGAATCTGGTTGTGTCTGAGACATTGCACGGTGGTGTTAGTATTGGCCAGCCCCACACAGACAGACTGGTCCTCAGGGTGACACACATTGCTTGTGGCCCCTGAATAAACGTCTGAAATCGTTATTCAAAAAGCCTCATGCAGTTATTACCATCACTGTCTGACAACCTTTTGGCACTGACTGGCTGGGCAGACGAATAGCTTGTTTGTGTGCTTGTGTCTGTTCTGTCCTGTCCTAGATGCTGGAGAGCCTGGACAAACTGGCGGATGGCGCATCATCTGGTGTGGTGTGGCATGTTGTTTGTCTTTAACACTCTCTTTTCACCTTTTTATCCTTTCCCATTTGCTCCAATTCTCTCAGCCTCCACACTGTTGCTTTAGAGTGTGTGTGCGTGTGCGTGTGCGTGTGTGTGTGCGCACGCGCGCGCGTGCGCATGCGCGTTTGTGGAGAACTTGAGGACACAGACAAAATGGAGGACTTGAGGACACTGACAAAATGGAGGACTTGAGGACACTGACAAAATGGAGGACTTGAGGACACTGACTTGATCACAGGGCTCTGCATTCACCAGAAGAAACGTTTCATCACCAAAGAAAGGGGCCCGTGAAAATAGAACAGAGGAGGAGGGAGAGCAGATCAAACGCCAGAGGACAAGATAAGGAGTGAGAGGAGTGAGAGGACAAAGCTAAAAGGGAGGAGAAGGTATTAACTGATACAACTTTCTCCAATACACATACGGAGACACGTAACTGCAAACACATGTACACGGACACACAACACACTCATTAGACCTACAAGGTTAAAGTCAAAGTGTCCATCTCTCTGGGACTTCAGTAGTGTTGTGTCATCGTTATTATCTTGTGCTTATACAGTATAGTACATTTCCTCTCTCCTTCTCTCTAGTTTATTATGGTGAGTGATTAGAGACAAAAAAAGCAGTGCCCCGTCTCTCTCTCTCTCTCTCCCTCTCTCTCTGCTGTCTCTTAAATGGAATTGAGTGTCAAACACAGCCATTCAACTCAATAGAACTGGGAAATTCCACAATAACAAAATTGTGATAGTTCAGTACTGAACTAAACTCTACTTTTCTCTACTCTACTGTACTGTGTTGTCCAAACTTGTGAACCCAATTGTGGTTTGTGACTACTATGATTTCTCATTGTAGACAATTCAACTGCTGAAATTCCATGACTGTTTTTTTTGAAGGGGGTGGGGGTTCTACTAAGCTTTGTGGAATTGTTTTAAGAAGGTCATACCAAGGATCATTTTGCTATTTGATTTTGAATTTTAAGACCCCTTGAAGTATCCCCCGCACAAAAAAAAATGATATATATACAGCCATGTAATCTCCATATACAAAAATTGGAAGTAGTGTACTTCCATTCATTTTTTCAACTGGTACCGGGGGAACTTCAGACAAGTCTTGTGAGGCCTGTGGGGGTCCTAGAGCAAACACTGCTCTAGCTCTGTTACCTTTCACCGCAGATGCGGAAGTGCAACATAAGTGGATGCAGTGGATTGAGACATATCCAATGCAAAAAACAGATGTCTCTAGCTTAAACGGATGGATTTTTATGAGGATTTTTTGTATTATGCTAATAGATTTTCTTCGACTTTAGGAGGTTTAATGTGTGTATGCCTTAATTTCTCAAAAATATGTACTCTTAGCTTTCATTTGACACCAGATTTGACATGCTCCTATGAACTTCACGTGTTGGTGCTCATGGGTCCTTTTAAAATGGGCAATTACCAACTACAGTCCTCCATGGTGCAGCTAATAGTCCTTGACGCAATTTCCTCTTCTTCCATTCTCAGAAAAGGAGGAAGCACAATAAATAGACAATGGAAACAACAACTTGTCAGAGATTCAAAGCAAACGCAACAATGAAACGCTAGTTAAATTAGTTTCTATTCTAAATATAGCAGGTAATCAGAGGTTACACACACAGGCACACCCAGGCATAAACACACACACACACGTACACACACAAACACTGGCATATACACACATACACACACAGGCCTGTATGGCTGACACCTGCTGACAGAAGCATAATTAGTTCTTCCTGTACAACATACCATTAGGCTATCCCCATATTTCACCCACACAGTAACTCATCCAATGCAGTGCTCTCATGCAATGCAGTATGTGTATTTCTCACAATCCTGTATCTCTCTCTCTCTCTCTTTTGCTCTCTCTCTCTCACACACATTCACACACACGCGCGCTCGCACAAATACATGCACACATGCAACCATCATTTAATTCTCCAATAAGTGAATCTGTCAGTGAAAGTAATCAGATCTCATCTCAGTCAGTGGAAGAAAGGGATAGTTGTATCTTTTGATCGTGGCTCTTCCTCCCCTCTCCCCTGGTCCTGTCGCGCATCTATTTCTGATCAAAGACAAATATCAGCAGGATATATTCACTTTATGGAGGAGAGACAAGCCGCAGGGGACAAAGGGAATGAAATGGCTGTGACACCGGACTTCCAAGCACACGCCGCAGGGACCAATTTCACTGTCGCACAGGGAGAGGCACAGCACAGCTCAGCTACACAGCAACACTGAAACTGTATAACAAACAGATAAGATTATAGTGCATACGTTATTTTGTCTATTTCCGTACCAGCCACACAGACCCCCTATACTCTGTAGACAGTAGATATATATTTGCAGTCTAACAATGTTATGTTAGAGTATGTGGTGGTGGTAGTATTGTGTGACAGACAGACAGACAGAAACACAAATGTCTCATGGCAGACTGTCCCTTTGTCTTTCACTCCCGCTGTTGCTGTGAACAGCAGGAGTCACGCCAAGGCCAGTAGCCAGGGGGAAAGTCGTACCTTAGATGGACACAAGTCACAGGTTATATCAGACATCCTGCCTGGATGTGACTGGGCTCGGTGTGTTGTGGTTTCAGTTTGGTGGCTTTTTTTTGGTCTGACACGACCTTTGATAAGTTCAAGATCAACCTACCTACTGAATTGATCCAGTGACGATCAGATAACGAAAGACAAGAATTAAGTGTAATCTATGTCAATTGTTTTCAGTGTAAGGATACAGATCAGCTCAGTCAGTTTTTTTTGTCCACACCCCAGCTCGACCCTAACCATAGCCATAACCCTAAGCCCTTAACCCTAACCCTAGTTCGTTGAGGTTTGTCCCTGGACCAGGATTAGTAGTGCTGGTGTCCAGGGACAGTGTTAGGTGTTGTAGGTCTGATACAGACTGGTCCAGGATCAGTAGTGCTGGTGTCCAGGGACCGTGTAAGGTGTTGTAGGTCTGATACAGACTGGTCCAGGATCAGTAGTGGTGGTGTCCAGGGACCGTGTAAGGTGTTGTAGGTCTGATACAGACTGGTCCAGGATCAGTAGTGGTGGTGTCCAGGGACCGGGTTAGGTGTTGTAGGTCTGATACAGACTGGTCCAGGATCAGTAGTGGTGGTGTCCAGGGACCGTGTTAGGTGTTGTAGGTCTGATACAGACTGGTCCAGGATCAGTAGTGGTGGTGTCCAGGGACCGTGTTAGGTGTTGTAGGTCTGATACAGACTGGTCCAGGATCAGTAGTGGTGGTGTCCAGGGACCGGGTTAGGTGTTGTAGGTCTGATACAGACTGGTCCAGGGTCAGTAGTGGTGGTGTCCAGGGACCGGGTTAGGTGTTGTAGGTCTGATACAGACTGGTCCAGGATCAGTAGTGGTGGTGTCCAGGGACCGTGTTAGGTGTTGTAGGTCTGATACAGACTGGTCCAGGATCAGTAGTGGTGGTGTCCAGGGGCAGGGTTAGTTGTTGAAGGTCTGATACAGACTGGTTCAGGATCAGTAGTGGGGGTGTCCAGGGGCAGGGTTAGTTGTTGGAGGTCTGATACAGACTGGTTCAGGATCAGTAGTGGTGGTGTCCTGGGGCAGGGTTAGTTGTTGGAGGTCTCAGGTCTGTCATTATTACCCTGCATAGAATTTGTTCAACACATTTCCTCTAATTTAACTGAGGTGACCCGGCCTCCTCTCTCCCTGCATGCTGCGCTGTATTAATGAAACATGAACTTCAGCCTCAGCCTCCTCGTGGGGCTGTAGCGTACCATGCAGATTGCTCAAGAGTGACTTCGAAATTGGACGTCTATCCATGTCCTGAGGTCGTCAGGAAATGCCTTTTAAACCCGGCCACTAGGGGCAACAGTGAGCACTATTACCATTAGGTAGGCTTGGGTTATTGCTATGGCAGTTGTGGATAGCGGTGGCGGAGGGTGTGATCCTATCACTCTGGATCAGATGGTTGTGTGTTTAATCCCAGTGGTGGACACTTGTTTTAAAAATGTTTGTTTTAACCCTAACCCAAACATTAACCCTTACCTTAACCATTTGGAATTAGTTTTTACATTTTTGTATTTTTTAAAAAGTTTTATTGTTTCATTTCCTTTAAAACAGGTCATATATTTTTGCACATAATGTTATACACATAAAAACAGCATAAAAGAATAAAACAGCATTTGAATATTACAAATAAGTTTGTTAAAAAGTATATGTTGTTAAAACCAATAAAACAACCATAAATAAGAGTACTTTTTTATGTAAAACATCCAATTCTGTAAAAGCCATTTAAAATGTGTATAAATGATTTAACAAAAGTAAAACATTTTAAGACATGAAAAACATGTTAAAAAGTCCTTATCAAACTCGCCTCCTCCTGCTCTTCCGAATCAATTTGGGGCCCAGAGGAGATCTTAAACTTTATGTTTTAACCCTATCCCAAACCTTAACCTTCTCAATTTTACGTTTGGGGCAATTTCAACATTTGACAGGAGGAGTCAACCCAGGGTGTCAAAAACACTTTGAAATCTGTGAACTATACACATCAAGCCCTTTTTCTGTCTCGCTGTCAATTACCTTTTTCTCACAAAGTCCCTCTCTGTCCTAATTTATCAGTCTACTCTTCAAATACTCCAGACAACCTCTCTGCCTCTCACCCTCTCCTTCTATCCATTACTTTCACTCTTCTTTTCTTCTGTTTACAAAGACCATTTCTATCCATCTCCATCGCTCTCTCCTCCTCACCTCGTTTCAGATTAATGATACACCTCAACAAACATTTGTCTCTCTCCTCTCCAAATGTTTTCTTTCTCCTGACCACCTCACTGACATAGTGACAGAATACCAGAGAGATTTAATGCAACTGCAAAAATAAATACAGCAATCATTTCTCGGAGGAGGACATGCAGGCTGTAATGTGAGCTTGTTTGCTACCTGCCATTTTTCTCATCCTCACTACATTTCTCACAATGTTATTTCCAGATCCAGTTTACCTGCCTCCTGTATAGCTGTCTCCTCTCCTTTCTCTCACCTTGGTGAGACACAGACACCCCAGCAGATAGCACTATCACAGACACCCAGCAGATAGCACTACCACAGACACCCCAGCAGATAGCACTACCACAGACACCCCAGCAGATAACACTACCACAGACACCCCAGCAGATAGCACTATCACAGACACCCAGCAGATAGCACTACCACAGACACCCCAGCAGATAGCACTACCACAGACACCCCAGCAGATAACACTACCACAGACACCCCAGCAGATAGCACTACCACAGACACCCCAGCAGATAACACTACCACAGACACCCCAGCAGATAGCACTACCACAGACACCCCAGCAGATAACACTACCACAGACACCCCAGCAGATAGCACTACCACAGACACCCCAGCAGATAGCACTACCACAGACACCCCAGCAGATAACACTACCACAGACACCCCAGATAACACTACCACAGACACCCCAGCAGATAGCACTACCACAGACACCCCAGCAGATAGCATTACCACAGACACCCCAGCAGATAGCACTACCACAGACACCCCAGCAGATAACACTACCACAGACAGCCCAGCAGATAACACTACCACAGACACCCCAGCAGATAGCACTACCACAGACACCCCAGCAGATAGCATTACCACAGACACCCCAGCAGATAGCACTACCACAGACACCCCAGCAGATAACACTACCACAGACAGCCCAGCAGATAACACTACCACAGACACCCCAGCAGATAGCACTACCACAGACACCCCAGCAGATAGCACTACCACAGACACCCCAGCAGATAACATTACCACAGACACCCCAGCAGATAGCACTACCACAGACACCCCAGCAGATAGCACGACCACAGACACCCCAGCAGATAACATTACCACAGACACCCCAGCAGATAGCACTACCACAGACACCCCAGCAGATAGCACTACCACAGACACCCCAGCAGATAGCACTACCACAGACACCCCAGCAGATAACACTACCACAGACAGCCCAGCAGATAGCACTACCACAGACACCCCAGCAGATAACACTACCACAGACAGCCCAGCAGATAGCACTACCACAGACAGCCCAGCAGATAGCACTACCAGATAGCACTATTTCACTTTTGTTTATTATCTATTTCACTTGCTTTGGCAATGTCAACATATGTTTCCCATGCCGAGAGAGAGAGAGAAGAGAGAGAGAGAGAGAGAGAGAGAGAGAGAGAGAGAGAGAGAGAGAGAGAGAGAGAGAGAGAGAGAGAGAGAGAGAGAGAGAGAGAGAGAGAGGAGAGGAGAGAGAGAGAGAGAGAGAGAGAGAGAGAGAGAGAGAGAGAGAGAGAGAGAGAGAGGAGAGAGAGAGGAGAGAGAGAGAGAGAGAGAGAGAGAGAGGAGAGAGAGAGAGAGAGAGGAGAGAGAGAGAGAGAGGAACTGAGATGTATGGTGCCCTTTTCATATATTCATGAAGCATTTGACAGTACTTCAATGAGAGGGGGATGAAAAGTTGGGGGCAGGAAGGAGAATGAGTAAACTGGATGCAGACTGAGGGGGAACTGTGAAGACAAACACTGGCACAGGAGGAATGGAAGAGGAGACACAAACAAAGAAAGCAAAAGTGCAAGTAGAGAAATATTGGCAACATAAGCAAGGAGAGAGAGAGGTGCAGAGACAAGGCTGTGACAGTGTAGTGTAAGATGTGAAATGATGTGAGAGAAGGAGAGGGAAGAAGAGAGATTGACAAGTCACTGTCCTTGCCATGACCTTGGTGGAAGTAAATGAGGAGATGGGGAGAGGAAGACACAGAGAGAAAGATAGTGTAGACAGAGAGAGAGAGAGACAGAGTGTGTGAGAGAGAGAGAGGTTTAAAAATAAGCTTAACTGGACACCTTAATGAGGCAGTGAATGAACTGAGAGAGAAAGCACGCAGGGCATTCTACGCCATTAAAAAGCAAATTCAAATTGAAATATCTATTCAAATTTGGCTAAAACTAATTGAATATGTCATTGAACCAATTGCACTTTATGGCAGCGAGGTGTGGGGTCCACTTGCAAAACAAGATTTCACCAAATGGGACAAGCACCCCATTTAAACCCTGCATGCAGAGTTCTGTAAGATTTTCCTACATGTTGTTGGGTCGCGTCAATTCGAATCTGGTGTCGGAACAAAATAGTCAGCACAGAGTAACTTCTGATTTCTTTGTACTTTAATTAATGCAAACACTTGAGTGGTAAGTATGTTGTTCGTATATACGGGCTCACTGAAACACCACGCAGGGCAGACAGAGAACTGAAATGTCATCACAAGTTCTTCTTTAAATACTTCTTGACAGACGTAGTTCCCACTCCTTGCTGGGCCTGTCAGAGTAGAGACTGAGTGTGGTTTAGACTTACTCCAGCCTATCGTTGCCGTGCAGGTTGGTCCCAACCTCGTGACGCATCACATGTTGCCTGGCGTTTGATCTTATCTTCTTAGTGTGTACTCAAGAGTCAGCAACCACTCAATTTCCAGTGATTTACTTATACTGTTGTTTCTCCACTCTACCTGTTCCTCACATGCTCCCCTTGTGATGGGTTTCACAACCTCCTATCACTAAGTCAGCTGCCTACACCTTGTTACACAATGCACAGTTCTCTAAAACCCCTACATTGTACCCATTATCTTGTTATTGCTGTTGTTCAGCAAAAAGCTCTTGCGAAACCCTGTTTTAAAGCATCATCATTCTGTCCACGTGACCCACCATCACATGACCCACTTTCTCTAACATATAGCAGTATTCAATTATCTATAGTTTATATACTTAATATTGTGGCATAGCTTCTCTGTTATTTTATATAGGTTATGCTAACAAATAGTTGGTTAAACCCTAACAGTGTCCAGAGGAAAACTACAAACAATGCATGCAGGGGAGAATTAGGCCAATATCCACTAATAATAAAAACTCAAAAAAGAGCAATTAAGTTTTGGAAACGATCTAAAATACAGTGACCCCCTCTCATGTCATTACCAACCCTGCAATGCCAAGAGCTGAGCAAAGAAAAGAGTTCCCTCATCCAGCTGGTCCTGGGGCTGAGTTCACAAACCTGTTCTACTAACACACTGAAGCCTCAGGACCAGAACATCCAATCAATCAGAATAAACCAAATTACAACACAGTCAAAACAAAACTACATTGCTTATTGGGAAACACAAGCACAAACACAAAGCAAAATGCAGTGCTATCTGGCCCTAAATCGACAGTACACCACGGCTAAATATTTGACCATGGTTACTGATCAAAACCTTAGAAAAACCTTGACAAAGTACAGGCTCAGTGAGCACAGCTTTGCCATTGAGAAGGGTAGACACAGGAAAACCTGGCTCCCTGTAGAGGAAAGGCTGTGCAACCGCTGCACCACAGCAGAACCTGAGACGGAGCTGCACTTCCTGACAAAATGTCAAAAATAGGTTTCAAAGACCTCTCTGATGAGGATAGGCTCCCCGTCCTGTTGGGGGAGGACGCAGAGAGCTGTGTGTTGGCAGCGTACTACATTGCTGCCTGCCATAAGTTGAGGGACAGTGTCTGACAGACCAATCAACCTGCACATGTACTCTACTGTATGCTTATTGTTGAATGTATGGTTATTCTGACCCTTGGTTATTGTTGTTACTGTTGTCCCGTTGACAATTTTGATTCTAATTTTATATTGTAAATATCCAAGAGAGAGAGAGAGAGAGAGAGAGAGAGAGAGAGAGAGAGAGGAGTTTGTTTGTTATAACAGGAATACAGCTGAACAATGTGAGCACCATCCAGGATCCAGAGCCACTAGACAACCACAGAAAAACAAACGCACCAAAACAGAAAAGTGACGTAGGTAAATGGAAGTGAGTGAGCACAGACAAGACAAAAACAACTTCATCGACAATATTCTATTGGGACATGATGTTTTTTCAAATTCACTATTTACCCCTCCAAGGGAAGTGATTGGCTGTTCCCCAGTAAACCATCACTCTGCACCTCTGCCCCCTTTTTGGTGGCTTTCAGTGTCCTGACCCCTGCTGTGATGCTGGCTCCTGTTTCCTAGGAACCCAGCCCCCCTGCCTAGATATCCAATCATCGAAGCCAATTTCACAAACAGGAAGGAAATAGGGTTTATATTGACTCTGAATGCCAACATGAAGCGTCTGCTACTCTGCCTCTCCATTGGTTTGCATCACTGTCTTTTATAGCTTGTTGATATGAGGGATTATTCTGAACAGTTTGGCTTCCTAACTTCCTAACTGAGCATCATGGCATGTGACAGAAGTATGAACTTTGCCCTCTTAAACATATGGATTGAACATATGGATCGTTAAAAGCAATTCCTGAAAATTCACCACTTTATTTAAAGGAGCAATCTGCAGTTGCTTCATACATTGTTGAACATCATAATCTGAATTTCTCATTGTGTGTGTGTGTGTGTGTGTGTTTGTTTTTGTGTGTAAATTATTTTATAACTGCCGGGTCAAAAATGACCCTAAGACAATCTTTGTACCCTGGTGGTGTACAGCTTTCATGGTAATATGAACAAAGGCGAAGTTTCACTTTTTCTAATGTTGGGGTCACTCTAAGAAAATTTCAAGTTGAAAAAATATCATTTAAGGGTTTTTCTTCTCTGTTAAACATAGTGGCGGGTCATTTTTTATCCTTAAGACAACACAAGGGTTAACCAGGCAAGTTAATTAAGAACAAATTGTTATTTACAATGACAGCATGGCAAGAGGCAAAAGGCCTCCTGCGGGGATGGGGGCTGGGATAAAAAATTTTTTTTATAAAAAACACATTGTAAGACAAAATGGACAACACAGACAGAAGACACTGGCAACAGCACAAATGCAACAGCAAACAAACTGTGTGTGTGTGTGTGTGTGTGTGTGTGTGTGTGTGTGTGTGTGTGTGTGTGTGTGTGTGTGTGTGTGTGTGTGTGTGTGTGTGTGTGTGTGTGTGTAGGCATGTGTGTGGCGTGTGTGAAGTAATAATATAAATAAATAATAATATAAATCTATACTGTACATTTCCAGGAATGCATCTTCATCCCCAGGCTATCGATGTTTCCATTATTGTATATCGGACCAGAAAACGACAACATCGTAATGCAGGGGGAACTAAGTAGGATACATTTTGTTGTTGTTGTTGGTAATCGGTCTAAATAGTACTAAAGCTGGGTTCTAGTTAGGAAGCCATGTTATTACTCACGTCAGCTACAGCTGTTATATTCTCAAACTGGGCCAGGGATGGAGGGAGAAAGGGAGGGGGAGAAGAGGTCTCTCACAGTTGTGGGTCATCTATTCTGGCGGTAGTAGGGCTATATAAGGGTGAGGAGGACTGACGGCTAACCTACTTCACTTTAAGTCCTTGTCCGTTTCACAGGGTTCTCCAGACGAATGCTCGGCTCTACCGTAGCCATTACCCTCCTCTGATTGTCCTATTTCTCCTTAATCAACCTCCAACTGAGACAGAAGGATGTGGGACAAAGTTATTCAAACCTTCACATCATGTCATGGTGCTGCTCCACTACTACAGTGAACAGCTGGTTCAGTAGAGTCTTGTTACATAATGTAAATGACCTGTTGCTGTAGTTGAGCAAAGAGGATTTGACTATAGGCGACCCACTCTCTCCTCCTCACCTCTGTTACAACTCTCAGGTCAGTCCTAGTGGTACCAGATTACCCAATCAATCAATTCACCAATTAGTCAATGTAGAATCTATTCACTCAGGGATCCTTACATCCAACCACGACATTAAACCGACTACTATTTCAGCCCAGTCACTCAGCCATTCTGTAAGCCAAGCTATCTACTCATCTAGTGCAACGACAGCTCTCCTACCTGCTGGACATCTCTACAAAGAAGCTAGTGTGAGTGAGGGATGGAACCATGATGACAAGCCAGCAGCAATTCATTTAGTGTATTGAGCTGACCACAAGTCAGGATTCAGCTCCTTCCATCTACTGCGTCTGTCTGTATCTCTCTCTACATCTCATACAGAAACAGCACTGCTTATGCATTCCCATGTGTGAGGTCACCATGACAAATTGCTCCAATCACCACTCCACCACTTAGCTATTCAATTCAATTCATTTCAATCCATATATCGGCAAAACTGCAATTGGCAGGGAGACAATCAAAAAATCGATAATGAATTTGATCCCACCATCCTATTCTTCCCTGCTGAGATGGATCCAGAGCAGATTATAGATCTCTGTGCCTCCACTGCACTGTGTGAGGTAAATAGGGAAGTAGTGAAGTCCAGCATGTTATTTCAAAGGTCATGACTGGCTGGAATAATTAGTGTGGCATTTTAGCCTGGCCTGATGGGAGAAAGGCTGGCTGCAACTAACAGCGTGTGTGATTCTGATCTGCGCTGTTGCTCTTGTCAGCGCTACAAACCCAAACGTGCAGGTCAAACCAGCCAGCCGTGTCCTGTGCTTGAAACAATTCTAATTCTCGTGGGAGATGAGGCTGCTGTGCCAATATGATGACACTAGTGGAAACAGCATGTGCCACTGCCTGGGGCAACAGAGAAAAGCTTACTGTTTAAAATATACTGACCAAAAATATACACGCAACAGCAACAATTTTAAAGATTTTACTGAGTTAGAGTTCATATTAAGAAATCAGTCAATTGAAATAAATGCATTAGGCCCTAATCTATGGATTCACATGACTGGAAATACTGATATACATCTGTTGGTCACAGATACCTTTAAAAAAATGTAGGGGTGTGGATCAGAAAATCAGTCAGTATCTGGTGTGACCATTTGCCTCATGCAGCTGTTGATTGTGGCCTGTGGAATGTTGTCCCACTCCTCTTCAATGGCTGTGCAAAGTTGCTGGATATTGGCGGGAATTGGAACACGCTGTCGTACATGTCAATCTAGAGCATCCCAAACATGCTCAATGGGTGAGTATGCAGGCCATGGAAGAACTGGGAAAATGTCAGCTTCCAGGAATTGTGTACAGATCCTTGCGACATGGGGCCATGCATTATAATGCTGAAACAAGAGGTGATGGTGGCGGATGAATGACACGACAATGGGCCTCAGGAACTTGTTACGATAGCTCTGTGCATTCTAATTGCCATTGATAAAATACAATTATGTTCATGGGCCGTAGCTTATGCCTGCCCATACCATAACCTCACCGCCACCATGGGGCACTCTGTTCACAACGTTGACATCAGCAAACCGCTCGCCCACACGACGTCATACACGCCGTCTGCCATCTGCCTGGTATGGTTTAAACAGTGATTCATTCCTTTGTGCCAGAGGCCATTAAAGGTGAACATTTTCCCACTGAAGTTGGTTACGACGCTGATCTGTAGTCGGGTCAAGACCCTGGTGAGGACGATGAGTACGCAGATGAGCTTCCCTGAGACGGTTTCTGACAGTTTGTGAAAAAATGATTAGGTTGTGCAAACCCACATTTTCATCAGCTGTCTGGGTGGCTGGTCTCCGACGATCCCGCAGGTGAAGAAGCCGGATGTCGAGGTCCTGGGCTGGCGTAGTTACAGGTAGTCTGTGGTTGAGGCCTGTTGGATACACTGTCAAATTCTCCAAAATGACATTGGAGGAGGTTTATGGTAGAGAAATGAACATTCAATTCTCTGGCAACAGCTCAAATGGACATTCCTGTAGTCAGCATGCCAATTGAATGCTCCCTCAAAACTTGAGACATCTGTGGCATTGTGTTGTGTGTCAAAACTGCACATTTTAGAGTGGGCTTTTACTGTCCCCAGCGCAAGGTGCACCTGTGTAATGATCATGCTGTTTAATCAGCTTCTTGATATGCCACACCTGTCCAGTGGATAGATTATCTTTGCAAAGGAGAAATGCTCACTAACAGGGACGTAAACAAATTTGTGTAAAAACATTTAGAGAAATAATATTTTGGTGCATATGGAAAATATATTTCAGCTCATGAAACATGGGACCAACACTTTACATGAGTTTATATTCTTGTTCAGTATATATACTGACACTACCATTCAAAAGTTTGTGGTCACTTAGAAATGTCCATTAAAATAACATCAAATTTATCAGAAATACAGTGTAGACATTGTTAATGTTGTAAATGACTATTGTAGCTGGAAACGGCTGATTTTTTTATAGAATATCTACATAGGAGTATAGAGGGCCATTATCAGCAACCATCACTCCTGTGTTCCAATGGCATGTTGTGTTAGCTAATCCAAGTTTATCATTTTAAAAGGCTAATTGATCATTAGAAAATTATGTTAGCACAGCTGAAAACTGTTGTACTGATTAAATAAGCAATAAAACTGGCCTTCTTTAGACTAAATGCACAGCATTTGTGGGTTCTATTACATGCTCAAAATGGCCAGAAACAAAGAACTTCCTTCTGAAACTTGTCAGTCTATTCTTGTTCTGAGAAATGAAGGCTATTCCATGCGAGAAATCCATGCAAATCAATTTCTAACATTTTTGACATGCGTTTTTCTGGATTTTTTTGTTGTTATTCTGTCTCTCACTGTTCAAATGAACCTACCATTAAAATGATAGACTGATCATTTCTTTGTCAGTGGGCAAATGTACAAAATCAGCAGGGGATCAAATACTTTTTTCCCCTCACTGTATGGCCAATATACCATGGCTCTGCGTTGCGTCGTGCCGTGCCTATGAACAGCCCTTAGACGTGGTATTTTGGCCATATATCATACCACACCCCCCGGGCCTTATTGCTCAAATATATTCAGCATTCTATGTAAAAAGATTTTAATTGGAATAACTGTTCTGGGAAATTAAATGTTTATGAATCTCGAGAAATGAAGAGCATAGAAAAGTGGTCTCTGCAAATGTGCTGAATTTGAAACGTTTTATTACCATGGAGTCAGCCAGGGCCCATCTTCCAAACAGCTAGTCTGCTGAATTTCAACTGTAAATTCTTAGAGACCCCCTGATGTCCCATTAAAATAAATCACAAATCAAAGCAACACATTGTTTTCAAAGCCCTCAAACACAGACAATTTATAATTAACCCTGTATCACCCTGAACACTGGTGAATCATTTCTTTCAATTACGCTTTGGACACCAGGGCAACAAAGACTTTCTCTAATGGACTAATCTGTTGTAAAAACACATTTCACACAAAGCACCAAAAGCAAAGTAATTAGAAACGCTTGTACATTACCACCACATAAACACAGTGGAGAGAGAGCGCATATGTGTTCCCTCTCCATGGTGTGGGTCGTTAGCCAGCAGAGGAGCAGACATATAGGCCAGGTTAATGTGAAGGATTACGAGCTGACATGGCCTGAGGCGGCAGGAGGAGTCCTGGAGAATGAGCACCACAACAGCAGCAGAAAAACACAAAAGTAATGACTATGATAGAGCTCCAACGGCAGGCTGGATGGGGGCTTAGCAAAGGCTTTGAAATGTCCAACTGGACCCAGGCATATTACAGCCACAACACAGGACTTGGACAACTCGGAATATGATGGTACGCCAGTGTGTAAAAGAGGATCTGTGTACAACCCATTCATTTTGTATAGGTCCCGTGTGGCTCAGTTGGTAAAGCATGGTGTTTACAATGCCAGGGTTGTGGGTTCGATTCCCACAGGGGACCAGTACTGAGAAAAAAAAATGTATGAAATGTATGCATTCACTACTGTAAGTTGCTCTGGATAAGAGTGTCTGCTAAATGAGTAAAAAGTAAATGTACACATTACCTGTGTACGATTACAAGTTGGTCTTCTACACTCCATTTTCTACAACTGCTCAGTTGACAGGGTAAAAAGTGATTCAAACTGTTGAGGTGAAGCTGAAGAGTTAGATTCCACGATAGAAATAAGGTAAAGTTCAGTTTGTGGCAGTGGGGTTCTGGGAAATGCATAGACAATAACCCAATGAAGTTAATTAAATTGACTGATTTCCATATGAACTAACCCAGTAAAACCTTTGCGTATATATTTTTGTTCAGTTTAGCTTTATTGGACAAGTTCAGGTGGAAACGTACTGTGCTTTAATCATGACAGGGAGGGCGCTCTGTAGGAAGCAATTGAGCAGAGACAAGCCATTACCAGTCAGCTGAAGTGATATGGGGTTCTGATGGAACGAACACCAGAAAGCTAGCCATTTTACACAGCAATTCAGTTTAAGTGGCAGACAGGAAGAGATTGACGGAAGAAATGTCTGATACAATCTGTCACTGGTCAGACTTAGCAGTTCAATTATTCTGCAGTCTTTCAATAGGCACAATTGTAAAGCTGACAATTTTATACTGGCGTAGTTCAGCTCTCCCCCTCTACCCGGGGTTTGGATTAAAGAGTTACCTAGTGAATTGGACCTGGTGCCCGAGAAGATCACTGTGCTTTGAAGATTCAATGGTGGGGGACTCGTTACTCATAGGTCAGATTTTATGGTTCATATTTAATTGGTGTTGGAAGGAAAAGTGAACTTCAATGCAAGTCAACCTGCACACGTGTTATGGCACTAGTAAACTGACATCACACAAAACGCTTTCTGATCCAAAACTTTGCTTGACTGGTTCAGGTTGCATTCTTTGGCGTCATTAAACCAGTCATGACCTCCCTCAGACACACGACCCAACTCGTGGTTTACCGTAGGACTGATGCAGGGTAATTGACCACCGAGATGTTATTACTGATTTAGTTGGAGAGAAACGAGGTGGCACAGTGCCATCTTCCCCAGACCTAAACATTTAGACAATTACTTTGCCGCAAATTATTTTTTTATTGGGTTAGCTTTGATCATGCAAAGGACAAACAAAACTCAAGCGCTTTTATACAGGAAAACAATAAGACCAATCGCTTTATATGTACTATAAAATAAAATATTTTAAATCATTCAAAACCTCAGTTTGGATCAACTAAAAGAGCAATGGTACTTTACAAGCATTTACTTCAACATGGTACTATAACACTTTCAGGCTACAAGTTAACCTTTGATTTGACCTTTAACCCTTGATCAGTGACCTCTGGGTGGGTGACCTCCACAGGGACTTGCTCTGCAGGGCAGGAGGAGTGAGAGGGCTTGATGCTGAAGAGGTCACGCAGGTTGACCTCCGAGTCGACAAAGTGGGGGATCTTGCGCTCGTTGAAGAGGCCTGAGAGGTTAACCTCCACCTTGGCCCGTCGTGACACCCTCATGCGCAAGGCAAAGAGGCGCCGCAGGTCATCCTCCACCAGGGACAGCTGGTGGCCTTCCAGACGCTTCTGCCAGGCCTTCTTGGACCGCTTGCGCTTCTGCTACAGAGAAAAACATGTGACAGAGAAATTGATTTTGGAGGTATAAAATGTCTAGTGGAACAATTCACCACTACAACTGTTCAGAAAGGTCATTAACTTTTACTGCCCAGTAGACAGGAAGCCTGTATTACCACTTCAGTTCCTCTAGGGACTTCAGAGCTGGACAAATTCAGACAAGAGCGACATTGTGTGAGTAAACACCCCTCCCTAGAGCCCCACTATGCCCAAAGCTCTATAGATTCTTCCAGACATCTAAGGGATGCTGCTTTCAAATGGTTCAAAGACCGTTCAGGGCCACATACAGATCAATGGTCACCTGGCCAGAGCCACACCACAGTAGACCCACTGTTGGCTCAAGCCCACATCTTACCCACAGGGGATAGATGGACTAAAACCATGCTTACCTTCGCAGGGTTGGCATCTGGGTCATGGTGAGCCAGGTGTCTGCTTAGGCTCTCCTGTGAGATTGAACAGATGTCACGACAACAATGGCATACAAACATTATGACAGCAGCAAAGTATGAACATCAATCTATTCTAAACATTTATACTGTACCAGAGCCACAATGGCAAACATCTCCATCCACTACATGGAGAAAGTCTTACCTTGGGATTCAAATTCAATTCTGTCCATGGGGAGGCAATGGGAAGGAAGCCACTAGTAGTTACTTTACAAGACATTCAGTGACTTCGAAGAAATTCATGAGGCTGCTTTGCATGCAGTGATTGAAACCCAACTGCACATCGTCACCACCGTGTAGAAGACTAGACAGTTATGGATGTGTGTTCTTAGTTAAAAGACGGCTGACAAATGGACGTCAGAAAGAGCAGGCTGAAAAGGCAGCTTAGAGCAGTATGCTACAAGTGTGTTAAATAGATAACGGCAAACTAGACTGCCTAAAATCAGGGATGGGCAACTCCAGTCGTCGGGGACCAGAGATTTGTCACTTCCTCCCCATCCTAGCAAACAGCTGATTAACTAATTGCATTCTAAACTGAAGCTCGTGATTAGTTGATTGGTGTCTGGGGTGTTAGCTCAGGCAAAAGTGGGACCACAATCAGTGCAGCGCAGCCCCCCCCCCCCAGACCTGAGTTGCCCATCCCTGGTCTAAACAAACACAGAAGGAAATTGAAAGCACTGTAGGCTACACCTGTAATATGCCTAGGACAACAGAAACGGCAAACAGTTTCACTATACCTAGGGCCTTGAATGACTCAATAACACCCTCTGGAAAGTTGCCCTTTGTATCATTTAACTGCATAAACACTTACCTGGGCAGAAAGACAGGACCCTTAACCAGGGGAGCACAGGAATTGTAATCCTTGGGCTTTTACTCCAAAAGAGTCAAAGTCTCAGGAGTGTTGATAGAGGATCAGTTTCACCTATTAGATCCTAGATCACCCGTCTCACGTCGACTGAACACATGCCCACAAGGGCTACAGTACATACCCGCATGGCAAAGGTTCTGGGGCAGTCGGGGAAGCAGCAATGATACTTGAGGAGCTGCAGGTGGGCCTTGCGGATGTGGTGCTGCAGGTTGAAGGTAGTGGAGAAGTAGGCCTTGCAGCCACTGCTGGGGCACAGCAGGACAGGCTTCTGCAGGGCGTGGGTTCGCTTGTGTCGACGCAGAGAGTCCACATGCTTAAACACCTTCTGGCACAGCTTACAGGTGAATGTGGCTGCAGGGACAGGAGAGAGGCAAATGTCACTACTGGATTTCTGCCCAACAAGTTGTCCATTAGCCAAAACAGATGGCATGAGCAGGCAGCTGGTGGCAGAGTAAACGGTATGAATGTTTGACACTAAAGGTTACCAATAAAATAAGCTTCCCCTTAAATACTAATCAGCTAACGCATCGCATCATAACCCGTTTGTCAAACACTGTCACTACAACTAGCAGGGTACAAGGCAGGACATTTACCGAAGTGGTAGAAGACAGAGGAAAAAAACAAATATAAATGTGAAAACAAATACATCCAAAAATAGTTCAGTGAGAGGAAAGGCAGGTTGGCCTGACTGGTACAGTAATTCATTATTTTCAGTCCTTCAGTAACAGCTCCAATTAAGGGGGTTGGGTGCTTACCTGGGTGTTTAGCCATGTGCTTGTGCATTTTCCCCCAGGTTTGCTCAAAATGATTGCATTCAGGCTGTGGGCAGCGGTACCCTGCAGAGTGGGAGAGATGTATGGGCAGTGTTAAGTTAGACATAACACTGCTACTATCCCTAGTGATACAAAATGACTACTCGATTTCTTTGATTTATGCAAGACCGTACAGCAATAGAAGACTGACAAACTTGCAAAGGGACAAACCTGCATGTTTCTTCTCATGGGCTTTGCGAGCGACATTTGAGTCAAACGTGACTCCACATCCTCTCTTTGAACATCTGAGGAGAAAACCAGGGACAGAATAATTTAACCACTAATCTACTGAGACATGCATTCACTTGCATTTTAAATGAGGGAGTATGCATCAGCTTGTACATCAGCTTAGGCCTTTTGCAGTATTCAAAGGATGCAAGGCCTACAGGACCATTAAAAGATTGACTTACTTGAAATTAGAAGATATTCCATGCTCCTTCAAATGTAATTTATACACCCTCCGTTTCTTGAATGTCAATAAGCAATTTGGAAAATTGCACTGCACATGGGGACAATTCAGCAAGTAAAAATAATTCAGCACATTTACACGGTAAATAAAGGGAAATGTTTCCTACAAATTAATTGCAAGAATCCATTTCATAAAGTACACATGCCAGGGCCAAGGGGGTCCGTTTAAAAAGGACCAGAGATGCTGAAAATGGGCAATCTCCAAATAGTAACGTGGTTATTCGGCGACATCTAGTGGACTATAACCTTAAAGTACTTGTCCTTTTCTCCGTGGGCATAATGGACGTGTCTCTTCAACTTGGCCGCGTTGAAGAAAGCATTTGTGCAACTCACAAAGGTACATCTGTTGGGTGAAAAATATACTGGTGTGAGTTTAGTTTTTCAAACTACAGCCTAACCCATGGGTATGAAATTAAATGTAAACTGAAATGATTAACCTACCTGAATTGTTTCACCCCGGTGTGGCCAAGTGCGTGGCGTCTCAGGTGAGATTTCCGTGAGAAACGACGGCCACAATCAGCCCCGTTGCATTGGAAAGGTTGCTGAAAAACAAGAACCAGTAGGGTTATACATGAGTTTACGCAATCGTAATCTTTGACTAATCATAAAAGGATAAAACTTCAGAAGTAAACTTTGCATTCGAACTATTTCGCCACATTTATGGCAGAAGCCTAAGCACTTTTGCACATTTTTTTTCACACGAAATCTATTAACCCGGGGATAAGGTTACAGCCACATGAACCATAGTTGAATTCAAATATCAGCCATGTCCCCATATCATATTTACCGCTTCCTTGTGCACGGTCTCGTGCTCTTTCAAACGCCACTCCCGTTTGAACGTCGCCCCACAATCAGCATGGTTGCAGTTGAAAAGCTGTTGTCGAGGACCCGAGTCCTGTTTGTGGGCTACCCCGTTCATTGTCTCCTGAAAACAGTCGTCTATTCGGTTGCACACTGTCAATCAAGAGGAAATTGCCCCCCGCGCCAACTACTCTTGTAGCCTCTGAGAGTGCACTGAGGTTAATTGACCCAGGTTGCACCTGTGCCGAATTAATTGCTTAATTCAGGTGTCAGTGTTTGCAGTGAATGGCCGTGTTCCAGGCTGACTGGTTGCAGACATGTCAGATCTCACAATGCCTGAGGTGCATTCAGTTCGCATGAACGTTTGATACGTTGCGGAACGGTTTGTACTGAACGACACGATTCCCCAAAATGTTCTTGAACAGACTTTGAGGTACGTTTTTGGTGGGTGTGGCTTGAAGTAACGAGTGACGCCTTTAAAGGCCAGTGGCCATGCTGACAGCGTTCCCAACCCATAAACCAACCCCTACCCGTTTTTCAACGTGTCGTTCAGTACAGCACCGTTTCCGTTCAATTGAACATTCCAGAACGTAAACACATACAGAACGCAGCCTAGGTTAGGTCAAACATGTATTATATATATATTTTTTTTAGCAATCAACAGATCCCCACTGTTCATCATGTTTTCAACACACTGCGATGCAACAACTGTATTCTTACAGCAGAGGGTTGCATATCTTACTACAATCAGATTTGAGAGAAAGGTAGGGATGTAGCATTTGTTGCAAGAGTATTAATTCCTTGATCATACGAAACTATTATTCCCAATCCCAAGGATTCCCAGACAGAACACATCACCCTGATTTAGGAGCCTCTACTAGCCTACTACAGTCAGCTCTGGAGTAGTTCTGGACGCAAAATTACTTGTTTAAAGTTATTATGTTGGTAACCAGTTTATAATAGAAATAAGGCATCCCGGCCGTGACCGGGAGTCCCATAGGGTGGCGCACAATTGTCCTAGCGTCGTCCGGGTTAAGGGAGGGTTTGGCCGGGGAGGCTCCGGAGTGGCGCAGCCAGTGGCGGATTTAGGTATAGGCGACATGGGCAGACTACTGCCAGGGAAGGTCTCCCACACAGAAGTACGAGATGGGGAGGGGGGCGGGGGTAGGTTGACCTCAGGTCTCCCCACTGGAAGCCGGAGGTATGGGAAGCGGGGGAATCTATCAAATAGCACACCTCTAACTTTGTACAGTACTAATGCAATTAGTAAAATCAGTCACACTACGAAATGCTACCAAATAAACCACAATTCATTCATAATACTGTAAATATATAGTTTCACAGACATATTGTTGCATTTTTTTCTGGTTTGTGCGAAATCGTTAAGAATAATATAAAACCAGTCTGCACACCACCACGGTGAATCATGAAGGTTTTCTGTGATTGTATTGACTAGGCCCTGAGCTCAGTAAGGGGAATTTCCAATGCTGTAGTCTAACTTAAAATACATCTATATTATGCTGATATTTTGTATCTTTTGTTATATATTGAGTATTTTGGGGTGAATACAAATTACAGTTAGTGCAGATGGGTTTGGGGGGGGGGGGGGGGCTGAAGTGGGGGTTCGCCCAGGGAGCCATACAAGCTAGAACCATCACTGGGCACAGTGCTATAGGCGTCACTACAGACACCCTGTTTTGAATCCAGGCTGTATCACAACCGGCCGTGATTGGGAGTCCCATAGGGAGGTGCACAATTGGCTCAGTGTCGTGCGGGTTTGGCCGGTGTAGACCGTTATTGTAAATAAGAATTTGTTCTTAACTGGCTACTGTAGTTAAATAAAGGTTACACATTTTTACTTGGCTCATCTCGCTCTAGCGACTCCTTGTGGCAGGCCGAGCGCCTGCAGGCTGACTTCGGTCGTCAGTTGAACGGTGTTTCTGGTGCGACTGGCTTCCGGGTTAAATGAGCGGCTGTTAAAAAAGGGGGTAAAAAAATACAAATAAGACACCTCAAGGTTTGTGGTATATGGCCAATGTACGACAGCTAAGGGCTGTATCCAGGCACTCCGCATTGCATCGTGCTTAAGAACATCCCTTAGCCGTGGTATATTGGCCATATACCACACCTCCTCTGCCGTTATGCTGCGTTCATAACCTTCATTCATAGACGGTATTTACCACATACGACTGGGAAAAATCATCTAGAACACCTCTTCTACTGGTAATTACTAGTGGGAAACGTGTCTATCATCCCTGAGCTCTGGCTTCTCCCACATGCTGACGTAACCCACATTTTTGCATCTACTTATCCATTTTGAGAGTTGTTGGTATTTTGATCCAGTAATATTATTTTGGTCCCTCAACATTTTAATGAATTTTAACCACTTTAAAATGGATATACCTCAATAATTTCAAATCTCACTACATTCAATTACACATAATTTAACATCCAATTTCATAGAGAATGTTACAAACTGGACTATATTTAGTAACTTTGAAGAGATGGTGATTAGGTCTAAATAGGTGTTTGGCGTTTGCTAGTCTAAATTCAGTGTACTGATCTTTAACTGCCGTTTCCGAAAGGCAGTCTCTTCTCACGCACCAACTCATTTTTCTCAGCTTCAAAAGCATCTGCATTCATACAATTTTGTATGGCTATACTTAGGTATATTCTTCAGACTTGACCAGAGGGAATTGTTGATATGTTGTAAATTGTTTATTGTAAATAACATTTTCTTCTGAAAAATACGCCAAAAATGCATTTTACGTACATGTCTTTAGTATTTTACAGATAGAAAGTTGAAAAAAATATTTATCCACAATCTGCTCTGGACAAGTCCGGTCCTGAAGTGTCTCAACAAAATTAAATCCCAAATATTTAGCCTGACTTCACCCAGTGTCCAGAAAAACGGATTTGCACAATATGAAAATATGCATATATTTAATGAGATTTCACCTCATTTGCATATTTTAATAAAGCGTTTACTTAAATGTGTAAAAGAAAATAGTCTTATATTTATGTCTACATTCAAATGGTACAAGTTTATTAAGGGGAAAAAATTACCCTATGAATTAAATGCAACAAAACACGATTCATAAAAAGCAATCTATTAATTATGGTTTTTGAACACTGTAATTTGTGAGCATGATAGCTGTAATTTTAGTTTATGGTTGATGCAGCTTATTTTCCATTAGCTAATCAACATTTCTCAACAAGTTCAAAACACATGAATGCATCCAACTCGTATTTACTACTTCACAACTGGACATTACCAACTTCCTACCTGGTTATGAATATGAATGCAGCATTAGGCAGGATGCAAAATTGGCAAGTGCATCTCTGTCATGGCCTTAGTGCACTCCAGGTATATTGGCACCTCTGAAGTAGAAGGATGATCTGGGTGGCACATGGCCTGGGTGGCTGAGGAGAAGATATTCACGATCAAAGACATGATAATCACAATAGAGTTCTCATTTTTAGCCCACAAACCTGAGGTACCAACATCAGTATACTGAGAGTGATTCCATTTCTAAAATGACATATCCGGGTGTTTTTGGAGCATTTGTTAATGCTTTTTCAGAGCCCCCGTACTGCACAATGAGGATGAAGAAGTGAATTGCCGGTTGGGGTAAGTGTCTCAAAAACAAGTGAAATTGTCCAAAAAAAAAGTGATCTTCTCAGGTCCAAAAAGTTGGACCTGGACCCAAACAGACCCGATCATTAACAAAAAAAGGGGGACGTGGACCGGAGAAAATCAGACCTGAACCCGAATAGACCCGACGACAACCAGACCTAGACTCGACCCGTACCCTAACGGTTCTGGGTCTAGACCAGACCCGACTGAAGCCGAGTGACCCAAAAATTATGTTTATCAGCCAAGTTGCTCTTCTGGTTAATAAATATGTATTTATATGTTGGCTAGGCGTTCTATAAGTCAATAAATTCACCATAATAGCGTAAAATAAATATGCTATAGGCTATACAGAGCCGTGGTCGGGTCCATTCAGGTCCACTCGGGTCTATCAGACCCAATGACTATCAAACAGGCCACGACCCAGACCCAAGGGAAAAGTTAGAATTTTTGACCCAGACCTACTCGGTTCCCGGGTCGGGTCTCGGGTATTCGGGTTCAGTCGGACACGTGAAGACCTTTAGTCTGGACCCTTCTATAACATGGCTTTTACATAATTTTTTTTTGATTTGGTTGTAAAAATGCAAAATTCTCCTTTAAAGAGATGGAACATTGAGGCATGATTATTATTTTGTGCACAACAATAGCCATCGTTCTGCACATTCAGCCATCTGTATGATCATCTAAGACATCCAGCTTACATGGAGACACCTCAGGACACTTCTTATCAGCTCCAACACACACACACACACACACACGCACGCACACACACACACACACACACACACACACACACACACACACACACACACACACACACACACACACACACACACACACACACACACACACACACACACACACACACACACACACACACACACACAGCCTGCTAGTCAAGCCCACTTCTTCCAGCTTGTCATCGCTCTACACTCTTCACTGTACCATTTTTCGATGTGTTCCTGCAGCTTCCTGGTCTCCTCATGGTAGTGGACAGCTGGAGATAGAGAAGGAGAATGGCATCTGTATTTACCATACACACCTCTGGGCACAATGGATGCACCATGTCATGCTGTTGGATACCACTTTTCAATTGCTGTGTGGATCTCCATTTTGTTCATTACAATACATTATGTTAGTGAGTTTAGCTGCACCACAATACTGACCAGTATGTATTGTTTTCTCTGAAGAACATTTTTCCCACCTCGTCCATCCATGGACCTATCTATTCAGGATCTTGAATTACTCGTGTTGACTCTTGCCATTCATAAGTCCTCATAGAAAATGAATGAACACACAAAACCCTACCATGTTTACCTCAATTGGCACCTTGGTACCCAGGTTGTAGAATCTGCTTTTGTGGAGATACAGAACTGCATGGCAACGGGAGGACGCTTGGAGATAGAATGAGGGGAGGGTACTATGGTCCCACGTGTCCTCATCACCGCAGACCCAACGCAATTATGTTCATTTTATATCTACCATTTCCACATACCGCAGATTCGCATACACTCATGCATACATACAGCTTACACACGCACAATCCTGTAGGATTTATGCATACGTGCACTCAAATCTCCCCATTTGACCTATTCTACATAATCTAGACTAATTGTACATTTACATTGTTGATCGGCTCTGGCATAGACTATTAGGCCTATTTGTTTTTTCATTTAGTGATAGATTGGCTATTTCATTCAATTGCCTGATATCGGTAGACTGTATGCTACGAGCTGAATGGGGAGATGAGAGGACGAGCGTCAGCTGTCAACCAGATTCAGTCGGTGTTTTTTTCTCTCTCGCCATAATCGTTTGCGCGTCGGTTTTCTTTTCATCTGCGCCTGTTAGACTGTAACGCACTCGATGTTAATTCGGGGGAATATGTGAACATCATGCTGGCGGTGTGGTGCTTGGTCTTTGCTGCAGTGGGCGAGAGGTTTGCCGTGTCAGGTAAGAGGGATAACGGGAGAGGGGGGAAGCACCCTTTTCATTTCCAAGTTTACCCCTGCCCAATGTAGGCTATCCCCAATTTTTGCATCTGCAATCACTTCTCCCTCTGTAGACTAGTCTACAATAGTGTGTGTGGTGGTAGCGCGCAGCTGGAGATAGTTACATCTGTGCCAAGAACGTAGTGTTTTTAAGGTCCCTCTCCCTTCAGTTCTACGGATGCGGTAGATTTGCTGCATCAACACATTTTCACCGCAGCGCTGTCGCCCTGTACATCCAGGGCTCGCGCGTACTGTAGAACCAGCGCCTGACGCGCTGCCATATCAGCCTATTTATGTCAAAAATCATTTTTAAAACAATAATTATCGTTTTTCTGTGTGATAACCCGTGTGTGGTTTAAAGTTGCCAGTTATCAGGTCTCCCGCGTTACAGGCGGCGGAAGGTCGACTTTGGTGCGGGATGCGAGTTTGTGGGACTGGTTCTCGCCAGAGGAGCGGGGAGACAGCAGCGACATTGCGGCCGAAGTCACCTATCCAAAGCGGCTGGTGCAACAGTTGGAGTCGGAGGAAGAAATGTCCCATGGCTATTTGGATACCCGCGTGAAGAATACCACGGGAGGCACCTCGGTAAGTATAGACCACTGTCTATAATGGAGAAGTGGGTGTGGCAACCGGTTTTTATTGAGTGTTATTTATTCGTTTTCGTTCTCTCTTGCATTCACTCTCTTGTATTAAACTCCCACTTCATTGTTGAAACTATAATGGTTTCTCCAACCCAAATTACTTTTGTGAACCCTTTCGCCTGTTTTGGCCTGTCTCTTGTTTTCTAAGTTTATCATAAGATCCATCCCAAACTGCGCAAGTCTATCAGTCCCATATTGCCCTAACTTCCACTCTGTGACTGGCAGGTGCTTACTCGGAACCTCCAGGTGTCTTCAGCTTGCTTGTGTTCGCACTGAGGGATGAAGTCAGCCTTAGTCAGAAACCTAGTTTGGGTGTGACTGATGCAAGACCCACTGGCTCTCTCCTGCTGTATGTCTGGGGCACCTCTGCCAGTTGGTCAAGAGCAATGCAGTGCTCTGTGCCGCATGCTCTGCCCTCACTGAATGACAGAGAAGGGAGATGGTTTGTTGCAACCTCTAAGCCCAATAAGTTGCCCCTTTAACCAGCATCAGAGAATGACCACCAAGTCCTTTCTGGTCTTGCAAAACAGTGGTTACTATGTTACTGCTATATATATATATATATATATATATATATATTATATATATATATATATATGTGGCAACAATATATATACTGAACTAAAATGTAAGCGCAACATGTGTATTGGTCCCATGTTTCATGAGCTGAAATAAAACAAATGTTCCACATGCACAAAAAGTTTATTTCTCTCAAATTTTGTGCACAACTGTGTTTACATTCCTGTTAGTGAGCATTCCTCTTTTGCCAGGATAACCTATCCACTTGACAGGTGTGGTATATCAGGAAGCTGATTAAACAGCATGATCATTACACAGGCCACTCTAAAATGTGCAGTTTTGTCACACAACACAATGCCACAGATGTCTCAAGTTTTGAGGGAGCATTCAATTGGCATGCTGACTACAGGAATGTCCACCAGAGCTGTTGCCAGAGAATTGAATGTTCATTTCTCTACCATAAGCCGCCTCCAACGTCGTTTTTAGAGAATTTGGTTGTACGTCCACCTCACTTCACGACCGCAGTATGGCGTCATGTGGGTGAGTGGTTTGCTGATGTCAGTGTTGTGAACAGAGTGCACCATGGTGGTGGTGGGGTTATGGGATGGGCAGCCATAAGCTACGTACGGGCAACGGACACAATTGCATTTTATCGATGGCAATTGGAATGCACAGAGATACCGTGACGAGATCCTGATGCCCATTGTCGTGACATTCATCCGCTTCAGCATTATAATGCATGGCCCCATGTTGCAAGGATCTGTACACAATTCCTGGAAGCTGAAAATGTCCCAGTTCTTTCATGGCCTGCATACTAATCAGACACATCACCCATTGAGCCTGTTTGGGATGCTCTGGAGTCTGGATCAACGTGTACGACAGCGTGATCCAATTCCCGCCAATATCCAGCAACTTCACACAGCCATTGAAGAGGAGTGGGACAACATTCCACAGGCCACAATCAACAACCTGATCAACTCTATGTGAAGGAGATGTGTTGCGCTGCATGAGGCAAATGGTGGTCACACCAGATAATGGCTGGTTTTCTGATCCACAACTAACAGATACATATCTGTATTCCCAGTCATGTGAAAGCCATAGATTAGGGCCTAATGAATTTATTTCAATTGACTGATTTCCTTATATGAACTGTAACTCAGTAAAATCTTAGAAATGGTTCCATGGTGCGTTTATGTTTTTGTTTAGTATATATATTTAACTGTAACCAACGGGCATTACACCCTATGTTGGAGCACAATATCTGAGACTTGAACCCAAAACCTTCTGACCTACTGTACTCCCCCACTATGCCACCCAATGCCACAGATTCAGAATTACAGTCCACCGGAGAGAAGAGCATCTGAAAGAGATCTGAAACAGAAGCCTGTTGTGTGAATGTGATTTTAGCTGCTTGGCCTCATCTCCTCATGATAAAAGGCTCTGTTTGGTGAAATATTCAGATCTCCTCTCTCTTCCATTCTTCTATTATTCAATGGTGTGTTGAAGTATGTCCCCATCAATGATTCAACAGGCCTGTGTGAGAAGTGCTACTTGGGCCAAAAATTCCACTGGTACAAAAACACCCTCTTTTTTTCTTCTATCTCTCTCTCTCTCTCTCTCTCTCTGACCTATACTCTACCTTACCCTTCAACCCATCTCTTTCTTTACAGTTTTTTACAATCACTTTGGCACTAATTACGGAACCTTGATGTCATTTTTCAAAACTCTAGACACAAAACTCACAACCAATGATCAAAATGCAACTTTTTCAAAACTCTACCATTTTTTCCAAATGCTTGAATACAATACACATAAAGATAAGATCATTTGTTCATTGAACTAAAATCACCTCTTCAAAATGACACAACTTAACATCAAAGTATTACCGTTTCAAAATGCAATTCACACATTACGTCTGAGATGACTGTCTATTCATTTCATTAGAATGATCTAACTATCAATTGATACAACTGATCAAAATGATAAGTAACTTGTGTTACTCTTATTGCATAGTTTTATGGAAACTGACAAACAATATTCCATGTTTAGATCATGAAAGTTTCAGGATAACGAGATCCATTGACACCAATTACTGTGGAACAGGAACCAATTGGACTACATTATCTATGGATGTAATATTTCATCATCATTCTTTATCAGATACTGTTTCTATGGTCCCATGTACCACTTTTCCAGACCATGTTTTCAGATTTGACATTACTGTACACTCACTGGCCACTTTATCAGGTACAAATCAAATCAAATGTATTTATATAGCCCTTCTTACATCAGTTGATATCTCAAAGTGCTGTACAGAAGCCCAGCCTAAAACCCCAAACAGCAAGCAATGCAGGTGTAGAAGCACGGTGGCTAGGAAAAACTCCCTAGAAAGGCCAAAACCTAGGAAGAAACCTAGAGAGGAACCAGGCTATGGGGGGTGGCCAGTCCTCTTCTGGCTGTGCCGGGTGGAGATTATAACAGCACATGGCCTAGATAGTACTGAGTATCTAGTACTGGGTAGGACCCCCTTTTGCCTCCACAACAGCCTGAATTATTCACGGTGTTGTACGTTAAGAGATGCCCTTCTGCACACCACTGTTTTAAACAGCTGTTATTTGAGCATTTGTGGCCTTTCTGTTAGCTTGAATGAGTCTGGACATTCTCCTCTGATCTCTCTCATTAACAAGGTGTTTTTGCCCACAGAACTGCCACTCACTGAATGTGTTTTGTTTATCGCACCATTCTCTGTAAACTCTGAAGACTGTAGTGTGTAAAAATCCCAGGAGGGCAGCTGTTTCTGAGATGCTGGAACCACCATGTGTGGCATCAACAATCATACCATGGTCAAAGTTGCTTAGATTACACATCTCGCCCGTTCTAATGTTTGGTTGAACAACAACTAAAGCTCTCTACTCTATATACTCTATATATTGAGTTGCAGGCAGCCACATGATTCGCTGTTCGAATGTAACTGTTCTTGATGAGCTAAATCAGGTCTGTAGAGCTGATGGCATGACCTATGTCATTGTGTGGTGGGATAATGTCAGGTTCCACCATGCTCAAATGGTGCAAGCATGGTTTCAGGCCCATCCACAATTTACCGCCCTGTACTTAAAGTCATACTCTCCTTTCCTTAACCCGATTGAGGAATTTTCCTCCACATGGAGGTGGAAGGTATATGATAGGCGCCCTTACGAACAAGCCACCCTTCTCCAGGCCATGGATGACGCATGCAATGACATCACGGCAGACCAGTGTCAGGCCTGGATTCACCATGCCTGAGATTCTTCCCAAGATGTTTGGCTGATGAAAACATCAATTGTGATGTGGATGAAAACCTGTGGCCAAATCCACAAGACAGGATTGAGGGAAATATAGAAGTACAGTAATCAATCCTTTGTTTTGCTTTTTACAGTAAGCCAGGTGAGGAACACTGCAGTTGACCTTTAACTGTTTTTTCTTTTTTGTAGCTAATTATTTTTGATTTGATTCAAAGAAACCTATGTTGTGATTTTATTGTATTTCATCCATACATTTCATATTTTGTTCAATGATTCCACTGTGTCTGTAGTATTCTCTCTACTAGTCCTTTTACAGTGATGTATTTACGTGTAGTAGCATAATGAAACATGTATCACATATTTTGTACTACAATATTTAATGATTGTACGAACAACTACACAGTGAAACTATCGGTATATTGTGTGTGGGAGATCTAAATGAATGTTCCTATGGTATTTCATGATAAATTAGTTATTTGAACCAATGATTCTGCAAGTGCAAGGTTTCTTTAAAGATATGAATGCACAGTGCAATGTTTTGAACATTGGACAGCCTGTGTTACAAGTGATGACCGTTTTGAGTTTTGTGCCTAGAGTTTTGAAAAATGACCACAAGTTCTGAAATTAGTGCCAAAGTGATTGTTAAAAACTGTAATATTCATACTCTCTCTCTCTCTCTCTCTCTCTCCTCTCTCTCTCTCTCTCTCTCTCTCCTCTCTCTCTCTCTCTCTCTCTCTCTCTCTCTCTCTCTCCTCTCTCTCTCTCTCTCTCTCTCTCTCTCTCTCTCTCTCTCTCTCTCTCTCTCTCTCAGACCTATACTCTACCTCACCCTTCAACCCATCTCTTTCTTTAATTTTCATACACCATTTCTCTCTCTCTGAAGAGGAAGGTGTAAGTGGGATGGAGGGTGCGGGTTCTATTTTTATATTTTATTTATTTCACCTTTATTTAACCAGGTAGGCCAGTTGAGAACAAGTTCTCATTTACAACTGCGACCTGGCCAAGATAAAGCAAAGCAGTGCGACAAAAACAACAACACAGAGTTACACATAAACAAACGTACAGTCAATAACACAAAATAAAAATCTATGACAGTGTGTGCAAACGTAGTAAGATAGGGAGGTAAGGCAATAAATAGGCCATAGAGGCAAAATAATTACAATTTAGCATTAAACACTGGAGTGAGAGATGTGCAGATGATGATGTGCAAGGTCTACATCTTTCAATGGGGCACCAGAGATCAATGAGTTAACAAGATAACTCATCTAAATATTCTGAAATAACGTGTATATTTTTTCAGGATAAGCTTGAAATGGGTACGGTCGAATTGACTCAACAACCAAAAACACATTTCTAAGTTTAGCTTTCGTAATGAATCAGAAAATCAATAGCTATTTCTGGTTGTTTATCAAAGTTAGCTGGCTAACTTATTGATCCTCCTTTGTAATATACCCCTCTGGTGGGTTGAGTGTTGAGTTGGTTGAGAGAATCATTTCCCTCGTCTGGAGATAAATCTGCCTCTGATTACGCTGCTTGTTAACCTACCATGTGATGTGATTGAACTATTTAAAGAGGCTCATGGGTATTTGGATGGAGATCGTGTAAAAGCCTGGTGTTGTTGTTTTTGGAGTTGTTTTTGAGAAGTGGTATAATTGGTAAAGGGTGATATTTTTACTTAATTAGGTGGGTTCTGTTGGTTACATTTAATTTATATTTTTTGCCTCAGTTGTATTTTTTTGTAGTCATAATTTCCTTTTTTTTTCTTTTTTTTTTTACAGAGGATTCTAAACAAGTTTAGATGGAATATTCCTCGCTGTCATTCTGACTCATGGATTGATCAACTATTCCATAGGTTAACTTTGATTCCAAGTTGTACAGCCTACTGTTTCCTCAAGTGGCTTTGCTTATCAATGGACTGGAAGTGAAGATACGTCTGTTTCTACAGCATGTGCACATGTCCGATTTTATTTACCATCTCTGGTTGGTACTAAGTAATGAACCTGCTATCACAAGGTTCCCGGAGGACTGACTTTGGGACTAGAACAGTATCAAGATGCCTTGGTGTTACAGACAGGGTTGTTGTTGGTGGCCACCTAAATATCCTGAGGGATGTTATGATTCAGGGCTGATAAATACTGATCGATTCAAACAAATCTATTGATCTACTGATTGACCAAAATAAACAGTCTCGATTACTTCACCCACATAAAAACTTTACGAAACCCCTTGGATTGATATCCATGACATCACATTTTAGTCCTTCCTTTAGCCAAGCAGAACTACCCCTCTCCCTGCTCCAGCTGAAGTTGAGTTGTGTGGAATCATTGGAGGGAATGATTCCGAATGGGAGTCTTGTCTCAGTGAAAGTCCAATGATTCACTGCAGCCTGTATCCTGCAGACAGAATTACAGTGGGCTGGGATTGAATGCTGGCGCTGTTTGTGCTTTTAGCGACACTGTGTTTTGACTGCTATAAATCTCTGGCAGCCAGTAAAGCTCCTCATTGCCTTCTTCTTACCTCTCAATTTTTTGGCAGCCGACAGTAGGGACACATTGGCTTCACACCAGCTTAATGTAGATGGATATTTAAAGCTTTCTCCTTTCTTATAAACCCTCTTCCCGTCCATCTCTATTGCTGAATACAAATGCACTTCCTGGATGGCTTCAGTACTGCCTGTTGGAATGGATTCAGTCCAGCCAAATCATCGGACACTTTATCAATCCGACTATGTTAGCTGCTAAAATGCTTTTGATGTATATGCAGTATTGCACTGGCAGAAATGCATTTGTACAGTATGTATTTTGATTTCTTATACTTCTTAAAGAATGATAGCTATCATTGTGACTCACCAAATGGGCGAATCGCTATTAGAGTGGTTTACTTTAGAGTGGTTCTTCCTGTAATGTCTCTCTCTCTCTTCCTATTTAAGCCAGTCCATTTGGCCCAGAGTTGTTTCCAGGTGGAAACTTTCGGACACACCTTCACCCTGGACCTGGAGTTAAACCAGTGAGTACATTTGATTTATCAACTTGTTTGACGTATTCGCCGCACCCATTTCCATCCATCCGTATTTTCTAAATCGCCACAATCATCAACATTGCCATTTCCATAACCGCTACCGTTAGCAAATACACTTTGCTCCTTCCATTTATGACACATAATCAAATGTTTAGTGGAGCATCAGGGACACAGAGACCCTGAGAGCTCCATCAATACAGCTAACCACCTTAGAGAAAGAGAGGAGAGAGAGAGACAGGAGAGAGAGAGAGAGAGAGGGGGATGAGGGGGACAGAGAGAGAGAGAGAGAGAGAGAGAGAGAGAGAGAGAGAGAGAGAGGAGAGAGAGAGAGAGAGAGAGAGAGAGAGAGAGAGAGAGAGAGAGAGTGGCCTGGATTGTCATGGCTTTATTATTAATGTGCTTAATGTACTGTAACTCCCCTACAGCACAGTAAAGGAGTCAACACAACAGCCAGACCACCGCTACTCTGTTACGGCTACTGCCTAGCTACGATAATGTCATAAATCACATCCAAATGCTGTACTCTACAGCCATGCATTACACACCGCCCTCATGCATGAACACTTAAATGGAATTACGTTAAGAACGGACCATATTCGTACAGACCGCATATCTATTCACAAACAGAATAGAGATGCAGAGAACGAAGATAAATCATACACATAAAGGATATATCTCGTTGTCTTAGACATAGTGTAGAGCTTGGCTTGGGGTATAGTTTATGAGAGAGGTGTCTGTCATAATAACAGAGGTGTCTCTGTGTTTTCTCTCTGCAGCAACCTCCTGTCCTCAGACTATGTGGAGCGGCACTTTCACCAAGACGGCAAACCCTCACAGTCTATGGTAGTGTGTGTGTGTGTGTGTGTGTGTGTGTGTGTGTGTGTGTGTTTGTATGTTATAATTAGGGCCCTGTATTTTGCGCAATCATTTGATATGCCTGGATTTTAACCGTTATTTAAAGCTTTTTCAACAAACTGTACCACTTTCTTTCTATGTCAGATCCAGCACCACCCTCAGACAACTGCTTTAAATTTTGGTGTAATTCATTTTTGGATATTTTGGATAAAATACAGGATAAATTCTTGCTATGTCACATGATTGCGCAAAACACATGGCCCTAGTTATAATAGAAGTTCTAACCATGCCTCTGAAAAAGCTACTGTGTTTTCTGCATACTGTAGACATACTGTAGACATACTGTTGACATACTGTAGACGTACTGTTGACATACTGTAGATGTACTGTAGACATACTGTTGATGTACTGTAGACGTACTGTAGACATACTGTAGACGTACTGTAGACATACTGTAGACGTACTGTAGACGTACTGTAGACGTACTGTAGACGTACTGTTGACATACTGTAGATGTACTGTAGACATACTGTTGATGTACTGTAGACGTACTGTTGACGTACTGTAGACGTACTGTAGACATACTGTTGACATACTGTTGACATACTGTTGACGTACTGTAGATGTACTGTTGACGTACTGTAGACGTACTGTAGACGTACTGTAGACATACTGTAGACATACTGTAGACGTACTGTAGACATACTGTAGACCAGTAGGCTACAGAGATCTGTTTTGTGTCTTACTGAAATCAGATACGTCCATCCTGTTGGCAGCACTTATCAGATTGAAATGACATTAGTGTTGACCACCATCTCACCAAAATGAATGAATGCTACAGTGTGATTGAGTGGCCAGTAGACTACTACAGGAATGTCAGTGCCTCTAGAAAACCATTGGGGAAAAGTAGTGTTTTTTCTATTTGGTTCATTGTGCTACACACATTACTAACTGCCCCTCGTCCCCCAGCCTCAGCAAGAGCCTCTGTCTCATCCTCACCCACTCTCATTCCCAACTCTCCCTCTGCCCTCACTAGCCAATCAGGAGCTTGTTCCCATGGCAACGAGTCAGCTCTGCAGTGTCATTAAGTTCTTGGCAGAGAGAGAGAGAGAGAGAGAGAGGAAAAATGAGAGTGAAAGGCCAGTGAATACAATGGCAGGATGGGTGATGCTATCAGAGAGAGTCATTATGTGTGTGTGTGTTTGCAGACAGTTGGTTCCTTCAGAGAGCAGTGGTGTGGATGGGAGGATGTACAGTACGCCTGCAGGGGTGGAGCCACATACTCACACTCCCAGACCAGCCAGACCAGGCCGAGCGCTTGACTCTATGCCAGCTGTGGTTGCTCTGTCTCTATCTCTGCTTTTATTAGAGTGGTTTTGTATTCCAGCTATCCCAATCTCATACTCAGTAGTGGCTCAATGACTACTTTAGATCAGCCATAGCGGGAAACTGTTTCTAATCTTTTGAAGGAGACTAATTGTGAAGGAGAGGCCTTCACCTGGGCTAGAGACTTATACTCAGTGGTCACCCCGTTCATGAAAATGGTTCGCTCCTACAGATAGTGAGTCTTGTGGCTGCCCTTACTATATAAAGCAGGCAGACAGGCATCAAGGCATTCAGTTACTGTTCAATTGAAAGTTAGAATAAGCAAAAAAAGAGACCTAAGCTACTTTGAGTGGTATGATCGCCTGTGCCAGGTGTGCCGATTCCAGTATCTCAGATACATCCAGCCTCCTGGGCTTTTAAGGCACGACAGTGTCTAGGGTTTACCGAGAATGGTGCGACAAACAAAAAACATCCAGTCAGCGTCAGTCCTGTGGGCGAAAACAGCTCGTTGATGAGAGGTTGAAGGAACGGCATCTTGGAACGCACAGCTCGTCAGTCCTTTTCACCACATCGGGTTCCACTCCTATCAGCTAAAAACAAGAAGAAGCGGCTCCAGTGGGCACGAGATCCCCAACAATGGACAATTGAGGAGTGGAAAAACATTGCCTGGTCTGACAGATCCCAGTTCCTGTTGCGTTATGCTGATGGCAGAGTCAGGATTTGGCATAAGCAGCATGAATCCATGGCCCCATCCTGCCTGATGTCAACGGTACAGGCTGGTGGCGGTGGTGTAATAGTGTGGAGAATGTTTTCCTGGCACACGTTAGGTCCTTTGATACCAATTGAGCAACGTTTCCATGCCCCCAGAGAATTCAGGCTGTTCTGGAGGGCAAAGGGCGGTCCGACCTATTACTAGATGGGTGTACCTAATAAACAGGCCAAAGTATAACTGTCAAAGCAAGTAGCCTAATATGCTTGTCTTTGTATTTCTGTTTATTTGCCATTCAATTCAAACATTCCATAGCGTGTGCTGATTACTGGTTGCACACACCCCAACTGCTAATTGTCTTGTTAATTGTTACTATGTTCTCATTGTCTTTCTAACCATGTGTAAGTGTTTGGGGAGTTCTCCAACCGAGGGGACATTTTTACTGCCAATGGTTTTATTTGCTCTGCAGTTTTAAAAGTAATTGTTTTAAACATTTGAAGTGTTATACTGGGCCAGCTCTTTCACACCAATGAAGGATGGGGTTCAGATGGTTGCAGGCAAGGTAGATGTTTTATTCAGAATGAGCATTAGTGTTGTAGCTGGATGCCCTCTTCTTCATCTGTGTTGAGGTCTCGTGTGTGTGGTCCTCCTCTTCCACACTTTGACATCCACTGCTAAAATGTCTTATTTTATTTCACCTTTATTTAACTAGGCAAGTCAGGTAAGAACAAATTCTTATTTACAATAACGGTCTACACCGGCCAAACCCGGACGACGCTGGGCCAAATGTGCTCCGCCCTATGGGACTCCCAATCACGGCCGGTTGTCATACAGGTTTATTCTTAGCCAGCCCAATGCATTTTCACTCCATGTTGTTCCTTCCAAGCTGTTCCCACTGTGGGGCAACATAATGTTGGATTTATTTATAAGCTCCATGCACAGAAAACCCCTCCATTGTCAGAGCAGTAGCTAAAGTAGAGTGGAATAGAGTAGAGTGGAATAGAGTAGTGGAGTAGAGTGGAATAGAATAGGATAGAGTAGAGTAGAATAGAGTAGTGGAGTAGAGTGGAATAGAATAGAATAGAGTAGAGTAGAATAGAGTAGAGTAGAATAGAGTAGAGTGTAATAGAGTAGAGTGTAATAGAGTAGAGTGTAATAGAGTAGAGTGTAATAGAGTAGAGTGTAATAGAGTAGAGTGTAATAGAGTGGAATAGAGTAGAGTAGAGTGGAATAGAGTAGAGTAGAGTGGAATAGAGTAGAGTGTAATAGAGTGGAATAGAGTAGAGTAGAGTGGAATAGAGTAGAGTAGAGTGGAATAGAATAGAATAGAGTAGAGTAGAATAGAGTACAGTGTAATAGAGTAGAGTGGAATAGAGTAGAGTGGAATAGAGTAGAGTAGAGTAGAATAGAGTAGAGTGTAATAGAGTAGAGTGTAATAGAGTAGAGTGGAATAGAGTGGAATAGAATAGAGTAGAGTGTAATAGAGTAGAATAGAGTAGAGTGGAATAGAGTAGAGTGGAATAGAGTAGAGTGTAATAGAGTAGAGTGGAATAGAGTAGAGTGGAATAGAGTGGAATAGAGTAGAGTGTAATAGAGGAGAGTGGAATAGAGGAGAGTGGAATAGAGGAGAGTGGAGTAGAGTGGAATAGAGTAGAGTGGAATAGAGTAGAGTGGAATAGAGTAGAGTGGAATAGAGTAGAGTGGAATAGAGTAGAGTGTAATAGAGGAGAGTGGAATAGAGGAGAGTGGAATAGAGGAGAGTGGAGTAGAGTAGAGTGGAATAGAGTAGAGTGGAATAAAGTAGAGTGGAATAGAGTAGAGTGGAATAGAGTAGAGTTGAGGACAAGTAGGTCACATATAGTACATATAGCTAGCAGTATAATGGAGGGAGGGAGGAAGAGAGGGAGGAAGAGAGAGAGAGACAGAGAGGGAATAGAAGTAGAAACTGTTTAAAGCACAACTCCTGGGGACTCCATATTGTTTTTTAGGGGACTGTGAAATGAGCATCACCGTCCTCCTCAGTCAGTGTGTGGAAACCTGCAAACCAATGTACCACTACAGAGTCGACTTACTTGAGCATATGACTGTATATTAACAATGGTATGGTCTTTGTGTTCACAGGGAGGGGAGCACTGCTACTATCAAGGGAGGTTGAGGGGCTTACCAGAGTCCTGGGCAGCTCTCTCCACCTGTCTTGGCCTATGGTGAGACTCTCCCCATAGCTATAAACTGTCTGTCAATGGCCTTGCCTCACCACACTGACTCGGTACAGTACTGGCACTATGGCTTTGATAAGCTATATGGCATCTTTGATCTTCATGTACTAATATCACTGCTAAACAATGGGAGTCTTACG